>NC_040234.1:7453832-7758654 GCF_001444195.1 Xiphophorus couchianus | reverse complement strand
AACAAGCGTGGTTTTTCACAAATCGTGTAGCCATTAATTAAAAAATTGCTCCTTTTTTACTTCATCCATCAGCTTATTCCCTGCAGCTACACTGGCAATGCCTCACCTTGCTAAATCAAATCATTTTAGCCAGGTTTTTGCAGGTAATGGACATACAGTGAACACCTGATATTCATGGGCTTTAGGGGCCACAACAAATACTTGAGACCCCCTTATAACTGCCTGTTTTAATAGCTCAAACACCAAATATACCTCATTGTGTCAACACTCACAGTAGACACTATCACAGAAGCTAAAGCCTGGTTCAGACGGTGAGACTTTTATGGCAGATTTAGACCTGATCTTCCCCTTCTGACATCTTGGCATGCTCTGATTGTCGTGACTACTCTAAAGAAATTCCTGCTGTGTGTGGTGTGTGCTAAGAGTGATCTAGGCTGCTCAAAAGAACATCGGGACATGTGGCCTGAAGCCAATCAGAAAGCGATGTGATGGAAACACCTCGCTTCAAAATACAAGATACAGAAGACAAAACGTTCTGCCATGGCATACCAAAAAGTCAGATGAACTTTGGAGACATCGTTTTCTACTGTCTTTTCTCTTGATAAAAACAGTCCTCAAGCTATCCCCATTGCTTCTTCTTCGTCGGCCATGTTTATTTGAATGTTTGTGAGTGAAATCTGTTTGTTGTCTTTGTCGTACTCGGCGTAGGACTAAACCTGTTCTGTCGATGATATTTATATCGTCATATGGGAGGTCTCTCAGGTTTTGAAAATCACCAGACAATTTCAAGTCTTGCTGTGTGAACCAGGCATCACCTCTCGGCACAATGATTGCCGCTTCCCGATTGGCTGCTTTGTAAACGCCAGCCGATTAGCCTTTCAAGCAGGTTTGCGACTCCCAAGCTGCATTTTCTTTTGAATATTTTCGACATCTTCCATGGAAAAATCCCCGAATGGGCAAATTTTCCACATAATTTGGAGTTGCATTGCACACAAAAAAAAAAAATCCATGAATAGGTTGGGGTCTACTGTATACCATGCCTACAGGTGTGTATCATCATAGGACATAAATACACGCAAGGTGTATTTATAAGACTGTTAAGGGGGTACTAAAATGGGCATTAATAAGGATAGCCACAGTTTTCACTTTCAAAGCGTTTTGTTTTTTTTGTCTGTGCGTGTGAAAGCCCTCATTAAAGCACAAAATAATGTGTAAAGTGACAATGCTTGCTCGCGTACTAAAGGATTAGTATACTGAAGGTTTTTTTCTTTTGTAAAAGCATTGGAAAGTATGCAGGATCTGTGTATGGGGAAATCTGTGAAACCTGTCGACAGGCCCATTGAGCGCGAACGTCCCGTCACCATAACGACTACGTTTCAGGAAACAGGTGCTCCACTTTGCTCATCAGTCATCTGCTTTCACTGCTTTAATGGATATGCATTTTTAATTCAAGCACCCAGAACACTGATCCAATGTGTCTAAGCTTCTTTTAGGTTAATTACCTCGTTTTGTTTCCCCTTGGAATCGTTCTCCAAACCACTTTCCAAGGTCCAATTTGACCAGAATGCAGAAGCCGCCTTTTCTTCCGAGTTCAACCGCTAAATCTGACGTGTGGCTTTTCAAGATTACATGAAGCCGTTAGGAGAACGAATGTGCCGTCGAAATAGAGCTGATAGTAATATTTGTTTTGACTTTTGGTTTGAATAGATTATTGAGAGAGCAAATTAAAGACAACAAAGATGAAAACCGGTGTAAAGCCTGGAGCCTTAGATTTACCTTTTTATAGCAGCAGTCGTCTGAAGCTTATTAACACACTTTAAATATAGCAAAGATGATTAGGCGTCAAATCTGCCCTTTCTAAGTTTTCCAAGGCACTAAGAATACCGCGGTTAATTAACTCTGCATCCGCTCGTGGTGCACGACAATTCAGATTTAGGAATTGGAATATCTTAGGAGCTTATCTATGTTTCGCTTCCTCAATAAGAGCAAATGTTAAAAAAATAAATAAATCTTGCTATTGTGCTGCACAAGCTTGCATTGACAAATATTGGATATTCATTGAACCCAAATGTTTGGTTGTAATTCTCCTGATTAAAATGTTTCTTTTTGGATCTTTGCTACACGTCTGCGTTGGAAGATGCAGTTGCGTTTTGAGAAACCTGGTCCTCCAAAGGACAGTCCACAGGAAGTCATTTACATCAAGCATAATGGCATTCAGGCATTCATCACTCACTACGCCAAAACACATTTTATGTTCAATAACTTTGGCAGTACACTTTTATTTATTATTGCCTTCGGTGACACTTGGGCACAGAGGATGATTAAGCAAAAAGCGCCGGATCCTTATTTTGACTCTGTTCCCTCGCTGCGTCGTCCTCCATCTGGTCGGATTTGGTGAGAAGTGAGTTATTGCCCCGGGGAGGCTGCTGGCACTTGCTTGTTTTCATCTGGGTGCCTCGCCCTTATTGGTTGTGTGTTTGTGTGTAGGTTTGCAACACATGCAGCATTTTACCTGCCATTGATTCTCCGACAGTCCCCTGGCCATAACATCCTGTCTCCTGACTTTGAGCAAATGCTCCAGCGTTGGCTTCCATTCCTCTAAATAGAAGCGGGACAACAATCCTTTATACACACACACACACACACACACACACACACACACACACACCCCTGTCAGACTAGGCAATTTAGCTGACATGGTGACTGAAAGGTCTCAGTAGGCTTCAAACACTTAGTGCTTGCTCTCTGTCTTGCTCTGTCCTCCCTCTCTTACCTTCTCTTTTAACCCACTGTTCAATTTCTTTTTGTCTTTTTTTTTTTGCTTGCAGATGAATGCAGGCTGGATTGGTTTCTGGTCTATTGTTGGCGGGTGTGTGTTTGGAATAGGAATGGCCAGGTAAGTTAAACACTGCTACGTTTACTGTACATCACACCAAGTTAAACCTGTTAATTCGTGTTCAATTCAACACAATCCACCAGATTTCGACATCTGATTCAGCAACAAGGCTAACCAATTTAGCCTGTAGAACTGAACAAACAAGTCAAGACTTCTGAGTATGATTAAGTATGATTATACAATATGACTAGAGTGTGTGATAGACTCTCTAATTTTCAACACGGAGACTCTTTCGGTACTCTTCTCTATTAACACTTTAAATTATAGTTCTTAAATGGAAGGAAAAGGTTTTTGAGGTTTTTGTTCTTAAATCTGTAATGTGTAGCATAAATCTCTTTCCACATCTGGAGACTGATATTTGTGCCAATGTGTCTTGCAAAAACGGTTCAACCTCTTTCTAATTTTACCAAGAGCATCAATGAACTGGAGTTTTCAAGCTCTACCACAGATTCGCCACCAGACTTTTACTGAGCCACATGAATTCATATTAAACTAAACCAATCCATTGTAGCTACATCAGTGTTGTTGTCCTGGATCATCTTCTTCTGAATGTGTTCTGTCTCCCCTATGTGGCTTGTAGCAACCTGCAAATCTGACTTCTGCTGCCTTCTTTTAAACAAAAACTTCCTTCTTGTAATTCTTCCAGTATGATCAGATTTGTGGAGCGGTAGCTTTGTTAAAAGATTCTTTAGTCTGAGCCATCGAGCCCTACAGCTCTTTTAGAGTTACAACAGACTACAACGAGGGGAAGCAGCACCACAGAAAACGATGTAGTAGGTATGCCGGGCCAATCGGTGGCGCTGTAACACTGGCAGAGAACGACACAAACAGCAAGTGGCGCCATTTTTGATACCGTACTTGTGAGAATGAGGTGCATGCAGGACAGAGACTTCATTGTTGTAAAGAAAAACATGAAGGCAGCGGATACACCTGGAGCTGTTTGTTTGAACGGACCTTAGATTAACTTTTGCCTTAATTTATAATTAGTTGATTTCTGAATTCAATTGTAAGATAAAAAAAACCCAAAAAACTTTCTCTCCTACTACACCCGTCTGCACTTCTCTGTGTTGGTCTGTCACATAAAATAGTTTAGTTCACATTTGTAACATGCGATTGTGAAAGAAATATGTCTGAATACTTCTGCAAGGCACTGCATGCACATTCTTCTCATCTACACTACCAGACTTTAACAGCAAGTGTCAAAACGAACGCGGTCTGCAAAAGCAACCCTTTGCAGACTCGCGAGACAACCGGCCTCTAACATATCTGATTTTTAAATGGCAGTTCAGTTTGTGTATTAAGCTAATACAAGCCAGCTCAGTAGAAACTTGATGGAGCCACTGAGGCATTAAATTAGAAAATAAGCATTCACTGTAACACCTCATTAACAGCTGCGCTCCTTACTTGCAGCTCAGTTGCACACACATTCTGTGTCTAATCCTCAATGTCGTGCTGTGTCAGTTATTCAGAAGAAAAGGTCGTCTACAGCGAAAAGAGGATGCAGGCTTGTTCCCTCTGAAAGACGCGCTTTATACACATGAGGAAAGTCACCAGTTGCTGTTGGTGAACTATAAAGCGCGCAGTTGTTTTAGATCAGACCTTGCTAGACTGGGAATTGGGGTTTGGTGTTAAATTTTCTCTAAAATATAAAGGAGGCCATCCAAACGTGAAACGGTAGCGACAGAAATAGACGGCAACAAAGTGGATTTCAATTTAGGAGGCAAGATAAGATGGCAAACATACAAATTCATCTTTCAAAACATCTGCGAGTCTAACATATATGACAGCTGACAGACTGTCAAAACAGTATGGAAGTATAAAAGGCGGTTGTCAGTGAGGTGTCATCTGAAGACGTATTCAAGACGTATTCGTGTTCTTTGCGGGAGCCTCGGCTGTCACTATGCTGCCTAACCAGTGAGATGAGCCACTTCTCTTCCCGCACTTTAGCAGCATTATTTATAACATCAGTCGTAACCGATAAGGCCCATGTGAAGAACAGTGGAGCGTCCACTTGAACTTAACAAAGAGGATCTGTCTCTTTTGTTTCCCCCCTCGTGTCATCTGCTCTCTTTTTTTTTTTTAATACAAGAGCCGAGAGCCCAGTGACAAAAGAGAGAGTGGAATTGATGCTGATGCAAGTACCCCCTCCGCTGATGGATAGAGAGCCACGCGGTGAAGACAAAGCGTGGAGTCTGCAAAAGACGGAGGGGGGAAAAACTGGTTCAGGCTCTGATGGATGCGGGCCGACGGCCAATCGTCGCTTCCGGGCAGTTCTGGTGTTTTCTTTAGGCCGTAATCAGGGAAATGAACCCGTTGCTCTCCCGCCTCCCCCTCCCCGATCTTAATCAATATGGCCGTTTGCAGCACGAGATGAAAGCATTTGGTTGTAAACAAAACTGATAAATTGTGGTGTAGATTATGCATTCTGAGAGTCAGGGGAGGGAATAATTCCTCTCTCTCGTTGGAAATGATTTTTGGCTTTGGCAATTATCCCGTCGCTTCTTTCGCTGGAAAAATGTATTGAACAGGAATGGAATCATAGTAATGAGGTTTATTAATCTTCCAACAACTCAAATATATATATATGTATATTTACACTGGCAATTTTTTAAAATTACATTTTAATTTGGATTTGAGGTTAAAAAAAAAGTCTTTTTTTTTGTATTGGGAATTTTTTTGTCTTAAGGTATCATTCTGAAGAAGAATGAGAAAACAGCATAAAAATTAGACTTTAGTTTATACAACCACATGTAGTGGGAAAAGGTTGTTGCTGTGTAGTGCAACCCATCCACACGCAGCGACCATTTAACCACACTCACTGAACTTATGACACGTGAAGCGATGAAGGAAAGCGAAATATGATTAAAGAGCTGAATTGCAGTTTTAGTGTCTTTTTATCACAAGAATCTGGTGTTCTCTTTATCCATATCAGCGCTCACTGGGACTGTGTTTAGAAAGTAACCTCGACGATGCGATTTGACAACTCTTTGATTTTAAAACAGTTTTGCAAGAGCTGTTTCACATAAGATGAACCAAATAGGAACTAAATAGAATTTTTATTTCTTCGCTGACTTCCTTTGTTCATCCTCTTGTATCCAAATATGAGCTTTGATTTATATTTATTTATTGTCTGATCTTGTCATCTTGCTACAATAAACGATCGCTTAATACATTCTTTTAAAATCGTGTTTTCTTTCCACTCGCAGCCTTATTGTAGCATGGTTACAATGTAACTTAAAGTTATTATACAGCCCCTGCAAAGATATTTATACCCTGTAAAAGTTTAGAAGAAGTTCATAGCAGGGTTAGATTCTAGAAAATATCCCAAGCTTTGGAGATTTCACGCAACAGTCTGTAATCCAGTTCATCATAAAAGATCATTGGCAGCTACAGCGAAAGCCATTAATCTGTTTTTAATCCTGGATTAAAAGCAGATTAAAATCCTGGTTGAAGCAATCAACACCTTGTTCCTGAAGCAAGGTGTTCGGGAACACAGAGCTCAGCATTTACCTACAAATTGGCTCTTTCCAGTGGGCGCTCTCACGACGGCGTTTGTTAAACCAGCCGCAGTCCGAGTCTTCGCGCCTGTCATGAAACACACACGGCAGAAAAACTAGTATCTGTTCGTCAGCTGATGGGTTCAAAGATCCATGCTGCGCCCTTTTCTTTTCTTTCTTAAACGAATCAAAGAATGTGGAAAGAACAACTTAACGAGCTTCAGCAATTATCCTCCCATTACAATTCCCAAGAGAGGCAGAAAAGCAAACCAGGTAATTTTCCTGCACGTCACGGAGGCCTGAGGTGCGCAAATCTCCAGCTTGATGAGATGATACAGAGCAAATACAAATGATGATCAGCTTCGGCCTAATAGGCTTTGCCTGTAACCAGGGACGATTTGTGATTGCGTGTTGGTCATCGTATTATTCTATCTGTGCTTGCCACGCTCAAACTACGGACAGGCCTGAACAATAATATCATCGCCTGCATGCACTGGAGAGCAGAAAATGCAATTTGATTCGACGCTACTTAGATGAGCTTGTGTTTATTGGTAATGAAATCTGTTACAAAGATGGAAAATACTGACTTTTATTTTGAATATTGCCTCACAGATTTAAGTCGCCTAATTTACCAAATGGCATTTGGTAAATTTGTCTCTCTCTCATGTCTCTCTCATGTGAGAGACAAAGTTTTAACAATATTTTTTACGTTTTAAAAGAATTTAGAGTCCTCTGTTTTTTAATTTTTTTTACAGGCTTTGCAAATCCTGTACTGTGTTTTGACAAATCTGCGATCAGTGTAGAATATTCCAGCCTTAAGCATTGTATTTATTGCATTTTTTATGACTAATACTATGTTGCTCCTGATTCCAAAGAATGTTGAAACGGCCTGCTTTCTGTTTACATATCTTGACTTTGTTTTAAATAATCTCTGACGTAGAATTATTTAGTTCAGGTTTGAT
This sequence comes from Xiphophorus couchianus, assembly GCF_001444195.1. Lineage (NCBI taxonomy): Eukaryota > Metazoa > Chordata > Actinopteri > Cyprinodontiformes > Poeciliidae > Xiphophorus > Xiphophorus couchianus. The sequence goes on along the minus strand of NC_040234.1, from coordinate 7,751,299 downwards.
TAGTCCAGTTATGGGCTTACGGCTAGCTGCTAGCCGCTAACAACTCCACTATTAAGTTACCATTAGCTTTACAGCTTCCCACTGGAAAAGCTGCTGTCACCCTGTTTTCTGTTTTAGCATTTTAACTCAATTCAGCTTATTTATATTTCACCAATTCACAACATGTCATCTCAAGCTACTTCCCAAAAAAGTTAATTCAGTCCAGTCATACATAGATTCTGATTATCAAACACTGCAGTCAAGTTTATCATTCAAATTAGTTAAGAACATTTTCTATCAGGGGAAACCCAGCAGGTTGCATCGAGTCCTTGACTCCTCTTTGAACCCTCAAGTTCAGCTGACATTTAGCAAAAGCAGTAACAAACATCTTTATTGAGTGTACTCTGGGACTAGATGGGGAACTATTTGAGAAAAGCTGCTTGGTGTGAATAAACGAGCCGATTGGAATTCATACAGCTCGGTCGTCGGTGATCTTCTCCGCAAAAGAGTCGAGAGGCTTTTGCGGGGCGCGGGGGGAAATGTTTTCGCACATCTCTGGCACCAGAAGTGCGTGAAGAGCTGTGGATGCGAGCCAGCCTCTGGCAGATGGCGACTGCAGATTTTAGCGGTGCGACTCTGGGCTAGGAACAGAGATCCATGTGTTTTGGCAAGTGCAGGACCATGAACGCCTCATTCGGTGTTTCGTCAGGTTACGCTCTGTGGCCTGTCACGGCGATCCGTCGAAGCATTCACACGTTTCTCTTGTCCCGCGAACACAGAACTAATTTGTCAGCGTATAGAACGCATAAAAGGCATTAGTCTTGTAAAAATGCCACGGCGGAGCACAATGTGTCTCTCAACGCAAAGGCTGTTTTCTGTCATCCCCTCGCTTTCAACTCATTGACAGAACTCCACCACCCAGCCGAACCGATCAATCACTCGCAGCAGGTTCTTTTATTCTCGTATCGGGTTGCTTGTCAGGCTCAGCCCTCTTTTCTTCTGCATCTCGTCTGTGACCAACGAAATGAAAGCAATTAGTGCCTGTCTTTGCTACAGGCAAATCCAGCCTCATCTAATCTTCCTCAAGCATACATATGTATACCCAGAGGTAAAGAGAGGGCCAGCTGAAATGAATTTAGACGGGGCTGCGGAAAAAAGTCTGGAAACTTAAAGGATCTCTTTGTAAATATGGCCCAGTGGTTTCCCTTCCACACTATAATATGCTGCGTGTCTTGAGTTTGCCTGCTCAGTTGGTGAGACAAATTGAATCAACTCGACGCGTTTTGTCTCCCAGTCTAATGAGAAGTAGAACTGACGCACTCAGAAACAAGTGGGAGATGGAAATGATCTATCCTTCCTGTGAAACAGTGCGTGTGCTCTGTAATATATTTTGACACTCGTCACAGAGGAACCTGAGTTGCTGAAAAATTGCGTCGCATCATCTTGTGTTTGTGAAGGATGCGTCTTGTTTCCGGAGCAGCTATCTTTTAATCTCGTCAGCTTGTATGTATCTTTGAATTTTTACGCAACAGGGAGTTTTATTGTTGTTTTCCACCCTCCTTGCCTTTTTCTGAACCTCAGATTTGCAGACTCCATCCGTGGGATGCTGAAGCTGATTCTGGTGCTGATGCTGGCAGGAGCCTCGCTGTCCTCGACATGGTTTACGCTCACCTGTTTGAGCACAATTACCCACCTCCCGGTTACTGCAGGTAGGCCCGCCGTCAAGGTGACTCTCAGATTTTTTCTTTTTTTTCCAGTCACTGAAGCTTAGTCACATGTTCCACCCTGTAGTCACTGTCTCATTGTGCGTGTTGGAGTACAAAGTCAAAATGATTAAAGGAAGTAGGTGTGACAAGCCGAGCTATCAATCAATTCACATCAGCGATAACATGGGATGTTAGTGGATTTAGCTCCCCTTCCCTAAGCCATCTAATAAGCATATAATCATGTATTTCTAAACCACAGATTGTAATCACGATCGTCCATCATCATTCTCCCAGCCCCTGGAACCGCTCTCTCTCTAGCTCATGTCCTTTTATACACTGGCAGCCTGATGCAGCCAGCTCCCAGTCTCATTTGTCTGGCATCGTACCTAAGAGGGCAGCAAGACATTGCGATGTGACACCTAGCATGCCTTTCTCTCTTCACAAGGACTTTACATTGACTTTAATTCAATTTTCATTCATTTCTATAACCTGGACCCTTACACTAAACTTAACCATTACCAGCACATGCTTAAACTTAAGCCTAACCTAAACTCAGTTCACACCTTAGTCTTAACCCTTAACTTTAACTAAAACCATAACCCCTATCACAGGGAGGTCCACAGCATTAGGATTAGGGCTGTTGTAAACAAATATTTTAGTAATCTAATAATCTATCAATTATTCTTACGATTAATCGAGTAATTGGATAAAAAAAAGATACAGTAAAAACATCTAACATAACAGCAGTATTACTACCGCATATCAACATCAGTCCAATTTTTCATATTTGAGCATCCCTAACAGTTACTTTTTTGTAGTTTAGAAAATTAACCTGTAACAATAATAGCTCACTTTCTAAGTTAACCTGAAGAAAAGTTAGACAAAAATCTGAAATTATATTCAACTCAATAATAAAGAGGCAGGCTCACAAATACACTTATAAAAATGTCTATGATCCAACTTTTTGTTTATGTATTCATCTGCAGTGAATTTAATAGATGAACTCTCACCTTGCCCAGACATTTATAGCTCTTGTGTTTATGTTAGCGACGGGATTTGACATCTTCGTTCGTCACACAGAAACTCGTCTACCAGCTACGTGTCACCAAGATGAGCTCCACCACCCATTTGTTGAGACCGGGATGATATGAGATAAATGTTCTGGTTCGTCTGTAAAGCTACACTTACGTTAATGATCTAATGCACAGCCGCCCGCAGTGTTCATTCTTTCCACTCACCTGTATAAATACACCTGCAGCGCTGTTCCCCACTGTTCGCTCTGAACTAACCACGAGGCAGCAGCTCTGGGAGGAAAAAAGCTGCCGTACTCCAGGCATCTCGCCAGTCATTTTAAGGATGCTTATTGGTCCCCCGAAAAACGATAAAGACCCAGACATAATCATCAATCAATAAAATCCTCCCAGGCCGGACTTTAAAACTGGACGTTATGCTGCTAACACTTATCTTCCGTCAACAACTCAGGCGGAAGTGAGAGCACTGCACAATGCAAGTAATACCTCGGCCGGAACACGGTGCACTAAATAATAAAACATAACTTAACGAAGCTTCGAGGTAGATACATTTTCCGTAAGAAATTTTAATAATCGAGGTACTCGAATCACTCGAGGAATCATTTCAGCCCTAATTAGGACTAGGCTTTGGTTCCAATAAGGACCATTGGTCTTCAGAAGGATAGTAAATATGCCAGAAATAGAACTAAGAAGAATAGCTTCTTAGAACTATAAGAAAGTACACACACACAAGTTTCAGGGTTTTCTTCAGTGTATTATCAGCCTGGCGGGCCAGTAACAGTAAAGACACCAGTAACAGTAAAGACATTTTTTAAACACTCAAACATGGTAGCGTTACCCAGCTCCCCCTACCACCAGGCTTAGCAGGTTTTCTGGAGGAAACCCTGAGTTTGTATTTCTGCCCATGTTAGAACTTTGTATTGACTTTCATTCATTTTAGTGACTGTATTTATGTCTAACCCAGACATTTTCCTTGACCTTAACTAATACTAAATCATTCTTAACCCCAACCTTAACCAAACTTAATTCACACCATACCTCTAAACCTAACATCTAACACCGAATTAGACCCTTGGGTCTTCAGAGGGTTAGTAAATATGTCAGAAATAGAATACCTAAACAAGTACACCCCTACACACACGCAAACACAAAGAAGCTAATGCATTCCGTTGAAAAGGAAGTATCATATTTTACAACCAGAAAACATCCCATTCATCAACATATAAAACATAAATTAATCACAATTGGGCATTTCACAGTTTTTCAAGCAGAAACATAAAAGGGATGTTAAAACACATTTTTCTGACACAAAAGCATTTGTTCTCTCACCCATCACTTATAGATGATGTGGCATCTGGAACCACAGAGCATGGAAGCGTATTTGTAATCCAAAAATCACTTCTCATTCTAAAGGAAATGAGGTAAACTGATTGATGGTCGAGGGTTATAGATATGCAAGGAGTCTATGTTTACAGTATAGCAGACGCAAGATTGATCTAATAAAGTGAGTCAAGCAATTCAGATATCTCCAAATATCCCTTTTCTCTAGAGTGACACTTCCCTGGTACATGTAGGCAAGTAGTATATCCATGTGGTATGCCTAATATGCCAGGCGAAAAGAAAAAAAAATATTCGGTGGGGCTCCTTACAGCAGAATAAAAAGGAGAGTGCGCACTTCTTTTCTCCAAAATTCACCAAAGTACATTGATTAGTTTTGTCATATTGGACCACTTAGGAGGATGGAATTACCCCAAAAGCAATATTTCTGTTGGAAACATTATTGCCCCAATTGCTAGAAAAAAAATGAAAAGTTAGCAACAACTCAAGGCTAATGGACAAGATCATGTCTTATCAGCAGCTGCAAGTATTGTTTGAAGGCATTCTTGGTAATAAAATATGTTGTTTCAATGTGGTTTTTACATTTTGTGTGTCAGTACTAAACATAACCTATGTATAAATCAGCAGACAATAAATTAATGACGGACCCGCCCAACGGGTCACATCTGAGGCTAACAGTAGTCACCACACTGATGCCAACTCAGCAACTTTGTCGCTAAAGTTTGCAACTTTTCAGACAGAAAAAAATTGGTATCGGCCAAAATTTGTAATCAGCAGGAAAGACTTTTTTAAAAATCAGTGATCGTCCAGAAAAATGCAATTGGTCCACCCCTACTGATGTACCTTATTACCAGTCAGACGTTCATACCTACTTCCAACTAAATACATAAATAACCCAAAAATACAGTCGGGTTGTGACTCAAAACCTACTTACCAACATAGAAACCCACTCCAAATATTGGTTAACATAGAATCCACAATTAAGACATGAACGAGTGGGTGGAAAACAGGATTATCTATAGAAATATCACATATGCTAAGATGGAACACAAGGTATTCTATCTCAGCATGTGCTAGATGTGACCCAAACACCTTTTTGTGACGGGGTGACAGTTCACTTACTCAGAAGGCAACGAATGGATACAAGTCTTTTATGTAACAAATATTTATAGATCTGTAGCGCTAAATTCTGGTCGTGTTCTCATTTTTACATTTTCTGCCAGCTTACAATATTCAAAGCATTCCTCAGAGATGATTAGTTATCGTCTTCCTTCAAAGGGTCTCCTCCTACCTTTTGGGACCCGACATACAGAAAACACATCTCCTTTTGAAGGCAGCCTCTTGGGGGCGAGGATTCCCAGTTGCAAACCTGTTCTCAGGAATGCAATGTACCTCAGAGGAGCTGCGATAAAAGGAACATGCAGACACATTGCCATCGTTTCGCTGAGATTAGGAAGAAAGCGGGGACTCTGGCACGATGAGTTGGTTTCTTTACACGTTGGCGTCACCTCGGATCGAATCGGTAGATGTCGAATTAAAAGCTCGCCCGCAGAATAAGAAATTTCATTTTGATGTACTGTAGGATCCGTGACATGAGCTGCATCTTAATGTGGCGTGCGCAGGCGAACTAAAACCAGTGATATATTGCAAAATAAATTGAAACTGAATTTGTCGGCCAAGGCAATCAACATGTTTTTGTTGCACGACATGCCAGACTGGTACAAGCAGTCTCCCCAACCCCAAGTGGAGAGTAAGAATTAGGACAGGATACATCACACCTCACTCAACTTTTTGTAAAGATAGTTGCAACAATTATGAGTCCAGAGCTAATATATTCATCATTGAATATTTTCCCCAAAGTTAAAGATGAATTATTTAAAAGATTTAAGTAAGAAAGAAGAAACTGAAAACACAATTTGGTGGAAAAACAAATTGCTGTTCTAGAGAAACGTGTTTTATTCTTACATGTTCTATTAGCTTGTGCACCTTCTGCTTCCAACCTATTACTTCTGAGACAGCGCTCATGAAAGAGAAACATCATAATTATGAAGTTGAGCCGGAGAAACACATTTCGAGTGACAAACTAATCATGTCACACCGAGGAAAAGGGGCAAAAGCACGCTGGAATTGGGTTTGAGAAAGAAAGCCATTTACTGTGAAAACACCTACAGTATTTTGGTTTCCTGTTAAATTGCCACCTGGAGGCCTCGCTTACTAAATGGACCGTTGTGTCGTGGTGAAGGTCCGTCATAAATCTGGTGCTGGTAAAAAAAAAAAAAAAAAAGGTGGAGCAGGAAGCCCTCAAAGGTTGAATATATCACTCCTGTTCCACAAACTGCATCCTCGTATCTTTCTTTCAGAAGAATCGCTCGGGTTTATTTTATTAATGTGTTGCTTTAAAATATATTTATTTCTTTATTTATTTGGTTCCGCCGTTTGTTTTATCTCTCCACAGCCATCCTCTACACTTCCTGCATCCTGGTTGGCATATTCGTGAACAGCAGTGTGCCGATATTCTTCGAACTCTTCATTGAGACGGTGTACCCGGTCCCTGAAGGCATCACCTGTGGTGTCGTCACCTTCCTGGGGAACTTGGCTGCTGGACTTCTACTCTTCTTCCTCACCTTTTACCCAACAAGTAAGACCAAAGGGCTGAGATTACCTGTAAAAAGGTCAAATCAAGTTTATTTGTGTAGCACATTTCAGTAACAAAGTGATTTACACGATAAAAACACAACACAATAACAAACAAGCAATAAACGTTGCATTTTGTCAGATGCCATCATCAAAAAACATACATGTCAATTATATTAATCAATGTTCCAGTTGTTATTAATCAAAAGCAGCTCTGAAGAGGCGGGGTTTTAGCCTTGATTTAAAGAAAGTCAACGTTTCGGTTGTTTTGTAGTTTTCTGGAAGTTTGTTCCAGATTTTTGGAGCATGAAAACTGAATGCTGCTTTTCCATGTTTTGGTTCTGGTTCTGGTGATGCAGAGTAAACTATAACAAGAAGACCTTATCATTTTAATCAGCAGAAATCTTGAGGTATATGCACATCAACTTATTTTTTTTACTTAATTCCTTTATTTTTGACTGTTGCGTGCATTTCGTTGCAACTGTTATGTTTTGCATTTTTTGCATAGTTTATTATATATTTTCTGTCTTTTATTTATCCATGTTAAGGGTTAGAGTTTTACATTTTCATTCCGGTTAATTAATTGTAGAAAACGTAAAGCATTTAACCTCATTTTATTTCACCAAAAGCAGAGGCTTCGTGGTTGCCTCGGGAACGGGGATCATCTGCAACCTTACTTATGTAAACACACATGAACTCCTGTTTAAATGGGTAAATATTAGACATCCTGGTGCACCTGGAAGGAAATGTTGTTTCTAGGGTAAGCTGGCCTACTGGAAGGTACAAACGTTTTGTTGCATTTCCCTCCTTTTATGTCTTTGAGCTGGCTGTCAGTTTATGTAGCAATTCGTGCAGGGATGGGACATCTTGTCACCTGCATTTCTTCTGTCTTCCAGGCAGTTGCTGTTGCTGTGTGAATACTGGTGCAAACTCAGAACCATATTGTTATTTGGGATGCTTGATTTTTTTCCCCTCCATATTTCCTTGCTTAAAGATACTAGAATCGGATTTACCTTTGATAAATCACCCGTGGTGTTCAATTAGAGGCTGTACCATCAGTGCGGCTTCACGTGTTGAGCAGCAGTAAGCAGGGTTGATGCGTCTGCGGATTTATCTTTTGCCGCAACGGGAAGTGTTAAGGGACGACTTAATCAGAGTGAAAGCGGCTTTGAAATCTGTGATCCACAAGACAGGTAATGTTTTCTGATTTATTTGAAATGACCACATGCCAGTACGAGGATGAATCACGGAAGAGACAGAAATACATCAGGTGTGCACTGATCTACTGCAGCCTGACACGAGAGCTGAACTTATAAAGTATACATGATGCATCCTCTGCTCGGTATTTCTCTCTGCATCTCTGAATGATTGACTACATGGTGTGGCTGAATGCAGGATTCGGCACATCTAAGTATGTTGTGTGCATAGGGTGTGTTTGCGTGTGTGTGTGTGACGGGGGAAGCTCAGGGATGTTTAAGTCAGATCTCCACAATCAGTGTGTCAGGAATTGAAAAGATCAGGCACATTAGAAGGAGGCTTTAGTTTCTCCCTTTTTTGCACTTGCAACCTTGAAGTTGATAAATAGATAATGATGCACCCAAGGTTTCTTGTTCGAGACTTCTCCTTGCTTCAGGCATAGTAAAGGGAGCGTGGAGATGGCTGCCACGGCGGTGGATTGCTAGCTTCTTACTCGGAAAGCGTCTCTGAAAGTCTGCTCCCGCATCACCTTGTCTCAACAGGCATCGTGTGGTGCTTAGGGCTGTAAATTGACCCAATCCTGAGATTTGTGTATATTTTAGCATTGAATTTTCCCTCTTGTTCTTATTCTTCACCACAATATGAATCCAAAAATAATAAATCAAATCTCTGGTCTGTCTTTTAATTGCTCTCCACGTTGTGTAAAAATTTCCTGCTGAGCTCTAAAGAGAAAATTAAGACATGTAATTTTTAAATGTACAATTTCTTCAATTTAATATAAGAATGTTATGGACAACACTGACCGTCCTCTCCATTGCAAAACAGAGTGTCTTCAGTCGGAGACTTCTTCAAATTCGTTGTAATACAGATTGCTGTATTTCAGCAACAACTCTTTAATTAAATGAGTTGCAACACAATTTAATTTCCCTTTGGGATCGATAAAGTATTTTTGAATTGAATTGGTGACCAGCTGGTGGACGACTCAAAGATCTGATTCTCTTTTCTGATTAGAGATTGCACCATCTATGATGTTACTAAATGAGAAAGATTTATAGTTTTTACTATTTTCAGCATTAGTAAGCTGTTGTAGGTAAAATAAGGGGAATTGCAGAGATTTAAAATAGCTTTTTAAATGGAAACTGTATTTTCCACAACATGTTGAGACATTCCTGTGATTCATTTGGGCTGCGAGAGAGTGAGAAAGAGCAAGACGTATTATAGCAAACTTGCTTTTTTCTTTTAGAGCTTGTCTATTTGTAAGTGTTGGTAGCATTTTGGTAGTATCACTTACGCTAATGAGGAATCTGTGCAAATAGAAAAGATCTCAAAGGCATTTTAAAATGTCCTCTCCCAAATCACTTTGTATTTGTTTTAAAACCCTGTTTTTATAGATACTTTTGCCTCTGCTCCTAATATAAATAAGGCGGGAAATCTGGAAAAGATTTTGAATTCTTTTTGCTTATATCGTCTTGCATTACAGTTCTTCTAGAGAAATCCAGTTTGGCTGAATCAGTATCAACAGGTCAAATCTTCACATAAACCGGTCATCGATCAAAACCATCTAGTCGAGGCTCCTCTGCTACATAGTAATTGTCCAAGTCGTCTCTACATGCCCTAAAGGACTGATTAACAATAAGATGGTGAGTTTTTGCTGTATTACAGACCAGACCAAGGGTTAAAAGCAAGATTTAACAACAAGAATGTAATTTAAACATGAGGTGTTTCTCTCATCTTTGGTTCTTAGCATTTACTTGAATCCAATCAGACGCAGTAACTGGCAAAACGTTCTCGAAACTTCACTGATGTACAGTATCATGGCTGAGTTTGTAGAACTGTGTCGTTTTCTCCAGATTGTTGCTGGTTTGGTACAACATTGGTGTTGATGTGCAACTGGACACTCTTATTTCAAGAAGAATATTTCTTCTTGAAATATTTCAGAATATTTCAAAGAGCCGCTGACCCTGAGCGTCTAGAACGATCACAGGGTTCGTTGCCATCCTGAACTAAACTTCCCATTTCCGAGGCATTGATAAATGCCCCTCACAGCAGGCCGCTGTTGCCGTCATTTTTCACTGTTGGGGTGACAACCTCAGGGTGATGACAAGTGTTGGGTAAACACCGCCGGCAGTGTTCGCCGTAGTGGCCAAAAGAAATCTGCTTTTGTGTCATCCAGCCTCAGGTTTGAGGAGTCTCCAGGAGAGGGACGTTTGGACAGTAATCCACACCTGATTTCTTCACAAAATGTCACCCCATTGACCCTCAGCATCACTGTTTCTCCATTTCTTTCTGTTTTAAGGCACTAATCATTGGGGCTCTTCCTTATTTACATAACTTTTCATCAAAAAGGGTTTGATGAAAAGTCAAAAACCTTTACTTGATAAGCTCTAGTAAAGGTTTATAATATGTATATGAAATAGTTATTTAAAAACATCTAGGTAGCTTCTTTTTTGTGGCAATCATGTAACCCCTGGCACAGACAAAAAGAAGATTGACTTAAGTACTGTTAAAGAAGCAGGTTTTTACGTCCTGAACTCGAGACACGCTGTAACAAAATGCAAGGGTTGTCTCTTCGTTTAAATAGTTGCAGCAGATGTAATGACTTTAGACACTTTAATACCAAAAAAATATATTTTCTTTTTGTGTCCCAAAGACATATCACTGCTCAGAGTCAATTTTAAAGTCAGCAACATGCAGTCTGTTTGTTCTTTGGACTCTAAAACATTTTGTGATGCTACAGGCAGCCACAAAATGTTTCTATCCAAGTTTCTTGATAGGATTTTTTTTTGTACTCTGGCAGTGTTCTTGATGCTCTTCTACTAAAGTCGGATTTTGGTCCTCACTGGAGAACCTGCACAGCGACCGCTGTCTAAGAAAAGCACAACACATCACAAAGGACACTTCTCACCCCGGACATTCTCTGTTCACACTGCTGCCTTCAGGCAGAAGATACAGAGCAACCAGAACAAGAACCAACCGTCTCAGAGACAGTTTCTACCCGATAGCAATAACAAAACTAAAGGCAATCGAAAACAACCATTAATCATCATAAATGATGTATGTGAGAATGTGGCTGTTCTTATTTAGTGTTTGGTTTTTTTTGCCAGTTTGTTGATTCTTGCGTTGTGTGTGAATTGTGAGACAGTTATTTTTTTGTTTTTGGGCATGTGCTGACTGATGGCACCTTTTGAATTTCGTTGTTCTTGTGACAATGACAATAAAGATTTATCTTATCTTATCTCTGGTAGTTGACAGTCGATTTTCTCACCTGAGCTGTGGATCTTTCTTTTTTGGTGCTTTCTGACAACCCCCTGAGGCATTTTCAGAAGATCTGTGCTTACGTAGAGATTAGATCACACACATTTGGACTCTATTTACTAATTAAGTGACTTTTAAAGCAACTGGTTTCACTTTGTCTTTGTTACGTAAAATCCCATCATGATTCATTGAAGTTGGTGGTTGTAACGTGACTGGTTAATGATCGTAACAGATTGTAGTGGGCTTTTATGCGACTTTGCAGCATGTTTTCTATTCCACTCTTAAATTTCCACTCTTATAAGACACATTCTGCTTTTAAATATACGTGCAAGTTGTCCAACTTTATATTGCCTTGTGACAAATGAATGAATCCGGTTTTGTCTTTAAAACAACATTCTGTTCTCCGCAAGAGATCACTCGTGCAAAAGAAAATTGGATTATCAAAATTCACTTTGGAAGTATTCCAGTGTGCGTCTCATTAATATGATTTTATCCTCGCTGTGGTCTCATAATGGATGAGGAAAATAAGATTCAGACTTTGAATCGAATCAATTCTGCATCAGCGTCATCTCTTCGAAACCCGGTAACCTCTCGCTATTGAAAACTTAGCAAAACTGACCTTTTAAAGAAAAAAAAAAAAAACCATCCCCTTCTTTTTCCACTTTAAAGTTTTCCCTCTGGCTGCCCACTTCCTCCTTAAACAGCCAGAATTACGGCGCTGGGAGCAGGGAGGCGGTTATGAATTTACCCTCTTGTTCATTGTAATATCTCTTAGAGGTTGGTCGTGGATCAGTAAGCTTTGATAACTTTCAACTTCATTGTGTTTTGAATATTTAAAAAATGCAGGCCCCCGGGGCCATATATGTATATATTGTCGCTCTCTTCGATTCCGTCTGCAGAGTGTTTGTGTCATTGAACAGGGAGCACAGGGTGGAATGCAAAGCAGCGGAGGGGCATTGTAGAACCAAGACTGCATGTGGAGGAGGAGGAAGGTGAGATGAAACTTAAAGGGTGGCGTTGAGTTTTTCCCACAGAGCGGTGCGTTGTCAGACCTCCTACGTGTTGGGGGGGGGGAGGCGCATATTATTGAGCTCTGAGGAACAATTGCTGCTCTGCTTTAGTCCCAAAACCAATTTCTTTTTGGTTTCTGCTAAAGTTTGTATTCAGTACTGAAATAAAATTGTCTTTAAAACTCCCATAAACACTGTGGAGGTTTTCAGGGAAAAAGACAAACTTTTAATCATGGACTCAGACAGTACCGAGACAGCGATGCTTTTCTCACAAAGAAGTTATAAGTAGTATTCAGGAAGACTTTCTGTACGCATCTCAATGCATCATTGAAAAGTTAACTTAAGTGTCAAATTGAATTATTAAATAAAATGTACTTTTTTGTGATCTAATTTATTTTGATACACTTGTAAGATGAAATGATTCTTTCTAAGTAATCTTGTTATCTATACCTAATTCATCATGAGGTGTGACCCCCCACTCTTCCCCTTCCAATGCTTTCATGCAAAAGGCCAATGCCGTAAAGAAGTCAGCGTCATTAATCACATCCCCACTCTGACCTCAATTAAGGCTCATAAAAGCCATAAGATGGCCGCCGACACCCGTTCCTGTGCCGATCAGAGGCACTGTTCTGCTGACACTGGCAGCAGTTATAATAGGCTGTTAATATGAGGGACTGTCGCCGCTCACACAGCTGCCCTCTGAATGTGATCCTACAGATAAACCATTTCCTGAAATGATGCTCTTGCTCCCCATCACGTGACTGACCTGTCGCCAAGTAAGATAATTGCATATACGATCAGCTTATTTATTCGCCTACTTTGTACTACACCACTTTTAATCAAACTTCATTTACTTAAAACAGAAAATGGACAATTCTTCCTACTTCTGCGATAAAAACAACAGCAGGTTGGCCATTACAGTTATAGCTGTGTTCACCAATTAAATCGATACTTTGATTTTACAACATTTTACAAAGACATGGATCTGACAGTTTCCAGTAGCACACTCTACAAACTAGCATTGCAAATCAGTGTCATTAAAAAGCAAAAAATAATAGTTGAAAACATTTTATGTGGCCCAGTTCATTTTGTTTTATCATCTAATGGTCATTAACCAAACTTTCTTACTAAACTTTCACTGTCTTCTCCAGATGGATTAGTTTGTTTTTACTTTGTCCTTCTTATAGGGTATCTATCTACCTGCCTGTCGTCTTGTCTTTATATAAAACAATCAGTGTTTCTGTCAATCTCATCCTGCTTATTGTAAAATTTCATCTCCAAAAATGACTACAAAATGTAACTCCAAACGTCCCTGCTTGAATCCCTATTTCAATTTAGCATAATAAAAACCATGTTAACTTTGTTTTGTGCTGGTCGTAGAAGAATGTCAGAGATGTGAGGTTCAGCGGGGGTTCATGTATTTATGTAGGGATTTTTAGACTTTCATGAGGTTTCAAACTCTCCTGGTGTTAATATCTGTGATTAGTTCTTTTTTCGTCTCTTTCCTTACAAAATGAGCAATCGTTGACTTAATAAAATTGTTCAGCATAAGAATGATTGTCACTCTGTTTTTAAGTCTCCTCCCAATCGCTCCCTCCTCCCCTGTTCCGTTTGTTAGGTATTTCAGCTGAGTTTCTTCCAGACTTTCTGACAACTCTGTCCTTAGAAATCAGAGATCTCGTAAATCTTTCAGCATCGCATTAGCATTCCTTTAAAGCCGTCGCCTCTCCCCCCGACAAACACGCTGAGTTTCTCCCAACTTCAGATGGGTGAGCCTCAGACAAGAAAGGGAGAGAGTTTGAGACGGAGAATGCTCGTCAGATAAATACACTCCATTAACCTACCTCCATGCCTGGTCTCCTGCTGTCCAACTCACACAGTCCTGATTAATGAGGCCGCTTCTGGAGTCTTGACTTCTCTCGGCAGACACCTACATCCCAATCCCTCAACCCCTCTGCTCTTGAACCACATGCCTTTCATCTTCGTGAATCCTACCCAATGTCCATTTTTTCGTAGAAAAACAGGAGCATGAAGTGTGCGACAGTGTAAGCCTTATAGTTTCATCTGTGTGCTCATAGACATGGAGACAACACTGTGTAACTTGTACTGTAGTTGAAGAAATAGTGTTGTCTTGACTAAGACTTGTACAGAGTGACACTTGACATATGCCGGGTTCACACGGCAAGATTTTAAAATCGTCTGCCAGCTTTCCAAAAATCAGAGACCACACACGATGATAATAAATCTTAGGGATGACAGGTTTGATAGTATAGTGTGACGCGACACTATACTGCCAAACAAACCGATTTCACTCACTAACATTCCAATTTCAGACAGAAAATCTCTCAGAAGAGTAAACACACAAGGCCAGCTAGGAAGAAGCAATGGCGATAGTTTGTGGATTATATCTGACAGAGATAAAGCAATACAAAGACATCTTCAATGTCCGCTGGGCGTTCTGGTGTGCCATAGCAGTTGTTTAGTTTTCTGTGTGTATTTTGAATTCCCCGCAGTGTTACTGTCACCTCGCTTTCTGATCAGCTAAAAGACATATTCAACAGGCTGTGTTCTGATTTTTCATCGGAGAACACCACACAATTTATCCTGCCAAGACAATCCAACGTCAAATATCCATCCATCCATCTTCTTCCGCTTATCCGAGGTCGGGTCGCGGGGGTAGCAGCTTCAGAAGGGAGGCCCAGACTTCCCTCTCCCCAGCCACTTCCTCCAGCTCTTCCGGGGGAATCCCGAGGTGTTCCCAGGCCAGCCGAGAGACATAGTCCCTCCAGCGTGTCCTGGGTCTTCCCCGGGGCCTCCTCCCGGTGGGACGTGCCCGGAACACCTCACCAGGGAGGCATCCAGGAGGCATCCTGGCCAGATGCCCGAGCCACCTCAACTGGCTCCTCTCGATGTGAAGGAGCAGCAGCTCTACTCTGAGTCCCTCCCGGATGACTGAGCTTCTCACCCTATCTCTAAGGGAGAGCCCAGCCACCCTACGGAGAAAACCCATTTCGGCCGCTTGTATCCGCGATCTCGTTCTTTCGGTCATGACCCAAAGCTCATGACCATAGATGAGGGTGGGAACGTAGATCGACCGGTAAATCGAGAGCTTCGCTTTTTGGCTCACCTTTCTCTTCACCACGACGGACCGGTACAGCGCCCGCTTGACAGCAGACGCTGCGCCAATCCGCCTGTCGATCTCCCGCTCCCTTCTTCCCTCATTCGTGAACAAGATCCCAAGATACTTGAACTCCTCCACCTGGGGCAGGACACCCCCCTTGACGCGGAGAAGGCACTCTACCCTTTTCCGGCTCAAGACCATGGCCTCGGATTTGGAGGCACTGATCCCCATCCCGGCCGCTTCACACTCGGCTGCGAACCGCTCCAGCGAGAGCTGCAGATCATGACCTGATGAGGCCAGTAGGACCACATCGTCTGCAAAAAGCAGAGACGAGATCCTAAGGCCACCAAATTGGATCCCCTCAACTCCTTGGCTGCGCCTAGAAATTCTGTCCATGAAAGTAATTAACAGAATCGGTGACAAAGGGCAGCCCTGGCGGAGTCCAACTCTCACCGGAAACGAGCCCGACTTACTGCCGGCAATGCGGACCAGACTCTGACACCGGTCATACAGGGACCTGACAGCCCGTATCAAAGGGCCCGGTACCCCATACTCCCGGAGAACCCCCCACAGGGCTCCCCGAGGGACACGGTCGAACGCCTTCTCCAAGTCCACAAAACACATGTAGACTGGTTGGGCGAACTCCCATGCACCCTCCAGGACCCTGCCGAGGGTGTAGAGCTGGTCCAGTGTTCCACGACCAGGACGAAAACCACACTGCTCTTCCTGGATCCGAGGTTCGACTATCCGACGGACCCTCCTCTCCAGGACCCCTGAATAGACCTTGCCAGGGAGGCTTAAGAGTGTGACCCCTCTATAATTGGAGCACACCCTCCGGTCCCCCTTTTTGAACAGGGGGACCACCACCCCGGTCTGCCAGTCCAGGGGAACTGCCCCCGATGTCAATGCGATATTGCAGAGTCGCATCAGCCAACACAACCCTACAACATCCAGAGCCTTAAGGAACTCCGGGCGGATCTCATCCACCCCTGGAGCCTTGCCACCGAGGAGCTTCTCAACCACCTCGGCGACCTCGTCCCCAGAGATTGGAGAGCCCAACCCAGAGTCCCCAGGCTCAGCTTCTTCAATAGAAGGCATGTTGGTGGGATTGAGGAGGTCTTCGAAGTACTCTGCCCACCGGCCCACAACGTCCCGAGTAGAGGTCAGCAGCACACCATCCCCACTATAAACAGTGTTGGTGCCGTACTGCTCCCCCCGCCCCCCGAGACGCCGGATGGTGGACCAGAATCGCTTCAAAGCCGTACGGAAGTCTTTCTCCATGGCCTCTCGAAACTCGTCAAATATCCAATTTCGAATATTCCCAATTTTAGATCTCTGCCGTCCCGACGTCTCTCCGAGTGTAGCAGATCACTCTTAGCACGCCACACATAGCAGAAATATCTCCTAAGATTATCTTGAGCTATTCCGATAATCGGTGTGTCCTTAAGATTATTGGAAGGCAGAAGTCAAGATAAAAAATCGGCATAAAAATTCTTGTGTGAACCATACTTTAGACTGCAGGTCTGGGACTCAAGAAGAAGAGTTATTATCTTTTCTTATAGTAGTTGAAAATAAGTCAGTAAGTCTGGGTCAGTTTGCTTGTAATCATAACAACCGCATTAATGGGACTAATGGGCAGTATGGGACTAATGGGGTTGTTAGTCATGAGTTACTGGTTCTACTCATTGTTCTTTGGGTTGATGTCACTTATCGCAGCATGTGAGTAGCACACGTTTGAAGGTGTGAATGCGTGTGTAGATGAGAACACTGCACTGTTGGTGCTTAGAAAGATCAAACCTGAGGGCACCTGTGTTGGGTTTCTATACTTAATCACTCCTCTGGAATCCCCATTCTGCCTTGCAATCTTCAAGAGTGCTGTAGATGAATTACTCAAGCTTGACGCTCTTCTGCGTTGGGACAGTGCTTTTGCCTGGCTGCTTTTTAGTTTCTCCACTGCAGAGGTCTAAACATTCCTCACTGCCCAGGACTGCTTGTATCACATCACCGAGTTTGTGTTTAGGGGGTTTTATCCGTCAGGGAAACCAGTCTGTGTTCAAAATACAATATATGAAATGTAGCCTTCTGAGTCTCTTGGACACTTCATCCACATTTGGAATGACAATGTTTTTCCAGCTGGTTTTTTTTCCTCCTCTATGAGCTGGGCAGAGTGTTTTTTGTTGTTTTTATTTATCTTGGCTCACTTTATAAAAGCCCAGTTGGGGTATCTACTGCTCAGTCAGATACTGGTTACCCTAACGGTCCTATCATCGACCTTAACATCCCTATTAAATGTGATCAATTTATAAGCCTGAAGCTCCCAGCTCATCTTCAGAACTGAAGAAACCTTTAGGTTTAAATGTCTTTAGGAATCAAGAAAACAAGTTCAGTTACGTTCTATTTAAGCACTTTTAAAAATAATGCCCTGGAAAACTGAGGATCTAGCCTTGTGTTTGTATTCATAGCAATTACTTTAGCCTAACATCTTATTCTCTCACTTCTGAGCTTGCGTCATTGATACTACCTGTGTTTCCATTGACCACATAATTGCACAATTTAGCATTTCAAAAAGAAATTTGCTTAATGGAAGCGACAATCGTGTTGTCACTTTTCAACAAAACGTTTCGCCGCTAATGGAATCACTTTTTTTTTTTTGCATCACAAGTCACATGATCAACAACTGGATGTTGCCACTGATGCAAACCACAAAAAAGACGGCGACAGGACGTAGTTGGAGGATCATGGCGCCACATTCTTTTTAATGATTTATCGCACAAACAAACTTATTCACATCTGACTTTAGTTATGTTTCTTATTTCATGGAAACGTCGCTATTTCAAAATTGTGTGTTCCTCGACATTAGTGAAATATTGACAAAATTCTCTGCACATTTATAATAAAAAACCCAGCTACTGACATTTACGGTTCTTTAAAAATAAAAGCACCCCCTCTTTGATTAATTCAGTCGCTTACTGTTGAATTGTGTTAATATCCCACGTAAAAAAATTTTTCTGTACGTAGATTTCTTTTCTTTTTTTTTACTTTCTAAATAAAGCTGGTAAGAGTTTGTGTTCAATTTGGAAAGGAATGTTTGAATTAATAACCTTCTGCAGTTCTGTATTGCAGGTAGACCCTGGATGGCTTGCATTAGATGAGAGAGTGTTAATTTTCTTCACTCGAAGCAAAGCCGTTGTGCGTTGTGGCACGTTGTCCTGGCATGTGTCCCAGACCCCCACTGTTTGTTTTGACCTGATTTTCCTATATTTAGTTTGGCCTGCTCTCTGGAGCAAAGCACCACTGCCTCTCTACTGGCTGAGATTCCCTCGCCAAACAGGTCAAGTTTACCAGACTTGGTTTTTTTTAAAGACACAGTCAAATTCCATCTGACGGCTGTTTATGTTTTATGTGTTTTAAACGGTCTTAGCATCATTTAATTTTGATGAAGAGAAGCGCGTGTCTTAGATGTGTTAAAGGCAATGTGGAATTAGGGGTTCGGTGGTGGTGTGAACTTCCCAACCTGTCCAACAAATTCAGCATTAACAAAGACAGCAAGAGCAACTCCCCTGTGCCTAATGGAGCCTGAACAAACCGGGGCAAATAAAACGGCTCACTCTACACAACACTTAGGTTCAAGTGTAGGTCAGTGGTAGCAGGGAACTCCGCCAATACCATTGAATTATTCAGAATGATTGTAAAAGAGCAGCACAAGCTCATATTTTTTTTATGGCATGTCAGAAATTCTCATTGATTATATGTTAGCCCTGTGCATAAATCACTTTGCATCTGACCAACTCATTTGGGTTCAATATATATGTTGATGACTCTTTCGGAAGGTGTACAGTATATATCAATATATTGTGGTGTATTGCTCAGGATTTATGTACGTACGGCTGAACTTAGGCATGCTTTTATTTGTGATGCATTGGTAGGCTGCGTCTGCAGACTTACAGTTCATTCGGAAACGATTCACAGAGCTTCACTTTGTCCACATTTTGTGATGTTGCAGCTTTGTTTCAAAATTACAGCTGGTAAATGAAATGGTAAAACCAGGAGTCTGCGACCTTTACGACCCAAAGAGACATTTTTTACCCTCTGATCAGGTTCAGCGGTTCTAAGTAAATAAAACTTACTTAGCGCCACAAACGTTACATGAGTTTTAAAAAAAAAAAGGATAACATAATTTCTGATGAATATTAATTACAGGATTTATTTTTTTTTTGGAATATTTAAAGAACGAGCATTTCACTTAAACTTTTACATTAAAAAGATCAATACTTTTTTTTCTATGACATGTCGATATGAAAATGATTAAATGCAGAACAATATTTTTTCATTTGTGAACCTCTGACTGCAGCGACAAGCACAATAAGTTGTACTTACTTTTTTTTTATCAATATTACAATAAATGCCACCAAATATTGTGATAAGAGTTTAAGAGCATATCACCTGCCTCTAAAACCTATTTTAGCATGTTTGTTGATTTTTTAAAATCATTTTAGCCAAAGTTTCGGCTCCAGAGCCTCAGGTTGGAGACCCTAGCTCTAAACTTGTACTAAAAACCTCGTGTCTGAACTTTTGTCTTTTTTTTGTCTCACGCAGACTTGTCATGGCTGAACTGGTGCGTAACCGGCTCATGTCTATTCAGCCTCGTCCTCGTCCTTTTCTTCAGGGAGTCCTACGATCGTCTCTACCTGGACGTCTTTGTCTCCGTGTGACGCTTACGAGGAAAGAAAAAAAAAAAGACGAAGAAAATCAAGGCTATTTAAACACCTACTCTTGCACAGTAAAGAGGAGAAAAGGGACACTGAGAGCAAGTTTGTGAGACGTAAAATTTTAGGACGTAAATGTATATATGTATACCTGTAAAGCCCCGGTGAGGGTGATGCACGTTTCCGCCATACGGAGGCGTCGTTGTTTACATCTTAGAAGTAGTTAACCCAAGCTTTGATGATGGTTTGACCTGTTTTTAACGGTTTCCTCTGTTTGTCCGTGAAAGAATTGAGGTGGACCCACCTGAACAAACCGTTTGCCCCTTCGCAGAAAGTTTGAGATGGAAAGTCACTCTCCGGAAGCTTCCACTCGCCTGATCTCAAAAAGAACCTGGAAAACTCTCCTCGAAGTTTACAAAAGGGACGTCAAACAGAGTCCAACTCAACACCGAGCGACTTTCATGCACATTGAAGTAAGGACTAGTCCCTTCAGGAATTAAACTGGGACCTCCTTGTGTTTTAGTGCTGGCCATGACTCACCAGGAGGCTTAACTGACCCTACAGCGTTAAGCGACCTGTGATGTTGCCTGTCAGCAAAAAGGCGAGGCACTTGAATTGTGTTTTATGGCCCTCTCAAAATGAATATTATGCAAAAAAGAAAGAGGGATGCCGTCAGATCGACAGCTGGACGCCAGCCAAAGACGCGGACTTGCGACCGGACTCACCGGCGCTTCTCGTTTGGAATGAGAAGCGCATGACGGAGGGTTTTCTTTTCAGTTCTTCAGCCCACTTACAACTAATAATGTCCATAATTTTAACGTAACTTTAATTTGTTTTGTACAGCTTTTTTTTGTTTTTTTAAATCATCCACTTTTCTTCCTAAGCGGTGTGCCAGTATTTATTGAAACAAAAAGAATGTCTCAACACTAACAACAACCAGAAACAAGAAGTTTGATGACGGACCTTTTTTTTTGTATATATACAAGCCTACGAACGATTTTTTTTTTTGTTCAAAGCACCAGCAGAGTTCTTTGCAGCAACTGACTTAAAAAAAAAACCGCAAAGTAGCCCATCTCACGGATTTGCTGCCTGATGAAAACTACAACAAAAGCATCTCCATATTAACAAAGCGAATCTCTCCTGTAGAGGGGGAAAAAAAAGGTTTTGTCTAACATGCTTATTTTTTGGTGGGTTTTTTCCCCCCCAGAAACTATAGAAAGTATTTTTATGTTTTTCCTCTGGAGATAAAAAAGGCTGCGTAATTTGTTCCTGGTGCTGTTTTTCCCTCTCTCGCCTTGTAAAGAAAAGGTTCTTTCACCTACAGATGTGTTGCCTTAATTGTCCAGTGCAGTGCATTCAACCCCCTCCTCCTGTCCACACTGTGAATATTTTATCTCTGGATTATGTCAAAGGTCATTTTCTGTTTGTTTGTTTTTTACACTAGGTAGCGTCCTAGGATTTGGTTATTACTTTGTGTTCCTTTGGGGTAAAACAAACACGACCGTCAAAAATGTTCAGCACCTTATTAAAGTGATGATTTTACAAATTACAGCGCACATTTCTGTCTATTATTATGGTTTGCCTTTGTTCTAGTCTTATCTATTTTATGTGATAGATTTACACAAAGTCATGAATGATTGTGGTTAAAAATAACTATAAAAAAGTATATATCTGTATGGTTATCAAATAATGTTCCAAAAGTTCCAAGAATTTGGAGTTGCATTTCACAGAAAAATCTGCAAATACTGAACTGCGAATAGGCGTAAAACTTATTTATGAAGGTTTTTTTGGTGGAAAGAGTAGACATAAAGCTTAGCTTAAAGGTACCTACCTGCTTTCACACGATAAGACTCGGGTGGTTAAATACAAATGCCTGTCATACTTTTTAAGTTTCGTTTACTCAACTTTACAAGATCTACTTACTTTGTGATGGTCGCTCACTTTAAGTCGTATTTAAACTGCCATTTGTGTTTCTAATGTGACAAAACGTGAACGTTTGAGCGGTGCGAATGTGCTGTGTAATCTTCCACAGAATGGGAAGACTTTTACATGCCGTCTTATTTCTATTTGCGTCCGTCGTGCTTCATCGGACTTCTTGTTGAAGTTTCCTTCCATTATTATCAGCCAAAGCCCTTTGTTTGCTCTCCACAGAACCACAGTTGGAAGATTTTTCTTTCATGCATCTCTCACGATTAATTCCTTTTCAGCTGAACGCCGAACGTATTTAAGAGTTTAGAAATTGCTTTTGCTCCGTTATGTTTTTCATTATGTAATTTCCCTTTGTTGCTCTTTTTCTCGCCATTGTGCGCCGCTGCGGTTGAAATGTTGCATTGAGCTGGAGATCCGTTTAAAAAATTTTTTTTTCTTTGACGCTCTTTCGCACATCCACGTCCGATTCACTGCAGTTAAATCAACCAATCAATTCCAGCTAATGGGTCACTTAGGAGCAGTTACTCATAATATCCCTCCAAGCCCATGTCTGCTGAAGCTTCTCTATAGGCTAATTTCGATTTAATACACCATGTCATTGCTCCTCCATAATGTTGCCGGCAATTTTGAAAGAAAATCGAAGGAACAGAGGCAGAAATTATTGTTTTTTTTTGCTTTCACTTTTTGGCATGGTTCAATCTATTCATAAGAGCCTGCCTGGCTGGAAAATGAGTATGGTTTTTTTTCTGACCTCTACATTTAGTTCCTATTTTCCATTAGAAATCTCATGACATCAGCATTTCTCGCTCAGGCTTGGCGGAGCTCAGCAGGATCTGCAGTGACATCCCTTAACTGATTGCACGAGCCGAGCCGATCTAACCATGACTGATGCTCCAGACCCTGAAGTTGCGAGGAGGAACTGCCACCAACGTTACATCCTCTGTACTTTGTTACACACTGTGACTAATAGCCGAGCTGGCTACGAGTAGTGATGGCTACACACCAGAAAACTTTAAATTATTACTGTTTTGTAGTTTTTGTTTTTTCTTCCACTTGGTGCACACTCACATCTTACTTGGTGAGGCCAGAACTAAGTGCCTTGAGTCACCAGATGAGAAACCAGCACAGAGTTGCTCAGTTGTGAAGCAGGAGAATGTCCATATATACCCATATAGCTGAAACATGTGGAGAAATGGCTGCTTAGTCGCTTCAATGTAACGCCACTATATTGTTCAATGAGAACTTGAGAACTGCTAATTGTAGATGCTTTCCATCCAGGCAGAGTTGTTGAGGTTTTGACACTTGCTACAATTTATCCAAAAGGTGATTCTGAACACAGTTTTTTTGTGTCAGGTTATCTTTTGGAATCCCGATAAAAACACATTCGTGGGAACATTTTCGCGAGTCATCCCGAGGAGCGGATTCTCTCAGGAAACGTCTCTCTTTTGAATATCCAGGAACGCGGCTGACCCGCAGGCGTGACCTCATGGTTGTAAAAAGCTCTCCGTGACGTCTCTGCTCGTAGCCCCCTACACACAAACACACACACACCCTCCTACCCTGATCCTCCTCTGGCAGCCCAGCTGGGGATGAGCTCATGCTCCGTCGCTGGTGAGAACAAAACTCTCTGCATGCTACAATCCCATACAGCATCGCTTATGTGTAGGAGATTATTAGGATGCTAATTTGTTGTGACCTGAGGCAAGATGTTTTGTTTTTTTTCTTTTTGTTGAGAATTAGATTCAGAAAATTAAACAAGTAGGGGAAAAAAACAAAAAACATCTGGATGGTTTCAGGCTGGGTGTGACCTCAAATTCTTGCACATAACCCAAAACTGATGGGATGCATAACGAATCCACTGCATGGAGCCCCTCACACTATCCTGCACCGATTGAAAGACAATCAATGGCTCCTCAGTTTATCGACGTTGCATTGACAGCGTTCCATGTTTTTAGTTCACGTGTATGATGTAAAAATAAAGCTATGAAAAAAAAAAAAACTTTTGGTAAAGCTGACAATCTGCCAAAGACAAACATAATTGGTCCTAATTATTGTATTTATATCAAGAGTTTGTTTGGAGAGTCCAGTCCACAAACGGCCTCAGGGAAAAGTTACTGAGCCAAAAAAAAACCCCAAAAAACTTTTTCCGTATAACTATTCTGTCATTAGAATGTTCGTGGTGACCAGACAGACGCAGATGCTCCGTTATTACAGCTGACCATGGAGGTTTTCATTTCATAAAATGGATTTTGGATCTAAACCTCGTCAGTGTGCAGCAAAAATCTGTTTATGTAATAAGCACCTATCTATTTATTTATTCCATCTTTCTCATGAAACGGAAGAAAGCGTGATTGAATCATAATCCCTCTGAGAAGAAGAAGAAAAAGTAGACAAAGCTTCTCGTCTTACAAAGAGAAACTCCTTCAGGCTTTCTCTGACAGTTGGCCTTAGGGGGTAAATTTTTTTTTTTTTGAGATTCTGAGATGATTCCAACATCCTGTATACAGGGCTTTTCAAAAATAATTCATACTTTGTTTCACAGTTTGTGAGGTTATAACCACAAATTCCACTATTATTGTGACTGTATGAATTAAAACACTGTCCAGATGTGAAGTGCAAGCAAAGTGATAAATGTTTCTAAACCTTTTTTTATATACTGTATATCAATGAAGACCCCCATTTTTAAGTTTTGTGCTGCAATTACGAGAGGTGAACCTCCATCTCAATCTCAAATTATTTGCAGCATAATCAAAGTTTGATTATGTTTCAGTTCAATTCAAAAATATTAATCCAAGATGAAAATTAAATGACGTAACTCTTATTATCCGCGTTTCTTCAAACAGTTGTAGATGCTGGTGACTGCGGGCAGGAAGCATCTCCTGTAGCAGGCTGTGTTACAGCGGCACTGAAGAAGCCTCTGACTGAAGACACTCTGTTGTGTAACAAGTTTCATCCTTCGTCACACAATCATCTCCACATGTTCCAGACTTCTCTATAAACCTTTCAGATTATTTGGATTGCAATAAATTATGGGGATGGGGGGTGAATACCTTTGCAAGGTACCTTTACGAAGATGTGTTTTTTTCTTTTAGTAACTGTTAAGGAAAATGATTATTTAAGTGCTAAAATACTTACAACATGTGTAAAGGAATATTAAGCACTCTTATTGGAAAAACAGGCTTTGTGTGACCCTTTGAGATGGCCCGATCGAGACAAGCAGGCGCCTATACAAGGGCCATAAAATTAGCATCTCCATGGAAACGGCAGCTGGAATGTGGGAGGAAGAAACTCCAGGGGAGTCGGCGAGATTTATATCAGGACTTCGGTGCTGGGGACTTTCCCCTGTTTGGTGTGACAGAGAACAGATCATCTTTGAGTTGAACTGTAAGGAGGGGAGTTTCGCGGGTTTCTCTGGGGCCGAAACAGGTCTCTGATTGGTTGAACAACAGAACGCCTTCTTTGCATATATTAAAGTGAGGAAACGCCTACTCAGTATAAAGTACATGTAACGCTAATATAGAGAGAGTTTTTTCCATCTTTTCTCCACGTGGGCGCCTTTGTCTGTCTATGTGTTTGTGTGTGTCTGTCTCCCTTGTGTGTCTGTTATTTTGTGATAAAATGCATATCTCTGTACCTCTGCAGCTTTGGTAACTGATTCATGCGTTGCTTTGTATGAATTAAACTCTGTGATCTGTGACGTCAACACGCCTTGTTTGGTTTCGTTTTACAGCTGGCCGCTGCTCGCCGAGAGGATCCAGGGCTTTTAAGGAAGAGACGAGCCAAACGTTTTGTTCAAAGTTTTAATAAATAATTCTTCCTTTACATAACTTTTCACAAAAGGTCTTCATAAAGGTAGTTTCATCCTGTCAGCTTCCTCCTGTCAGAAGTGGATCTGGGACAAGATGAACCCACAGAAAAATATAACATTACTCAACTTTTTAACTGCAAGCAGTTTGGGTTTCACACCTTTGTTCCTGTCAGAGCCATAAAACTGACAGTAGGGCGGACAAAAACTCTGTGCCTGGCACTTTTATGCCACTTCAATTTTACACACTGCTGTTACGTTTTTTTTTTTTCTATGTTGGCTTTCCTTCGTCTTCGTTTTTCTTCTTACAGCGACTTTAAATTTACTGGCGTCTCCTTTTCCAGCGTTGCACCTCGGTGTATCCTTGGGGCTCCCTGAGCTCCAAAAGTCCCTTAATTGACTTCGCCAGGATTATGAAAAATGAGTCATGCTTTCAAATGCCTCATTTAGCAGAACGGCTATCGCAGCGCCCGCTACTTTATCATCAGCATATTAAAAGGGCTTGGTGTGCTTGATGAGGAGCGATGGGCTGCAGGAGCCCAGGCTCTCTCTGTCTGACATCTGGCCACTAATTTGGCACTTCATCACTGGTGAATCTGAGCTATCTGGCTGTTCCTCTAGGAAAACAAAACATACATTAGGATGAGTAGGCCACCGGTATTTCAGTAAACCCACTGTAACGCTTTTGTTAGGTGTAAAAGACACACACAACTTCGATTCAACACTAGTATGCCGCTAATATGATGTTTCAACAACACTGTTTGACAGAGACAACAAACTAATAAGAGTACAATTGACATGACGCCAGCTCCGACCCCATGCTAATGTAGAGCAATCCTCCTCCAGGATCTTTTTTTTTTGAAAATCCTTTAACCGGATTCTGACGGTTACGTCTTGAGCGTCAACATTGAGCCCACAAGCAGCAGAATGATTTAGTGTGTCGGTGCGCCCCCCCAGAGAAAAAAAAAATTAAGTTAGCTGTTTGAAAAAAACAAGGCTAGCAACTGGTTAGCTGCTGACTAGCTAACTGCTTACGGCGTTAATGCACAAGAAGAACAGCACTAGACATGAGAAAATGTTTTCTGTTGAGGCTTTGTGTCAACTGACATTTTTTACTTTATCCTACTTTAACTAAGATCAATGTTAGGATATAACTTTTAAATCTAACTTCTGTATGCTCTGTTTGTTGTGGGATGGATACCTCATATCTTCAGCAGTCACTGGGTGAGAGGCGGGCTGGTTTAATCCCTTCTCTGTGCTCAAGAGAACCCCCCAACCTCACCATGCCCCCCAAAAAATCTGTTGTTGCCACAAGAACAACAACCTGTTTTACTGATATTAACGTGAGACAGGTCTAAAATAAGTTTATTTAAATTTTTTTTTGTCACTCAGCAACCATGTATAGCTTGTGATTTTCTTTCGTCGAAATCATTGTGCTTTGGTTTCGTGCAAAACTTTTATTCCAAACAAAAATAAAGAATGTAATAAGTACTAGCTTAGATTTTCAGTATCAATCAAGATGACTTAGCGTCATACGAAATTGCTGTCACATTTTGAGATGTGATAAATCAATTGATTTGAGTAAATAAAATAAAAATACATTGTTAAAATTGTAAATGGCTGTCACCTTGTTTGGATTGAGGTCGGACCAACTTAGTTTAAAAAAAATGCACGTTTGCAAAGAATTTGTTTCATAGTATTTTTAAATAAAATACCCAGCTAAATAAAAGTTAGATGCTGAATGCTCATAAATACACCACACAAGCACTGTCCATTGCCTGAACGACTTTTACTACCAGTTTTTTCATCTCCTGCTGTTAAATTTGAAGCCTTCAGTACATGGAGGACATATTCCGACATGGTTCCTTCAAAATGGACATAGCTTAACGTCATTATGAAGAACATAGAAATATGTTAGATATATCCGGATCTGGATGGCCGTAGGCGTCGAATCATGAAGTGTTCTCTGATCCAACACGCTCTCGTTAGTTGTAAAACTTGCCACTGCAAACTTTCCGAGATGTTCAGAAGAGAGGGGAGGTTGTACATGTTATGGCAGGTTCTGCTTAGCCAAGCCTCCACGGTCCTAATGCATCAGGACATTGCCCTGACGGAAGCAGCATGTCCTCTGAGCAAGAGCAATTATGATCACCATGCAGGCGGAAAGCTTGCAGCCAGAAGAACAGCAAGACGGGCTTTGATCCAGCAGGCTGCCTATTTAAATCACAGCTCCCCTCCGCCGCAAACTCCAGCCTCAGCTAAAGTAGAAGGACCGTTAAAAAAAAATAAAAAGAAGCCTGAGCTCTTTGCTGGCTCCTGGGAGTATTTTTGTATTATGACTTAGAGCTTTCTCACCTCTTAAAACATAATTTGCTTCCCCCAGTCCTTCTTCCTCATCAAAAGGTGATTGAAGCTGCTTTTGTGCTACACGGCGCGCTGCTGAGAAAGTTCTCCTTTTAGTGGTTATTAGGCAGAACGGCTCTGCGTTACAACATGCGGAGGCAGCTGTAAACAGCACAATGACTTTTGAAAATGTCGCCGTAGCTCCGATTTTTTTCCCCATTTCGGCCGCAACGCTTTGAGGAGAAAGAGATGGTTTGGTCAGAAGATGACCTTCATATTTCAACATCACGCTGTAGGACACAAAAGTCTGTGCCCTACTGTGTTGTGTTCCTATATTAATTGTAAGATACTTAATTATATAATTTTTTTGATGATTATTATCAGTAAGCATAAATTTGGACTTTGTGCTTTTAAGTTGTGATTTTTCTGGAGTGGAGTTACTAACAAGAACTGCTTGTGCAAATTTGAATGTATTCATTCTTTATTGATTGTAAAATTTACACACACACGCTCAAAAAATACACCCACATCCCCACTAATGCTTGATTGACTGACCCTAACCGCCACACTCTTCGTGTCAAAAGTCGAGTTTATTTGTGTCGATTTGTTTCCTGTTTCCAGAGCTTTTCTGGCTTTAAAGCATTAATCCATCCATTTGTTGTTTTTTTAAATACCGCGGAGGTCAAAGATTTTCCAGAAATTTGGGATTAGCTTACCTTGTCCCTTCGAAGTCCAGTTTTGAGTTGCGTTTAAGAAAGTTTTCCTGGGAACGCCCAGCAAGGTAGGTCCTAGCTTCGACCGTCTCACCCAAACAATCCCTATTAGCTGGAAAGAAACAGATTATGACGATGCAACCAAAAAAAGCAGGTAGTGCCATGAACCGTAAGATTCCACAAAATGAGCGCCTCTATCTAGAGCAAAGTGAGTTTAACGTCAAAGCGAACTGAGAAGGACCAAGAAACAAGTGGCAGATCTAAAATCGACGCCTTGAGCGGCAACTTAAAGTTGCCACAAATACAACCTAAATCCTTTCCAAAAAAGACATTTTATGATCAGAGAAAAGGTTGGAGGCTTTTCACATCCAAGAACACTGACTGATGGTGGTAGTGTGTTGTAAAAGGAGCGAGAATAATAAAAAAGGATGTTTTCCAACAGTACCTCATAACAAAGACCCAAAACTTTTCCAGCAACTGGTTTTAGCTTTATATAGAACCCTAAATGTTCCAAGACACGTTCAATCTTATGTCATTAGTTACTTGGTTGGAGGTCATAAGTTCTATCTTCAAGCATTTTTACCAAGAACATTTAAAACCTGAACCAAAATCTCCTTATTTTTCCCCCCCTTTTTTTGTGCACCCAAATCCCAAAGATGTTGTTTCCTCTGTTTTACCACTTTCTTATAGTTTGAAAAATAAAAATAATATTCAGAGCAGCAGCTCTGACAGAATATTATTAATTTAGACCAGTTCCTGTCTTTGTGCGAACATCTGTTGTCGCATCGCAAGTTAATCTTTTCTTTTTTACATTGATTTTTTTCTTCTTTTTTATCCTGAATAGTAATAGAAAAACAAATTAGTTTCTGTGTACCTATTTTTTGGCAGAAAAAAAAAAACACAACTCATTTTGCATTTTGATCCTTTTCACTTCATCTATTTGTTTTTCTTTTTAAACAAGATCCATAAAAACAAATTTGTTGACTAAAAATGTTTCTGATGTGTGTGAGCACACAAAACAAGCAGAGAGATTAAAAGGCACAATATGCCAAAAATGTGAACAGCATTTTTTGTTTAAGAAAAGAAGAAAAGAATAACTAATTGATCAATTTCTCTAGGTGCTGGACGTTTAAAATAACAGAAAAAAATAATCGTGGAACATGTTGACATATTTCTTAGTAAGTACGTTTCTAATTGGACTA
Source organism: Xiphophorus couchianus (assembly GCF_001444195.1). NCBI lineage: Eukaryota > Metazoa > Chordata > Actinopteri > Cyprinodontiformes > Poeciliidae > Xiphophorus > Xiphophorus couchianus. The sequence goes on along the minus strand of NC_040234.1, from coordinate 7,721,330 downwards.
CTGGTATAAAATTCTCATTTCAGTTGTGGGTTGAGTTCTAGATTTAGCTAAATGTTGGTTCTCCATGTTTGATTATTGATCTGGGTTGCTAAGTAATAAACTAACAGGAATTTCTCCATGTGTTGCTTCGATATTAAAAGTGTAATGTTGGTATAAAGTAGTAAGGACCCCACAATTTATAAAAGTAAGAAATGGAAAAAGTATAACAAATAAGTTGGATGAAATTACATATCCTTATATGACACAAAAAGGAAAACATTTTCTTCACTTCTGATATTTGAATAAACATGCAAAAAACATTCATATGGTGAGCCAAAAAGGCATCAAACTGTTTATCAAACACAAAAAATGTGTACATTTTTTACAGTGCTAAAAAAATAAAAACAATGTCTTAGTACAGATATCTCTTCGGAAAACTGAGCCACAAACCTTTTAGCAATACTCAAGTTCATAATGCATGTGGCATTCATCCAACAGTTGAAGAATTAGTTGGAAATTTTTCAAAAGTACATGACTGGGTCAAGATTAGCATCCATGCTGTCGAAATCCACTGTTTCATTTTGGATTTCATCTTCTGAGTTTTCTTCTGCTGAAGAGGATTCTTCCGATGAAGAAAACTCATAGATTTCTTTAGAATGTGTCCACATAGCATTTGTGATTTCAGAATGAGCTTCCTTATTCTTAGAGGAAGCATCCATGTCTTTAGCATCCACATTGTCGAAATCATCTGTGTCATTTTGAATTTCGTATCTTGAGTTTTCATCAACTGAAGAGGATTCTTCTGATGAAGAAGAATCCTCAAAATTCATCATTTCCTCGCTGTAACAGCCTGCTTTCACATCCAGGTCCATTTGGTCATGGGGAACATTGACACTTTCAAAAGCATCAAAGTCTTCTGATGTCTTTTCTCTGTTTATTTCTGTATCCCCGGAGCAAGCTTCCAAGTGCAGCTTCATTTTCTTATCAGGAACATAGACTCTTTCCAAAGCAATAATGTCTTGTGATGCCTTAACTGTCAAATCCGTGGCAGTGGTTTTAGTAGTAGCGTCTCGATGACAGGACCGACGGAGGCACAGAGAGGTATGACACTATTGGCCATCATTTAGTGAAATACCCTGCCAAAATTTTACCAGCACCAGAAAAAAGCCTTGTAATAATACTGCCCCTCTTTTTCTGGTGCTTTTCCAGCTGACTTACAAGACACAACACGATTATGTCGTCGACTACCTGATGCTCCATGAAAGCCAGAGTCCATCCAGCAGAATAGCCCAAGGTTTTAGTTAAGTCCCTGAAAACCTTTTTGGTCAGGCTTGGAAGCCATTTCTGCTGGATTTCGATTGGCTGTCCCTCAATGTTACCACAGATTTTCTTGACAATGCGTTCCTGTGCCTCTTTCAGGTACTCAAGAGAGCAACATGTCTTGGATTCCCTGATGCCTTGACACATCAACAACTTCACAAAAAGTCATATTGTGTCTTTTCTCTGTTCCTCATAGGACTTTCTCAGTTCTTCAATTTTACGTCTCATCATTATCAGTTCTTGAACAATACTGATAACAGGTTCCACCAAAGAATTGAGCCCTAAATCCAACTTGAGAAACGCTATGGGGTCTTCATCATCCATAGGAGACGTGACCACAGATATAACATGCTTCAAGAAAAGCATGTTAAATACCTCAGTACACTCTGCCTGAAAGTTCTCTTCGATCCCCATAGCCTGGGCAAAGGCATGAGAAACCAGGTTTACAAATATGGCTTTTAAGTCGCCATATTTGTACTTCAAGTACTCAAGTAAGTCCAAAACGAAATCAGAAAAAACCTCCGTCAGGTAGCGCAACACGTGTTTGGTCCTCTCTCTGATGCTCTCATCCAGGTGTAACAATTCAAAATCCTCCCAATCTTCCTCTGGAATTTGATAAATAAATTCCTGGACCGCAGGTATTGCATAGTCATTGACTAAAACCTGCAGATCTCCTCTTAGTAAATCCTTTTTCCATTTTGTCGAATCTGATCTGTAACCTCTGGAACTGTCTTAGAATGTGGCAGAATTTTACCAACAGGACTTATATATACCCCACCCACATGTTACACAACAATATAGATATATTAATTCTCAGGTAATATTAATATTACATACAGTATATATTACCTATATCCACAGGTAATATTAATATAACCTGTGAATGCGCTCCAGAAAACTGCAAACATCGAGACTAATATGAACAGCGAAATAAGAGTAAAAAAACTTGTCATATTAAGATGCTACAAGGTACCAAAAATATAATCATTGAGACTGAGACCAAGTTGATGTCACAACAAATCACAATTTTACATATGTTATTAAAATATATTAAACCCTTTCATGCATAGTGGTCACCACAGTGGACAGCTGTCTGAAAACCATTTTCGTCTGCTTCTTGTGGATTTTTGTGTTATAAAAGCACACAGACCACTGAGGTGGACACCAATGCATCATAAAATACACCATCAACTACTAATGCAAGAAATTATTTTTGTTAAATCCAATATGGCCGACAGACTAAAAAGCATGAAGACCGACCCGATTCCTCCTTCTACTGTAGACTGTAAAAAAAAAAACTACTGTGACATCAGATAACCCCTAAAGATCAACACTACTGATGTATTTTTCAAATAACAACTTTGTATTTGGAGAAAATTACGATTGATCACCAAAAACAAATAAAATAAAATAAAAAAATTTTTTTTACAAAAAATGTTTTCCTACCTTTTTTATGTCTTAAGAAAATAAAAGTGCATGAAAAGGTTAATATGAGTGTCACTGTAAAGAATACGGTTCAGGGCTACTAAAATAATAGAAAATTAGATCCACTTCTTACAATAAAATAGCTATCACTTTTCAAGGAAAGCTTATTGATTAAACAATCTAATTGGTCTGTGTTTGCGTCATAATCTGCACCATAATAAAATAGCTGCATAAAAAAACTTTTAATAACTTAGATGTCTCATAGCAGGTCTTTAACAGCTTTTACATTTTATTATGTAGTTCTTATTTTTGTAACTGTCTACTTGATTTATGTAAATATTTGGATAAATGTGTCTGGATTTATAATAAGTGATGTGCTTAAATGACATGTCGATTGCGTCACAACTGCTGAGCAGACGAGCTAAAAAAAAAAAAAAAGATCCAGATGCAGAGTTCCCTCTCTTGCTATCGGAGTAGCAAATGCTAAATGTTCATTTTTGCTACCGTTAGTCTAAAGCCTGTTTACCAATCGCCAGTATAAGTAAGCAGTCGGTTGAATTAGCTCCCAGTGCGATGAAACAAAATCACGATTAAATTAGGAGTTTACAGGTGACTGATGTCAAAGCGATACGAGTCATTACAGACTGACTTTGACTAAACAGCTCTAATCAATATCCACATTAAGAAATTCTACTTATACTTTATTGACAGTTTATCGGATAAAACATTAATTTACCTTCTTATTTCCCGCTGCACCGACGTCCTTGACTTTTTTTTTTTTTTTTTAATGTGGAAAGTTCCAGAACTCCAAACCCAAGAAGCGCCGTGATTGGTCGATGGTATGTGGAAAGTTCCAGAACTCCAAACCCAAGAAGCGCCGTGATTGGTCGATGGTATGTGGAAAGTTCCAGAACTCCAAACCCAAGAAGCGACGTGATTGGTCGATGGTATGTGGAAAGTTCCAGAACTCCAAACCCAAGAAGCGCCGTGATTGGTCGATGGTTTAATACATTACTCCGAGTGTCCAGTTGTTTAAGTAGAATATAAAGTGTAGAAAACGACACAAGATGTGTTAAAAAAAAACATGTCTTTTAAGAGTGCACCAGATTTTGGTGGCACATGAATGAATAAAAACAGATTAGTTTAGGTTATGTGTATTAAACAGGAATGAAACAGGAAAATGAAAGAAACCGGAATGTAATCTGTCAGCATCTAATGCACATGTGTCAAACTCAAGGCCTGGGGGCCAAACCTGGCCCGCTGTAGCTTTTTATGTGGCCCTTTATACTCCAAATTACATAAATAAGTCCTTCCAGTTTTTCACAAATCCTCAAGATTTACACAAAATCAACAGATACACACATTTGACACACGCGTCGTATGCAGTGACGTTGGTTCCAAAGCTAGCCCCTTTCAGATATATTTACTTCATGTTCAGTCATTATTTCTGCCACAGTGTTTTCAACGTGGACATCTCAGCAGATGACACGTGCAGAGCTAAAGATTAAAAAGCAAAACAAAGACTTTGTGGAGATAAACACTTTTTTTTTCTTTCTTAAATGCCTTTTCAAGTGTTAATTCCCCGATGGTTAGGTTGTCTGAAATTCACACCTGAACAACACTGTATATATATATATATGTTTTATCTGAATAGAACATGTAGAGGAAATATTTCTATTTCTGTCTCCAAGGATCAAGCTGCATGAAAAACGATTCTTGACACTGCTACACCTTCCTCCTACAGTGTTTTTGATTTTGTTAGAACGTTTTTTTTTTCCCTTTTCTTTTCTCTTCCTTGTCACTACAGCGGAGGGAACTCTGCAACCTTTTTACTCAGTTTGCGATCGTTGAGACGAGCTCGCCGCTGTTGGACGTGTCTTACGTGCAGCCGCCTGGAAACTCGACATGAAACAGGGAGGGAATAACAACAGTTTAATGAGAAGGCCGGAGCAGAGGGGTGTGTGTGTGTGTGCGCGGGGTCGACTAAATGAGACGGTGAAGAGATGCTTCTTCACACTTACCGCCAGACAGCGGACACACGCTGCGGCCGCGCTGCTTTGGGGAAAATCTGCACCGCTGTCCATGCTGACAAGAGGCGAACAAGTTGCTCAATAAACATCTTAGATGAATACAATGTTTCATATGTAAATATATAAATATAATTATTGTGAAACTGAGAATGAGAACTGCTCCCAAATCTTCTTAAGTTAGCTGTAGTTTGAGCAAAAAACAAAAAAAAATTGTTAGCATCTTTTCCAGAAAATTTCCACATTATATAGTTTTGCTGTTGCATCCCAACTAATCTAAATACAAGTGAGAACAGTTACTGAAGTATCAGATGTTCAAATATTGCATGTTTGTTTGGCTGGTTTCCACAAAAATCAGTTTGTTGCCACATTCTGATCTAATAATATAACGTCTTGCCATATGGGGAGCTTTTTTTTTTCATGCTTTCTAATCTAATCCTAAGAATTTATGCAAAGTATGCAAAGTGATCAAATCTACCACTTATAGAAATGACCTATGACCTATGGTAGAGGTCATGTCATTACAGTCAAAACAGCAATTCTTGACCGTTTTAGCAAACACTTTGAATCTGTTCAATCTGATTCAGTATTTCCAGGATTTCCAGTCAGCATCTCTCCTCTGTGCCTGAGGCGCTCCGGGTTTTTTAGCTTCATGTCTTTCTCTGTGTCGGAGGTTTGAAGAGCTTTAAAAAAATGTCGACACAAGCAAATCTGCTGGTCCAGATAAGCGTGATCCTTTCTTTCTTAAGGTGGGCTTGCTGATATCATCGCTGAACCTTTAACTTTTATCTTTAATTTGCCTCTCACCAACAATACCATTCCTGAAGTGTGAAAGCTACTAAGAGGTGGGGATAGCTGGATTGTTAACAAAGAAAGACCAATCTCTAGGTTTTGTGTCCGAGCAAAAATCCTGGACCCACTAGTCCATGAGCGGCTTAGAGATTTCCTTTGATTTAAATTATGTTTTGTCAGATTGTCGGTCTGGTTTCAGTTGAATCTATAAATAGAGGGATTGTAGATCTCAATTAAGTTTTTAAAATCTGGCTAAATAAAGGCAATAATTATTTGCATTTATGGCCTACTGTTGAGGAATGCAGCAGGTGACACTTGGAAGCATCAAGTGCCATTCCAGACAAATCTTTTTTTCACTGCAACTGCACCACATGAAGAGTGCTACGTGCGCCAAACAAGAGCTAAGAAGGATTTAGTTTCGCCAAAGGATGAAGCGAAAGATCCATCTGTATAAAAACAACAATGGCCTTAAACAATAAATCCGCCTGAGAACTAAAATACCGGCTGAGAAGCAATGAAGAAAGTCCTGGGCCGAGTCAGAGCCCAGAGAGGCTAGAAACAGGCGGTACAGAAATGAAACCAGTCAAACTTCTTCCAGCTTCAGCTGAGAAATGGATCAAATTTTCCTCAGACAAATGTGACAGACTGGTAAATCTAAAAGTAAGGAAGTATATATGTTTTTCAAATGACTGTCGCCTCAGTTCAGAGAGTCTAAAGGTTAGAAATATAAGACTATTATGGAGGTTTTTCATTTTAGACTGTTTTTCATACTATCCAAGTTACAACAGAGCAAAATCACCAGAAGATTCACTTTACTAGCAATACTGGAGAGATCAAGATAGTCTTGTTCGGAGTGATGGAGGTGGCTGAATTTGTAAAATACAAGCCCAACTTGGTCAGGTCAACAATCTATCAAAGGGAGCTGTACAAAGATAAATAACTCCAAACATGCTCCTATTTATGGTAAGTCTTGATTCACCCCAACAGGAGAGGTAAAGCAAGAGCATAATTGTCAGTGTACTCATTTGAGTTCAAAATGTGGAACTCCTTTTGCTTAAAAACTGTAATGCTCTCTCCACAAAAGCACAGTGCTGCCTTAACGGTGGATTACTTTACCTTTTTACATCAATAAACTGCCATAATGTGAGTTTATTAGAAAGTCAAGGCAGCCGTCCTTCCATTAAACCCCCCCAAAAATCAATTTCTACCTTGAATCAGAGCCTTCAGCCTCTACACCGGTCCATCGGCAGCGCAGTTCGTATACCATTTAAAGTATGATTATCTGTCTGCTTGCAAAGGGCACACAAGAAGTCACAGTAACGTTGGGATTGTTTTCTTTATGGGCTTTGCCTGTTGGACTCCACCGAACGTCCCATGTGGATTAATACTTTCATTAACCCCTCCTTGTTCCTGAAGTGCAGGGAAAGGGCTCGGCATTTTTTCAGCTGCAATTAACCGGCAGCAGTCTGGACTGTGGCTGCATCGCCACCTGAGTTAAGGCCGAACGAATGACTGCCGGGCTTCAGGGAGGCCGTGATGGAGCTTGAATGCATGTGTCTCCAGCGGATGCTGAAGTTACACTCAGGAAAACTCTGCTCCAATTCAAGGCTCAAGTGGCCCATCCAAGAAACATTTGTAAGCACTTTAAAAGGAAATGGTGCAATTTTTTCCTCATTTTGTTCCCCCTTTGCATGACTCATCCGGGTGTCAGGACTGAGAGAAACAAATGTTCGCTGGATGTTTCACACATTTTCCCAAGAACAATTACTCTTTAAAGAAAATGAGAGAATGTTTTCGCGAGGATTACAGGTAATATAGCACAAAGCCCGAACTATTCAGAGGCTGTAGCTTTGCTTTCATTTATTTTTCATTCTATGTTTGAAGCTCAGCTACTTTCTTTGATGAGTTGTTTTGCTTACGAGGCTTCTCTGTCCACGGTGCCTTGATGTGAGCGAGGAGAGCCTGAAGCACAGAATATAACCAAGAGACTTGTGGTAACTCTGGAGGAGCTGCAGAAAGCCACAGCTCAGGTAGGGGAATATGTTGACAGGAGAGATAGTTGGCCCAAAAACCAGAAGAGTGGTGACAGTGTTTCTGTAGTTTTCACCAACTCAAATTTCAGACATTTTAAGACGTGTTTAATACCACTATGAGTTAAATGTAAGACCTGTATCACAACAGAAATGTACAAAACAAATATACATATTTTATAAAGTAGTAGTGCCAAGTTTTTTTGCCCACAATTAATGTAGCATCATACGTGTTTGCAATAGAAGTGATCCAAAGCCAAAGACAAGCATCATCCAGAAAACTGGTGATAGATGTACTTTTATCCTTAGTAGCTAGCAAAGATAAAAACATACCCTAGCTAACATGCTAGCATATGTTAGGAGCTAGTTAGCCTCAACCGCCCCGAGTCAGAACTTAATGATGATATTGGCGTCCGACTCAAACTTTGCCCGACAGAAAACTCAAACAAGAAAAAATAAACTACATAGAACATGTGAGATAAATCATTCCAGCATGCTACCACAAAAATTAAAACCTGCAATAAGACATTTTTTTCTTGTAATGAATTTAAGACATTTTAGGGCCTTAATTTTAGATACATGAATTAAAGGCTTTTTAAGGATCCACCGACAGCCGGGGTGAAAAATAAAGTATGGCTAGTGTAGGGCACATATAGAATAGAATAGAATAGAATTCAACTTTATTGTCATTGCACTGTCACAAGTACAAGCAACGAGATGTAGTTTGCATCTATCCAGAAGTGCTCTACGAGATATAATATTTATTTACAGATGTACAAGACTATGTATGTATGGACTATAAGGGGTTATAGCAAGAGATATAGATATTGTGTATAAATATAAATATGGGAGCTATATGCACAGATTATACAGATTATATATATATATATTATATTATATTTATATTACATATAAAGGAAATGTTACAAAAAAGGCAGATGAAACCAAATTCGAACCTACTGTGAGAGACAACCAACACCGCAACCTGTACACGTCATCCCCATGGCGAGACAAGATGGTGGCAGGTTAATGATGTGGTGATGCTTTTCTTTAGCAGGGACAAGGAGCTGGTAAGAGCTGACAGGAAGATGAATGGAGCTGGACACTGTGGAACATTAGAAGAACACCGGGCCGAAGCCGCTAAATAAGTGGAAAAAGAACAGGAGCATTTTAGCTACCCCAATCAAAGTCCAGATCTAAATCCTATTAAGAATCACTTGCAAGACTTGAAACCAGCTGTTCACAGATGCTCTCCATCTGATCCGACTGGGCTCACATGTGCAAAGCTTTTGGAGACAAACCCTGAAAGGCCCCCAGCTGTGCCAGCAGCAAAATGTAGAAGAAAGTGTTGACTGAATAGCAATGCCATGCTGTTCAGATTTTTATGTATTAAGTCATTTTGAATCATTTATCATTCTCCTTCTGCTTCACAACTGTGCTTCACTTTACGTTGCTCCAGCACATAAAACTCCAATAAGGTACGCTGAAGGTTGTGGTTTTAATGTGACGAGATGTGGAGATGTTCAGCTGGAAACTGATTTTTATTTTTTACCTTAACATATCCCTACAAAAGGCATTTTCACTAATTTGAGACAAAACATGCTTTTATATCCAGACAGACAGACATATACTGTAGATAGATGGATAGAAAATAATTTCGTTTTTTGAATGTGTTTACTTTGATACATGGCACAATGGGACACTTGCAGACAGCTATAAATACATTTAGATTAGATAAATTTGTATTATGTAACAGGATTAGTTAGTTCCTATAAAAGTAGCACATTTGTTTCCCAACCTTTCAAGCCTGTGGTGCAATAAAGAAAAATGGGGATACATAAATAATGCAGTTAGATGGCTGTTTGTGCTTGCGTTTCTAAATGGCTCGTTTTCCAACCGCGACACAAATGCATTTCTGAACAACTCACAAAACTTCAACTCAAAAGCACCTTGGATTAACTCTCCTCCACTGTCAAACTTCTAACAATGTTCAAGCAGTGCCATGAAAGTGAATACCATTTCCCAGGAGTTAGTCCTACTATACTAAACTGATAGCTGTAGTAAAAACTTTGAACTTAAGCAGAAGTCTTCATTAGACAAAGGAAAAAGCAGGTTTTAGTTGGTTTAGTGATTTCAGTGTCCACTCCGTTTCACAGCAGAAGCAGGAACATGTTGAGAAGCCCTGCAACCTTAAACCAGTTTGTTGTATTTTGGGTAAAACACATCAGAAGCTTGATTTGTCTCTCGGTTGTGAGTGCCCGGCGGCTCGGCAAGGGCTCCACCTGAAATGGAAACAGGGATTCAGAGATGAAAGTTGTTGCCAAGTTCTTCCTGTGATGCTCGAAACCTGAAAGCTCGCAGCTATTTTCTGGACTGACTGATTCCGTAGCCGCACACAGTCAGACTGTAATTCTACACATCTCTGGCTTCGACGCCCACGCGCCGCTGATCTCACCGGAGCGCTCATGAGCGAGATGAAAAAGGTTGTTTTTTTTAATGTACTTGCGAATGGCAAAAAAAAAAAAAGAATAGAAAAAAAAGCCACGTTTGTAATGCAGCAGGTTAGGAGAAGAAGTACAACTTTAGCTAATTACTGCACAGTCCCCTGAAGGACTGGATGTTGTGAGTCAGCGGGAGAAGAAAGGCATGCAGGTGGGAAACAAAACAAACTGATCAGGGTTCACAATGTGAAAAACAAATTAGTTGCAATATTACTCTGGACACCCAGAATAAAAGGCACTTTAACAAGGTAGTAACCTTGTTAAAGTGCCTTTTATTCTGTTTCGGCATATAAATCCAAACCTACAATCAATTACAGTGAACCAGATCAATTTAAAACTTAACTCAACCTTTGGATCCTTAACTTATGGGTGGCCAGTGCTGGTCCTCCTCTGGATGTCATCGTGTTTTACAGACACCTATCAATGACCCTCTGATCTACATCACATCTGCCTCAGCTAGTACTAGGACTACCAGGATTTTGAGAAATTCCTATCTCTACCAAGAGGGGCCAAATTGGGTATCTTCCTAGAACTACCGAGAGAGGGCCAAACTGGGTTATTAGCATCCAAATGTGGCCAAACTGACGACTCTGAATGGTCTAATTAGCATCCCTGTAGATGTGACCATAGCCTGAGGGACCAGCAGGGGGGAGGAGAGCCAAACTCACTACATCAACTTTCACGCTGATTGTCCTTGGAACAGGATAGTAATGGCCTTATTTACATAACAAAGGCGCCTCTTCACACCCTCTCTTGGAGGGCCAAACTGGCCCCTCTCTGGTACCTAGCGGAAGATTCCCATTTTGGGAATCTTTGGTAGTTCTAGTGCTAGAAGGCATTTAGCTAACTGTACAAAGATAAATAACTCAAAATATGAGCAAAACGGAAACAGGTTAATGTCAAGAAGCTGAGCTTAGAAACGCAGCTTTGTTGCTGGTCGCCTGGGCTAGCCTGATGCGTAGTGAAGCACTTTCCAAGCTGCCTTTCCAAGGCAGACTTGCTAACTGTAGGAAGGTGGTCGAGCAGCTAACTGTTCCCTACACAGACGTACCCGGGCGAATAGCTCCGGCCATCTTGTTTAACAGACCTCTATTCACTGTTGGTTATGTTCTGGGCAGAGATGAATAGCTGTTTGACACAGAGCAGGCCTAAGTGTATACTACACGTTAGCTAAATCCACCTATGGTTTGAAGTGTTCAAAGTTCATCCCAATGAGTATTTCAATCACTGACGGTCGAGTAAGGTGAGCTTGTTATTAACCTTATTCTTGTTTCCATTCTTACCACTAAGTAATGTAAAATAACATCAAAACGTTCTAAAATGTCCCGTTTTTTGTTTATTTTTAAAGCTAATGGCAGCTAAGCTAAATATAGCTACAGGCTACAGTATTCAAGACAGATTTTTTTCTGCTCATGAAGTCAGCCATTTGAGTCTGGAATGTCCAACACAGAAAAATAAATGAGACAAAATGGCTGCAACATTTAGGTCAGGTTCATTGATGTTACATTTCCAAGAACACAAAGTGTTTCACGAAAAATATAGCAACTAAAACAAATAAAGTACGCATCAAGGATGCAATGAATATAGAAATTAAAAAAAGATACAATAAGACATTTTAGACCATTAAAATAGCATGTGCCTACAGTAAAGATTTAAAGTGTTCCAGTGTTGAGTGCAAATTTGATATTTAGAGGCAGACTATTTCAACCTGGGATATACGCAAAGAAGGCTCTGTAAAATTTATATATTTATAGTCAGACAACCTAACATGTATTTTTAGCTTGTTGGAGGATTGATGGATATTTCAGGCCAGTCGGAGGAACAAGTGGACCTGGAGAAAACCCTCATTTATCTCTGAAGTGACACAACCGCCATGCAGCCTTTATAAATGGACATTTGATCTGTAATTGCAATGCCAAGCTTGTGGACAGCTAAGAGGAGAAAAGTTCCCTAATTGTCCAACAGCAGAGTTTTCTTTGAAATACATCACAAGTTAATGGAACACACTGACTTTGACTCATATATTTGTGCTCGTACTCTAATTAAGTTGCACAAAATGGCGTCAAGCAACTACACTGACGGAAAAATTACTTAAAATCCTTTTAGTGTGTGGAGAATGCCGGGCCTGAAAACAGTTTGCAGTTACTTTGTCAGCCTTTCACCCTGTTGAATCTTTAATAACAATATTTTCTCATGTGTTCCTAAGCCATTTTTTTATGTCGACTCCCCTTCTGTCGTCTCACGCAGGAGTGTAAACTCCTGAACATAAAGGATTGTTCAACTTGTTTTCAATAAATAAATAGCTTACGTTTAAAGCTCAGGGTGAAGTATGTTACACATAGCCACTATAAAGACATCAGTAATAGACGACAGTTTAAATAAATGTGCCACGAAGGCAATAAAACACAGTGAAAATTTGCTTACAGCAGGTCAATGTCGACCAGTGTCAATCATTCACCTCAAAATTATCCCAGTTTGTATTTAGGGCTACACTGCTTTGCATTTGATTTATTTTTAAAATTTTTTTATCGTGTTACGGCCACAAGCTTTCATGTGTTTTATCTGGATTTTATGTGATAGAGTAATGCATGATTGTGAAGCGGAACATAAATTATTCACGACTTAAGCTTACATTTAAAAATCTAACAATCCAGAAAGGGTGGCATGCATTTAAATTTGTTTCCCTGGACGCCAGTACTTTGTGGAGCTTTTGAAGTGACCCCCCTGCAGGTCTCTACCGGCTATGTACGTCTAGATAGCTTACATCTAGGTCCGAATCCGTTTTAACGGGAGCGCCTGCATCAGAGGGTTGCTGCTCCTCTGTGTTTTAGATGCATCAGAGTAAAAAAGAAGAAGAAAAAAAGCCCAGCTCATCTGCTGTAACTCAATAACTGAATCTATCCAAACCGAGGTCTTCAACTGCTTTGAAAGAGTAGGAGAGGCTAAGACTTACTTTTGATTTTGATACCCTTTTCCGGCTCAAGACCATGGCCTTAAGAAGGCAACAGACTATTTACAATACAGGATGTTAGTGCAGTACAGAAAAAAAATGATTGTGCAAAAGACACCATGTATGTAATCGCATCGGGATGTTTGTGTGAACAGGTTCTACAAATGAGGCTGTAGACGTTGGTGAAGCTCATCACCAGCGGTTCAGATCAAATAAACTTTGATCTGAACCAGGGGTATTAGATTCTTGGCATCTGATAAGTTCTGGTAATGACATGATTATTTGATCCAGGTGTATTGATTAACAGACACAATCAACAGTAGGAGGATACTGGCCCTCATCCACTGGGATTTGAAGTTCTTCAGTCAATTTTGGTACATCTGTGCCCAGTATTAGGTCTATTACACTACTTAAAGTATTTTTTTCCCCCCTGTATTTAGCTCCATCCATGTCCCCATGAACTCTGACCTGGTCTGATGTCCCTGCATTATACTTCCGCCACCGTGTTTCGCTCTAGTGATGGTGTGTTCAGCAGAAAAATGTGACTTTGGTCTCATTTGACCAGCTCATTCAAAAGACAGGGTTTGTTTTTGTTTTGTTTCGTTTTTTGTGAAGGATTTGATTTTGCTGTATCAGAATAACATGAAAAAAATGAAAACTTTGCATTTCACCATTATTCTTTAATTTGTCACATACATTTTTAATTAGAAAAAAATATATAATTTCAGTGTGACGTGACAAAATATGGAATACAAGCCGCTGTGAATTTAAGAGGACGTCAAATGAGTCATAAATATAAAGAATCGTGTCAGATTAATTCATGGCTTGGCTGCATAGGCATCATAAAATATGAGCTATAGGGACTGTAGCCCAGAATATTTTATGCATAGCTTTGGATCTCATTATAAATTAGTAAATTAAAATCTATTAGAAACCTGCCTCAGGCCCCTACAATATCATTGGAATTATTTTGTAAATTAGCAAATTTGTTTGACTTTAACAGTTTTTGTTAAAGAAATATTTCCGCCACTCAAGACCTCTCACTGCGGACCCCTTTAAAGAACAAAAACCAGTTAATTTTAGCCTGTAGCATCAGAACCGAAGCTGTGATTGTCCTCAAAAGTCTGTCAGGTCTGCAGCTGCACAGCGATTATTAGATTTTTTTTTCTTCAAAGTGCGGCTGGGGCTGGAGGAGAAGTTTTTTTCCCCCCGTCGTTACGGTAACAGCTCGACTCACTCAAGTGGTTGGAAATGTTTCTGTCATCATCTGTGAAAACTGAGGATTATCTCTTTTGAAGAAAATTGATGAAAAATACAGCGCAAATGAATAAAACTTAAGGCAAAATAGACAAAGAAATATAAAAGCTTGTATTTTAAAACCCACCTTGCTTATCGCCCTGTAAGGTGCTCCAGTAGTCTTCTAGACAGAAAGTCTTGCATAGTTTCTGTTATTTTATAAAGTGCCTTTTGTGTTATATCCATGGGTGTTTGACTTTTATGAAGGTTGATTTTCTTTGACAGGGATTTATGATCCACAGTTTCCACCTGATGAATTCTTTCCTTCAGCTCTATTTTCACAGGTTCTGCTTGCTGTACATCTATGTTATTTCCTTTAAATTGTTCCTGTCAGGTTCTTCTAGTGTTTGTGTTTTTGGTTCTCTTTTGTGTGTATTATTCAGAGTTTTGTCATTGCTGTCCCTAGGGTTTGGTGTATGATGCTTGTTCATTCCTTAAAGCTTAATGCTGCGTCTTGGGGGCGGCTGTGGTGGCGCAGGGGGTTAGCACGCCCCACATTTGGAGGCCTTAGACCCGCAGACGTCGCGGGTTCGACTCCCGGTCCCGACGACCTTTTCCGCATGTCCTCCTTCAAAAATGGCGCCGGCTCAGCTGGCTGCCTGCAGACGCAGCTCCCGTTGTGTGTGTGTTAATCTGTGTATAAAAAATTCTTGCTGTAACTGCGAAATAATTTCCCTGCTGGGATGAATAAAGTAATTCTTCTTCTTTTTGTGTCTTGTGTATTTGTCTGCTTTCACAGATTAGCTTGAGGTTTCTTTCTGTCTTGGTGTCTTTGCTGCTGTCTTTGCTGGGATTTCTTTCAATCCCAAGAAATGTCAGACCTAGAAGTCAAGAAGACATTAAGCCTTATTTAGTCATCTATGTAATTTGTTCAGCTATGTCACTGAACTGACACAATGGAAGAAGTCAGTGAATGAATGGACTTATAAAGCATACCTAAAATTTAAAATATAACATTATAAAACACCAAAAAGAAATGAAAACAAGACTTTAATACAGTAAGATTATAATAAAATCTCACACTGTGGCGGAGAAGTTTTGTAATGACAATTTGTAAAGAAATTTGTAATCCATACTGCTGCTATGACAGGATTCATGAGCAAAAATAATAATAATTTCAGGCTCATTTATATTCTTTTGAGGTCTACACTGAAGTATATTAATAAAGTGTTTTTGGTTTTTAGGCTCTAATCTGACCAAAAACGGAGAATATCAATTTAGAAATTGATTTTGTTGAAATATTTTTGGGATTTATTGTTGGAAAGGAATAAAAAGAAACGCTGTGGGGCGTCAGACGTTGATGGAACTGTTGGATCTGAAACATCTTCCTCATATGTAGGAAGATGAGGAAAATGCAATTTCTAAAACATAAAGTGAACAAATATGATTGAAAATTTTGTAAGTAATGCCTGAAAGCAGCAAGTTTTTTTTGGTAACCCTTTATTTGATGGGGTGTGCATAAGACTGACATGACTGTCATGAACATGAACGAGTCTTTTTGAACATCTATAACACTTTAATGGAAAGTTGGCACTTCTAATGGACTTTTAATGCAAAGTTTAGAGCAACTTTGTATTAAAAGTGTCATTATTCACCCAATGACACTTCATGACATCGGTCATAGACATTCATAACGACTCGTTCATGCGTTATGTCATGTTTATGACAGTGTCATGTCCGTCTTATGCACACCCTGTCCAATGAAGTGTTACCATTTTTTTTTCTTTTCTGGGGGACTTTTTTTTGACCCAAAGTAAATGTAAAAAGATTTTTACACATTTGCTCAAATCACAGTCATCCACATCCCTCACCTTTAAGCCAAAAAGACTGGTACAAAACGTTGCGATATTTTCAAGCGAAATGCCTCTGTCTGTCTGTGACATAAGCGCTGTAATTTTGCCCACCGCTGCGGATCAGGAAATAAACGTGACCAAACCTTCCAGTCGTCGTTCAGGAATCCGTGACCCTCTGATTTATCTTGCTGTGAGGTTATGTCGCCTGGCGTTCCGGGTCCCACGTGAGGCGCGGCCCCCTCCGTCTATATCTCTGTGTCATCAGCAGTTTTTGTTTACAGCGCCATCATCAATATTGCCTGCCCTCGGTGTGGCTGGCAGCCTTTAAGACCTCTGTCAGCTAGTTAAGTAGATTGAATAAAACACAAATGGCTCGCTCAAGCTCCCCGTCACACAACCACCATGAACCCAAATGTTTGTTGAATGAGATTCTTGGAAACGGGCCCTCAGCTCCAACGGTGAAATGTGAGAAGCATGGCTCCATGTGAGAAGCATGGCGTCCGGGCCGGGGGATTTAACATGGCTTGCCAGGCCTCTCTCTCTGCCTTATTGGGACGAGGGGAGGACTCTCCATCACTGCCCGCTCACTCCGTCCCTCTCATCCCTCTCTGTCAGCCGGGGTTAACCGGTTGGCGCCCGCACTCCGACGTGGCTCCTTGCAGAGAAGTGAAAGGCGAGCGTTCAAAGTTCTCCTTTGGTTTCATCACTTTCGGCTTCAAAAGGAACCGCTGGGAACAAAGAGTCTCCTGGTCCGTCTGCACAACGCATCCTCTTGAACATGCGGTCATGTTTAATAAATTAGAGCGTGTGCTCTGATGAAGCTCATTAGTCAGATTAAAAGTACGTTTTTTGAAAATTCATTAATCAGGCATTGGCTACATTTCTCTGTTCATTGGTTTGAAGTAATCTAATTTTAAATGTCATATTTTCAGTACTTGTAAGTGGAAACTCATTGTAGTTGACATAAACAGAGGCTTTCAAACATCTATCTGTGTGTAATTAATCTACACAATGTTTATTGTGAACGTAACTGCAAGTTATTTCAGAATTCACCTATAGACCAAAGTTTTGTTGTTCTCCAGCATTTTTAAAATATTTGAAAGAAAATTCAGCTTGGGAGTCTGAAATGCATCGGGGCATTGTCACTTTAAACGCAATTGGATGATGTTTGCAAAGCAGCCAATCCACGAGCGCCACTTATTTTCCTTGACGCTGATTGGCTAAACCCCCAAAAGTAGGAGATTCAGGACATGGATGTGCTAAAATCGTTTCCACTGCGCATATTAGAACATAGTACTGCATATCTGAAGTTTGAACTATTAAAATAGGCAGTTTTTAGACGAGGTCTACAGTTGAGCAATTGTCATTTAAAGCTCAGGTTGTTATTAAACTTTGTAGACCACAATTTAATGTTACACTGAAACTTTCCTGTCTTATTTACCCCCAAAATGGGGTCAAAATCAGAACTTCAATCCAAAATAGCAGACTTCCTGTTTGACTTGCACATTCTGTGCATCTTGATGAGCTCTACAAATGTACCAAATTAATGTCTCTACGATGAAGTAAGTCCAATGCGGACTGTATTTTGAAAGTTGCCAGGAGGCGCTGTTGAGCCGTTTCTTTAGCGATTTTAGCGACGACCTTAAAATACGCAATTTTCACGCAGACTTGACACGTCCGCCAACTGAATATGATAAAGCCCCCACAAAGCTAATTCATTCGACAGAAGCATAATAACAAGAAGTAGAAACACAAATAGGCCTTCGCTTCGCTGCTCCTGCCTAATTAGGCAAAGAAAGAGAACTGAAGCAAAAGTTTATATTGTGGTGTTGCAGTAAAAAGTGTATTTATTTTAAGGCTTCATTCCAAGAAATGCCAATAAAAATTGAAGTAGCCACATATATACAGTACAGACCAAATGTTTGGACACACCTTTTAATTCAATGGGTTTTCTTTATTTTCATGACTATTTATAAGGCAAGAAATCCCACTTACTAACCTGACAGGGCAGGTTGACCTATGAAGTGAAAACCATTTCAGGTGACTACCTCTTGAAGCTCATCAAGAAAATGCAGAGTGTGTGCAAAGCAGTAATCACAGCAAAAGGTTGCTACTTTGAAGAAACTAGAATATAAGGGGTATTTTCAGTTGTTTTACACTTTTTTGTTTAGTGCACATTTCCACATGTGTTATTCATAGTTTTGATGCCTTCATTGTGAATCTACAATGTCAATAGTCATGAAAATAAAGGAAACTCATTGAATTAAAAGGTGTGTCCAAACTTTTGGTCTGTACTGTATATCATAGGTGTTGGAAAGGCAGTGAAGGAATCACAGAGAGGTTGATCAATGCCTCTTCACGGCATTGATATATTCAGACACACTGAAGTAGTTGGTGCATAAAAAGCTCCTGAACGATCACTGGCTCATGGACAAAGACACAGATGCTGCAATGTCTCCATCCATGCAGTTTTTGGCCTGAGCTCCAGACATTTTGTGATCTGCCCATCCTGTCTGGCTGAGCCCAGAACGAGGACGCGCCCGTCTGTCTGCCGGCCTGCTGCGACTCACGGCTCAGCTCACATCAAAACAAGAAGCTATTTACTCTGTAAACAAGGCAGCCGAGTGAACGTCTGATAATCCTAATATGCTGCTGCGTAATGTGACGGCTTCCTAAACGGGTGCAAGTTGAACGAGCCTCTGCAGCAGCAGCTGCTCGGCAAACATTATCCACAAACGTACACCTCGGGCGCTATTGCTGTATTAGCATAAAATTAATTACTGCTGCTGTGCTTTAGATCATGATTATTAGCAAATATTTAATTAGCCAATCAAACCACAATGGAAATCTGCAGATATTTAAAGAGTGAGAACCATAATTTCTTTTTTTTAAGCATTTTTTTCTCTTTCCAACTGTTTTCAGACTTGCAGTTCAAACTAATTATATACATTTCCATGTCAAAACTGGAGAAATATGTAAAAAAGGCATGGAAGTAAAACAGCTGGCACATTTCGAATACAGTGTTGTGAGGAAAGATATTTACAGACTTTCAGACATTACAAACGTTTTTGTTTTTGCTTTAGCATCACATAAGTGTGAGTATCACAATTTGTTGAATAATCTGAAATATATGTCAAAAATTGTTGTTTTTTAAATATAGTGCAACACATTGCCTATGTAGTGAACACCTCACTTGAGTATATATTACCATAAAATTCATAACTACTATTTACATACTGTATATATACTGTATATATATGCACACACTATTAAAAATCCCAATATGATTTCAGTTTGTGGTTGTAACAGATCAAAATTTTTATTTGTGGCAGCTTCAGTAGCTGCACCATAATGAAATAAAAAAAATGTATTACATTAAAAAAAAAAAGATTTGGTCTCCTAGTTTCTCTTCATTTGATAAAAAGGTATTTCATCATGTGAAATGTTAAACTTGTAAAACAATTGCCCAAAGGTAGGGCATCACTTCCAAGATAGCCAACGATAAACAAGTGCAGTGCTCTTTTTGTCCAAAATACGGACTCAATTTTTCACACAGCTGTTATCTTGTTTTTTAACACAACTCATTAATATCGACGGTCATCAGGAACCAGTACTCCCCTTGCTTACTTGTCATCGTCTTCAAAGCGGATGGCAGCGTTCCCACTGGCCCACCTTCATCTCCTCCAGCGTTCTCCTCCTCCGGCCCACTGGCTCCTCCCAGTGACCTCCTCCTGGCTGCCAGCCAGCCCGTCTCTGCTTCTGTTTGCAAGCAGAATCCCCCCACTGATAAATACTTCCAGCGGGCCCATTAATAACGCTCCGTAATTGAGAGGTACGGCGTAGAGTTAACTGAACCAGGACGTTGCGTTCTTGTGCGTTTATGAGTTTCAACCTGTGCGTTGGAGCTGCTTGGCCTGACAGTCGCCGTGACGTTGAGTCGCAGTGAAACACAAATAGTGTTCTTCTCCGTTATTTATGTGAGGGCTAAAGACTGAGAGCGCTTTATTTAGCGACTCACCTGCCTGTGACAGAAGCTGTTCTTCGGCTCCGATCTTGATTTTCCTGCGCAGCAGCAGCAGAATCATTTGTGGTGTAATGATAAAGCGCTGGTGTCTGGGCCACTGGCACCAGCAGTGATCCACGGGCTCTCTGCTGGACACACCCTGACTACTTGGTTCTGTTGTCTCATCCATCTCTTCCCTCCCCACCACCACCTCTCTCACACAGCCAAGGATTTCAGCGCTGCAGTCATTTGTTGTCTCTGGATGAAACGGAGAAGATGCCCTTCTGTGACACGTTTTAAGCTCAGACTGTTTCCACTTACCTGCTGGGTAGAGGAGCAAATTTTACAGGCAGGGTAGTCTCTTATTTAAGTGGACTGAATGATAATACCACACCTAATGTGATTTAGCTCTATTATATATTTCCCCTAATGAAATCCCTGCTTTGCAGTCGATGCCACTGCTCGGTCTGCTACTCCCACTGCCGTATTTCACCCGACACATCTGCCAGTTTGTGCAACAAGGAAGTCCAAGATGTTCCTCCAGCTTCCTGGTGGGATCAACTTTTGTGACGTTTCACATCCAAACTGGGAATTAAAGTGAACCGTTCCTTTCAGAATGCGTCTCTTTACGTCTTCGAGAGGACAGAATTAAAAGTATCCCGATCATTTGAACGCCCTAAATCAACCTGAGCTGTCACAAGACGAGACGATGCATTGTTTCCTGCCAAGCAGCTTACGGTTGTAAAGATTGACCTTACCCTGTTCGGCGGACGCTCACTTCGAGTCCACCATGAGCATGAGTGGACCTCAGCACAGGATGCCCAAGTATGTGGGGCCTTAAACCAAGGCAAATATTTGCTGTTCACCCTCACATCCCTTAAATAAGTTAAAACAAAACATTGACGTGTGAAGAGTTTTTAACTCGAGCGTCCATGTTCATACTTACCTGTTTTTCACTCAGGGTCCCAGTCTAATCCGCTGGATAATCCAAGCGATTAGGCCCACACACCCAGCTAGCCATAACAGTGATGTGTTGGCATCAAGGTTTATTGTCCTTAATCATGTACAATATACAAAAATATAGGGTACAAAAAAGTTCACAGTGTCTAAAAGGCAGTGATTATAGTCTACACGACAGGTCTAACAGTACACCTGGTAAGTTGCATAGAAGGGGCACAGAGCCTCACATCGCCGGGGGCCGGAGCTCAGAACGACCAATCGCGTGTAGAGCTTTTAGACCGGGGCCAATAGAAAATTAGAACGATCAAAATGATCCGTTTGTTTCCAGTTAGCTTATTTTATCTGATCCATATAGTTTTTGATTCCCGTCAGTGGTACAGCCAGTCAATCTCATTTGTTTGGGCAGCTGGGGGAGGTCGCGTCAGCCACAGGCGGTAGGTCACATCACGGAGCTCCGACCCCAAACAAACCGCAGGGTTTATTGTGTACTTAGCTGCTGCACTTTTTTTTTTTTTTTTAAACAACTATAAGGCTTCTCTCTTTTTTTTATTTTTAAACAAAATGTTAGCTATACAATATACAGAGTCATTTACACATTCCTCTTCAGGGACATTGAATGGGCAGAAGGCTGCTGCTATATACAGAGAGAGCTCTCATGTCGTGCATGTACATTAGCTTGAACTTGAGTTAGCCTGGCCGAGTTAGCATTCTTTGATCAGTGAAAATGCCCTTTTACAAACCAAGCTATAAATAATGTACATTCCACGTTTGACTTACGATTAACATCTCGGACGCGAAACAGAAAAAAACAAGCTGAACATCTGAAGAGTGACAGAATTTGGAAACACACACACAGATAAAAACCGCCTCATATGTATGAAAGCATTTACATGGTACAAAACAAAGCAACCCTATTGTTTTCCTTTTTTGTTGTATTGTTTTCTCTTTCCACGCTAACAGTTCCCACTTTCACACATTCATGCATTCATTTTCTTCTAAGCAAGCATAAGTTTTTTATTTATTTATTTTTTTTATCTTTTCTATTTTCAAGAGGGGGTGAAAGGGATTGGTTTCGTTAGTATTCATATAAAAGAAACCCCCCAAAAAGGAGACTTTAAAATCCATTGTTTTATTTTTGTAACATTTCACGTGGTGACGATGCATTTGTTACGAAAATGAAATTAGAGAAGCAAGAATTATTAGTCAGTTATATTCTTATTTAACAAAATATTCTCCTTCTATGCTACAGGTCGTTGTGAACAGAAAACCGCCGTAAAAACAAAACATTTAGAAAAGAACAATTGCCAGTCTGCTAGCTTATTCTACCGTCATAGAAAAAAACAACAACAAAAAAACCCCGATCCAGTTCTTCAGCACACTGGCCATATTTGATATGACCACTGAACTATTTAGCACTCAGTAGAATTGCATTCATTCAGTGGAGAATTAATTGGAGAATCAATCAATCCTCGTCTTCGGGAGTCCTCGTTGTTCTCGGATGAAGCAAAAAGAGAGGAAAAAAACAAAACAAAACAGAAATGGGAACAAAATTCAACCCAGGCACCCGCGGCATTCCCAAAGCTTTTGCAGTTCCGAACAGCCCCACCAAATTCCCGGCTATGACCTTCATACAAGCACCTCCTCGTCTTCCAAAACGGGACGGGGACTTTGATGGAAAGCAGATTTAGACAATAATTCTCTCCAGCTGTGGGTGACGGTGCTTCGTGTGAGTTTTCCCAAACAGCCTCACAAAAGCTTAATCAACTTTAAACTTCTTATCTTTCCCGTCACGTGAAAATACCAACAACGGGGAGGACGAGAGAGCGAGCGCATTTCCTCTCCCACTCCACCGCACTGATATCGATCTGTAATTTATTTTGTCATCGACTTCATTCAGTTTTCTCTTTTGTTGTCGTTGCCTCGCCCTGTGCTGTGCGGCGAGGACGAGGAACACGTGTGCCCATTGTTCTCCGAAACTGCTTTTGTTGTTGAGAGACTCAAGTTCATTACAGGCCAAAAATGTTGTTTGTAATGGAGAGCCAAAAATCAAAAAGGTAACTCTTATCCCGTAAAAAAGTTTACTTTTTTTGTTGTTGTCCCATCGGTGTTTGCAGACGGGGGTCGTCGACCCGGCACCTGCACCGAAGCGGTCGCGACAATCTCCTCAAAGCCAGAATTCGGCCTTTTGTTGACTTTCTTTTCACTTGTTCCCCACATAAAGCGCTGGCGTTGACACAGCGACATCCCCGACAGATTCCTTACAAAAACACACGCCCCCCCAGACTGGTTGCATAAGTTCTTGACTTCACCAGGAGCCGGGCTTTTGTAGTCCGAATCCACGTCTCTCGACGGGAAGTTCCAAAAACAACCCTGAAAACACAAACGCCACCAGGCAGAAGAGACTACGGGTTCAGGGAGGTGACGGCGTAGAGCACAGAAACATTGCCAAGCGCTGAACAACATTTCTGTTCGCATTGGTTCACTTATGTCACCATGGTACCGGCGTCCATTTGGGGCTGGGGGAAGACAGCGGGACAGGGGTAGTGGAGGGTCATCGGCGGGCTGCGTCTCAGCTGTTGTTACTGTTGTTGTAGGTTCTGCATGGTGAGGGGGAGGAGTTGGGTTGGTAGTCAAACTTGCCGAGTGGCGTGGGATAGTAGGTGGTTGTGTAGACGTTGGTCTGCTGTAGCGGCGTCGGGTAGAAGTTGGATCTTTCGTCTGGCAGCAGGTTGTTCTTGTTCAGTGTCTGGAATGAAACAACAGAACGAATGAAGAGTTCAACATCTGCTCTTTTCTTAGTCAGCCATATTTGTTTTTTGTGCAGCACTATTCTACTGTAATACAACTTTTACTGTTTTCCTGTTTTATGTGTTACAATTAGAGAGATGTTTTCAACTTTCTTCAAATTAAGAACTTTATATCTGTGATAGGATCAAACTTGTAAGTTAACTGTTCAACTCTTCCTCCAAATGTTCTATAGAATATAATTCAGAACTTTGTGAAGGCTGCTCTAAAACATTGGCTTTATTATCCCAAAGCCAATTTGAAATCAATGTAGAGGTACAGTAATGGTCTATGTCCTCTAGGAAAACCCATTTGTAACAAAGCTTTAACTTAATGTTCAAGATGGCGGATGGTGGCCTCCATGCTTTGCTCTCTCGTACTTTGAATGTGAGTTTCTTTTAGGGTGTTTTCACACCTGACAGTCCGGTAGACTTGGTTTGATCGGGGAGCCAAATGGTAACATTTGTTACATTTTCAGCTGGTGCGGTTTCACTTTCCCACAACAAACCAACCAAACCCTTTGAAAAACCTGTTCACTTCCTCGCCTGTGGTGGTGCTGCACCAAAAACCGCTGAAGGAAACAACATGAAAACCTCTGTAGAAGACACGAGCGCTTCACAAAATTCAAACAAAAATGGAGTGGCATCCGATTTTAGCAGTTGTAGGATTACTCTCATCTTAAAAAAAATCCCAGAATGCCCTGCTCTATAGTCCGCTTCCTGCTTTTGCCGCGGTCATCGGTCCGCTTGGCATCGACATATGCATGCAAACCGCGCCAGAGTTCACTTCAGATGGACCGACGTTTGAGGAGTTGGTGTGAAAGCACCCTTACGCTTTGCTGCTCTTCTCTGGCTACTTTCACCCAGAGAAGGACTCCTAAATCAAAATGTCCTCTCTACATATTTATTCTCCAATTTGCTGAAGGCGCAGCGCTCCATATATGATTTACCAGAAATGAAGACAAGGTTAACAGGAAGGCATCCTTGTCAAACTTTAACAGCGGAGACCGTCCACACCCTTGCCCTCAAGCCATCTGGCTAATGTCCGCTTCCTGGCAAATGAGAAGGTCAAACTGCTGCTTCTAGACTCAAAGAACTACAGCACACGGAGTTTTCATCTAGATAGCTCTTTTATAGCTCACTTGACTCAAGTGATGTAATCTCCTTGTGGTATAGAAAACAGACATCTGGAAAATCCTTAAAGTACTATTAAGCATAATGAAGAACATACTGTAGCTACAACATGGACTGCAACGATCCATCGCTGTAGGTCGGTAGAGAAAAAGAATGTCTTGATGTTATTGCTTGCTTATGTGTGTGTTTATAAGCAAACAAAATCAAGGTAACAAATCTAATTTGAATCAATCGTACTCAGTGCTCTAATACATAGGCTGACAAGTATCTAATGGAGCAATCAAGAATAAAAACGAGTCCAAAGCCCACGTTTTATTTTGACGCCATAGCCAACTCGCGAGTAAAAGCCGAACATTTTCCAGGGGAAGCTTTGACTAATGTAATCCCATCTGAACAACTCTGGAGACCAAAGCAGGCAGATAATCAGGTTAGAGTCGGTGGAACACACGGTCGGGGAGCTAACATAAATTGGCCTGGAGCCGAGGGAACCCGCCGCACAAAAGTGGCGTTGTGGTAGGTAGACACCGTCTGTGCATCCGGCGGGGTCCGGACCCCCCCTGCCCCCCGTGTTCGTTAAAAGCTAATGAGTTCAGCTTTTAATACAGCAGTGGTTTTCGGTGCCGTGTGCAACCAACCGCAACGGTAACCATGAGGATTCGGGAGTTCTGCGGCCGTCGTGGCACAGAGAGCGGGGAATCAGGAACGAGCCTTTTCAGTGCCACGTTTTAGATGTCGGGCTAAAAAACTAATTGAATCGGGATTCAATTTGCTTTAAGATTGTGTGAATCTTAAAGCAAAAAACAATAACTATTGCAAACTCCCCGCTTCCCAAAACGTTTACATGTGACCTACTTTTTTTTTTTTGATGAAATGAACTCTACGGATGTAGCTTATGATCGAACTGCCATCTGAGTTATACATTCACAGCCCGTGAATTCGGTCTGAGACGGACCTAACCTCCGCAGTATGTATTTGTCTGCTTTTCATCAAACAGTTTGATTTGGAGGAAGTTATGTTACTCGTTATTGAATTGCACTGAACAAAATACCACACTGGGTCATGCCACTTTAAAGACAACAAGAATGCTCACCGAGGTGCTGTACAGAACAAGACAAAGCAGAATTAAAGGAAGACAGACTAACGGTGAGAAGCAAGGAAACAGCCAGATAAAAAATAAAATCAGTCTCAGGCCACAAATGTGACCCAAATCCCATTTTTTGCCCTCCTATGCGCCCCACATCCAACTTTCACATGATGGTTTGAATGACCCAGTTTAGATTTTTTTCACCCCTCACTCCAAAAATAAATAAATAAATTAAAAAACATCAGATTTGTGCCTCTTTCATATCTGGTACTAATTTGGATACTTATCCTGGTTCACATCCAGAAGAGGCTGCAGCTATTAGCTGTACTTCCTAGATCTTAGCTTCCTTCATCTCCTTATGATCTTGTGATGCATCTTGTGTCACATCATTCATTAGTGTGAATGACCAACAAAAAGAAAAACAGATTTCAGGAATCATTTGGAATTGAGCATTAAGACCTGCTATGTGAGCATAGTCAAAGTCTCATGTGGGATGCAGTATTTAGGTAGCCGAATGAACACAAGCATTAAATAGAACCGGACGCCACGTGTTTTGCGTTTGGAGAAAGATTAGGTGACCAAACATCCGCTCCTACCTTAAACTCCATGGGTGTGTACTTCTCGTTCTTTGGTGTGGTGTTGCCTTTGTAGTTGAGGTGGTTCGGCGTGGTCGGGTGAATGACGGCGGACTCCTGCGAGGGCTTGTGGAACCGTTGGCAGTAAACGTAGATGAGGAAGGACAGCAGCCCCGCTCCCAGGAAGCAGGAAACGCCGGTGGCGATTAGGTGGATGGAGGTGAAGGCTGACAAATGAAAACGACAACGGGAATGTCAGCAAATGTCTGAAATATGTTTTATTCAGGCGAGGAGATTTACATATCACCCAATATCGCCGTAACGATCAGCATATTACCCTTTCACAAAAGTTGGTACTCGGGAAAAAATTGGTGTGCTCTTCAAGTCGGATCGGTATGCTGTGATAATTCATCCCGACGCCACAACTTTATTCCCTTTTTATGAAGAACAATTTCTTCTCCTCTGGAGCCATTTTCCTCTAGAACTGGTTCAAAGATGACATGCAAGGCTGCTTTATCCATTTATAACTCTGTACGGACATCTATAATTGGTTGGGGTGAAATTTGAAAGAGCGATTACGTCATATGCCACCGTCCTATTTGAATTTTTTATTCTTTTTTTGTAGACATAAATGAAGCAAGAGGGATGGATCTGACTGAGAAAGCGAGGCCCAAATTAGTTAGTAGCTAACAATAATTCCCAACCTGGGATTCGTAGGGAGTGTGTGAGGTTTTCAAAAGGAAAGGTCAAAAAGAAAACCACAACAGTTTCCGCCAGAGTTGATCTAGTTTTGAGGCGATGTACAGATTTACCTTCGCAGGAAAAATCGTTGTGAGGGAATGAATGACTTTAGGAGTTGCTGACATTGGCGAGTGCAACTTTCACATTTCCACCACCTTGATAAGTGCTAATGTCTTCTGTAAAATGTCAAACTAAGATAACTTTCTACATAATATTAGCAGGACATGCTAACAGCTGAAGATCTGGGCAGCAGAGAGGATATTTCACAGTAACGCGTCCTGAGTGACTTGGTGACAAGCGCCGCTCCTCTCCAAGTCTAAATTAGTTAAATTTACTTTAAATTAATATTTAGAAAAATTTGCCTTTTTTCTTTTTTTTTAAACATTCTGCATTTAAGAGGATATAATAAGGAAACTCTACTTTTTACACGGCTGGTTCCATTAAGTTTCCACATGTACAATATGCTGAAAAAAACTGTTTACCAAAACATCTATTTTGACCTGCATTCAAGTGTTATCACCTCATTTATGCTGCTGCTACCAATGTTACTCTGCTCCACTATAACAACACAACAGCTGCTAAATGCCTGCTTGGAAATTTCCACGCTTGGGTTGTCAGGTAAATAACATCTGAATGATTTATTTCTTTCACAACCTGCTTTCAACAATTATTCAGGGAATTTGGAAGGACCGTTTTAGTATTATTATTTTTTTTTATCTTTAAGTCCATCGAAAAACAAAAATGGACCAGACTCGTAAGAGCGTGATTCTGCCGCTGGAATTTGACAGCGAGTGAAACAGCAAACATGAAAATGCGCATTCGATGCATGAAAACACACACGGCGTTCCAGACATCTGTGGGAAACGTACAGGGAGCCGGAGGGGCAACGAAAAACCTTAACATGCGCTGGGCTCGGACGAGCCGTTAATCCACTTACCTCCGCATTGTTGGTCCTTATCAAAACCAGACGCCGGGAGAATGACTGCGGAGAGGAGAGGAACACAAGTCAGACACACAAACAGGCATGCAAACACACACACACACACACGCCGACACATGCATGTGTTCACTGTGCCCCGGAGAAACGGGCTGTAGAGCACAAACGCCGACTGTGAAACATGCAGGAATGAGAACATGAAATGAGGAACATGAGAAACTGAAATGAGTTCGCCGTGTTGTTGTGCACAGGGACGTTGGGATTAGTTTTAATTTAATGTATCGGTGAAACCTGAAACTCCCTCCCAAGTTTCGCTGGACCTTTCTTTACTAGAGACGTTTTACACCAGGAAAACAACTTTACTTGTCCAGTGCTTCCTGTCTTTCTGCAAACTTTTCCCCCCGAAGCGAACAAGCACGTGCATGTGTGTCCGTGCGAGTCAACGCGTTTAATTGCAGAACCGCATTTGCTGATTAATTTTCTTTGCTAATATTTCTTCCTCCTCCTCCCCTCCCTCTGCAGGAGACCTCCACCGATCCTTCCACGGCCTCACCGAAATGTGCAATAAAGTCTAGTGTGATTTGCTGTTTGTGACGTCCCATTAATATTAATCGCCTTCATCTCGGCTCGTTAGGGATTCAGAGACTGGAGGGTCCCGCGCTGGCGGGCCACGAGAGATCATTTCAGGAGAAAGTTTCTGAGAGCCGCATCAGCATAACAAGGTGTGCTGAGGGCCGACCATGTGAACTGCTGACTTACTGAATTGCACGCAGACCTAATTATGCGCAATTAACAAACACAGACCGGCTTACAGCGCCAGGATGTGAACTACACACACACGCCCACACACACACTCCTACTCGCGTTTGTGTTTACCGAAGCTTATGACCGGGGATGACAGTGGGGATGAATTTTAATCACGATGACTCGTATTGAACGACAAGACGAGTCCTAGGGGCTAAAAGGTGAACCCAGTGTTTTGTTTTTTATTTTTTAAAAAGAAGCTCCTTGCAGCATTTTGTAAAGAGAAACAAACAAAACAATGCGTCGAACATACAATCGTATGACTAAGAGCGATCTAAACAGTAACTTCAGAGCACAAACTACTGCTTAGACCAAACTGCTTATCCATATCTAGATATTGCTGGACCTGACCTACTGCTTCCTCTCACGACTAATGTAAAATACCCAGGAGGTTTTCAGCTTCAAAAGAATAATACTGGGAAAATAAAAAATAAAACACAGTCTCTCTTTCTAGGTGAACGGAATTAGAGCGCCCTTTGTACGTGTTGTCACCAGCGGCGAAAATGTATGAAAAGAATTAAAATAAATGAATTCCTTTTAATGATGTGTGGGATGACACACATGTTTAATGTGTCATCTGGTGGAATTAAATATGCAGTTTTAATGCAGCTGCTTATACGGATGTCTTTTTTTCATTGACCAATAGCACAATGACTAGCCTTCAAAACAAACGCACCTGTTTTTTAGCTTGTTGAAATTTAGATTTTTAAGTCAATCAGAATTTTTAATGAAATTTCTGAAGGATTACCCTTGCATTTTACTCCTGAGGTAATACAAATATTTTAGAGGGACCCATTATTCTGACTCAGCAGGCGGGAGAAGGAACCATGTTCACTTTTAACCACAAACAGAGATTAGCATGGTAATCAAACTCCCCGTTGGAGCAATTGCACTAAGAAGGGTCACCGATTCACCTTGTTTGAGAGCTATAAGAGATACAAGAGTATTTTCTGTCCTATCGTTACAACATAAACATGTAAATATGGCTAAACTCTGCAGGAACCATGTGCTTTGATCTGTTGAAGCTACAAGGCTCAGATCTTGTGAGGAGCAAACACTCCAGGTGAGAAACTAAGGGCGAAGATGTCGAAAAGCACCAGATTCCCCACTGATAATATTTTTGGATTATCTGTGTTACCAGATTATCAGACTCTCCCAAACGCCATGGAAACCTTGTTGAAGTGCATTGAGAAATCAGGACACAAATGGTTGAGCAGATACACAATCGCCCATCATTCTGTATGGGTGATTCAATATTCTGCAAAGGAATATTTCCTGAAGGGGGCAATGTTGCGCAGATCTGCTCCTGGGTTCAGATGTGGGTGCGTAAACTTACACATTAGTGTGCCACTCTGCAGCACTTCTCAGCGGGTGAATGAAATCTGGTCCAATCAGCAGCGCCCTCAACTCAGGCAATATAAGGAATCCACCAAACATTTGGCTGGTTTTGCAACAGAGCGGAGGAAGGCTAACAGTCTCCAAAGCAGCATTTTCATGGGAAAAGGACTTGGATTCAGCAAAGTCCAAGCCATTCACTGGACTCAGTTGAAATGTAATTTGACTGTGGTTTTGCATTTGATAAAAAGAAATGCAGGATTTATTGAAGGAACAGTTTGCACTGCTAGGTTTTTTGGGGTTTTTTACAGTTTGACTCTATTAAAAGCATATTTAAGATATTTAATGTAAAAACTTATGTCCTGAGGAAAAGAAAAAATGTAATTCTAAAATATTTGGATTTGTTTGATTCAACCAAATACAGAATTCAATTTAATACTTGGATTCATGGTTAAAATTGTGACAGAAGTGTATGTCTAAGGTTAAAAATGGAATTGGTCATTAAGATAAAATATTAACTTTAAACCAAATGTTTCAAATGTATGTTAAAAAATTTTGTATGGGTTTTTGTAGGTTTTTCACCTACAGATCACTTTGTTGTGATCTGTAGGTGATCATGAGACCATGCCATTAAAAAGGCTGGGACTGTTACGCATTCATTTTGATTAATTAATTACATATATTTTAATGTTAAAAATTGCTTTGCTTTTGTTTGTTACACATTCAAAAGTCCAGAGCTGGAACCGTTGTATTTGTGTTTTCCTGGTACGGCGCGTAAATCAGCAATAGACGTCCTCAGCGCCAACACAGTCCATATTTTTAAGAAGTTCTTTCCCCCCCCAAAGTTCAGTGAATTATCAGGGGTTCCAGAAACGATTGGAAGCTGAATGGGTAAACTAGCACTTTACAGCAATCTGATGGTTGAACAAATATCTTTGTTGTTCAAGTCACGTGTCTATTTATTCAATGATTTAGCAGCAAAAATGGTTTTTGAATTGAAAATGTTGCTCATTTTGCCTATGCGATTAATTGGGATTCTAATCGAGCCCCACAGCTGCTCCTTCTGCGTTCGAACAGCCAACCTTGTGACATCGTGGAAGGAGAGTCGACTGACTCACCGGGGATTTCATTGCAGTCCCTGCGCTGGGTGCTGTTCCCCACACAGGGGGCGCTCCCCGGAGCGCCGCATACCCGACTCCTGGTTTGGAAGCCAGAGTCATCGCAGGCTGACCACAGAGACCAGGCCATCCATCCGCCTGAAAACAGAAGGGGGGGGGACAAGAGAAATCAAAAATAAAGAAAGACATTCAGAGGGTTAAGTTAGATCCAGAATGGACTGGAAACCATGTGGCCTCCCCCAAGCGGTCACCACCAACCAACCCAAACACACCAAAAAGAGGCAAAAAAAAGTGAAACCTAAAGACTGTTTAGTGCATAGCAGAGATATTTGTCTCCCAAGCCAGGCTTCAGTCCCGTTTCCCCGCAGCAGGCAACCAAGCAGTAAACAAAAGCTCCTATCCAATAGGAGAAAAGAAAAAAGAAAACCTCCAGCTTTCAGAGCCTCCCTTTGAACTACACACTTGTTGCACTCTTCTGCCCTGCATTCAAGAGCAGTGGAGTGGAGGGGGCACAGGGTGCAGTGATGAAAGACCGATGAACAAAGTTAGTTTGGTGCTCAGCTTGCTCCACAGCTTTGGCAGAAAGAATCTCTGTCAAAAGAAAGAGGACGGACCGCTTTTACCTCTCCTGTCAGTCCCGGATCGACCAACCTGCCGCTTTGTGAGCACAATCTGTTCTCTCCTGTCAGCGAAAGCCTCTGGGCAAATAAAAACACCAAGCAACTGTTATAATATCCTCCGCTCCTGTTCGTATTCCATCCAGAAAACCCAAGCTATGCACAGCTCACATGACGACATGTACCAGAGAGGCTCCCGGGTATCTGCTGGTGACCGGGTTTCAACCTTGATCGACTCCGACCGGACCAGCCGTTGAGAAGCGGTACTGTGTCGCACTTACAGCAATCTTTGGTGGTAATAAGTGAAGAAGAAAATGTAATTTTTAATGTCAGTGAGATACTTTTGGTCACAGAGACGGTAGAAGGTCTGGAAAATGTCGAGACCATCCATCCATCCATCCATTTTCCGTTCACCCTTGTCCCTAATGGGGTCGGGAGGGTTGCTGGTGCCTATCTCCAGCTACGTTCCAGGCGAGAGGCGGGGTACACCCTGGACAGGTCACCAGTCTGTCGCAGGGCAACACAGAGACATACAGGACAAACAACCATTCACACACAACACACACCCCTAGGGAGAATTTAGATAGACCAATTAACCTAACAGTCATGTTTTTGGACTGTGGGAGGAAGCCGGAGTACCCGGAGAGAACCCACGCATGCACAGGGAGAACATGCAAACTCCATGCAGAAAGACCCCGGCCGGGAATCGAACCCAGGACCTTCTTGCTGCAAGGCAACAGTGCTACCAACTGCGCCACTGTGCAGCCCGAATGTCGAGACATGTCTGCCATTCATTCAGGCTGCGAGACGGCGAGAAAGAGTGAGACTTACAGAAGATAACGAGAAAACTTAGGCGTTATTGTAAATGCTCGATTTAGAAATGCTGGCAACTTTAGTAATGCCAATTGTGTGCTATTTTCATAATGTCAGATGCTAACACACTAGCATCTGACATCGTCTGAAGCTTTTCTGTGACACAAGAGATATGAAGTACTAATCCGGAGCGAAAGCGTACAAGCCCAGAACTCACGACTGTAAGATTTACGCTTCGCCTTCAGAGACAAATAACAAAAACAATGGCGGATAGCATTGTGCTGTGTCGTGCTGCTTAACCTGTTTAGCTTAGCACAACTTCTGATAAGGTATATCTACATTGTATGAGCACTTTGCTCATGGGAGACAGGTTACTGGTGGAAGCCAATGAGGTGGAACTTAAGTGTCAAAAGCTCATCCGTGTTTGATGGCATGCTAAAATGACAGCGCCATCGAGTGGCCTGGCATGACAACTACAGCTGACTCAAGGTGTCTTGCTGGTGCAGACTAAACGCTGAACTTTTTCCCAATCAACATCAGAAAGTATTAGCAGTTTTCAGGCAGCAGAGCAATAAGCAGGCGCAGCTGGGCTGAATAAACTGATTATTGCTTGACATGTGAGCAGGCATGCACACAAACAGACTGAATAAGATTCAGCATTACAGATCTAAAGGAGAAGTCCATACTGGCAGATAAAACTGTACAAAAACCAACAATCGGAGGTTATCCGACAGATTTTAATTGTTGTGTTTTTTTAACATTTGAAATAAAATGACCTCGAACGGGAGCATCAACTAACCCAGTGACTGACAGCCAGTAATTACACATGCACAAATAGCTGTTGCACCAGGTCAACCCCGATTGATCAGGGTCTTCCTGCTCGCCAGCGAATGAGCAGACAAGCAGACAGATTGGGCCTGATGCGGGGTTAACCGGATGTGTTGGTTCACGTCAAACAGGAAAGCATTAGGATGATATAACAGAGCCTGATTAGTGTCTAGCGACGGGGGGGAGGGAGCACCAAGCCATTAGGTGCTCTTTGTAATTACCAGGGAGGCTGGCGGTATGCATTAGTCCCTCTGTAAATGACAGTTTGATTGATTCAGAATGAAAAGCATCTGAGAGAAATGACAGCTCAGGAGACGCAGTCGTTTAATTCAGACGGACAACAAATGCAAGTCAGGCGTCGAAACGCAAGCTTTACACATCAACGACCCCGGGGCATTTCTGATTTCCATGAGAATTATTTAAAAAACACACACGCGCCCACACACACTGGTCATTTGATATTAAAAAATGAAGAATCAGGGTTGGGCTAAAACCCTAGGAGATCTGATGCCGGACTTCTAATCATCTCGGATTAGGAAACTGATGTCATGAATCTTTCAGTGACCATGTGGGAACAGAAAGGAAGAAGACGATTCTTATACTTCCCATCCCGCTCATTCTGTCTGGGCAAAAGTCTGAAACGTGTGCCATACATACGGTATTTATTCAACCTACTTTACTTTGTCGTCTGTAAGGAAATTAGGTGCAGTAGGAAAGTAGGAAAAACAAATGTTTGATACACCAGTGATTGCTTTTAGGTTTCCCCACTTGCAAAGAATTGAGAGGTCTGTAATTACATCATAGGTACACCTCAACTGTGTATGCATAATTAAGTAGTTCATTTGCATTTTATTACAGAAAATAAATATTTGACACAACAGAAAACAAGAAGTTAATATTTGATACAATTCAATTTAAAAATGTTTAATTGATCCCAAAAGGGAAATTAATTTAATTAATTTACAGAGACTTTTGTTTACATTAACAGAGGTCAGATGTCTCCTGCAGTTCTTGACCAAGTTTGCACTACAGCAGAAATCTT
Source organism: Xiphophorus couchianus (assembly GCF_001444195.1). NCBI lineage: Eukaryota > Metazoa > Chordata > Actinopteri > Cyprinodontiformes > Poeciliidae > Xiphophorus > Xiphophorus couchianus. The sequence continues at coordinate 7,686,443 of NC_040234.1, read as the reverse complement.
GGCTCCATCCCTCCATGCAGATCTACTCCAGATTGCTCAGGTTTTGGGGCTGTTGCTAGGCAACGCAGAGTTTCAGCTCTCTCTAAAGACTTTCAGGGGCTGGAGGCCGACTAAGCCACTCCAGGACCTTGGAATGCTTTTTACTGGGAAGAGGCACCATGATTACTCTGAAACGTTGTAAAGATCCACCACTCAGGTGCAAGAAGCTCTCAACAGGACAAGCAACGTCACGCGCTCAACACATCTGGCTTGACGAGTGACGAAACAAGAAGTCCAGTTTGATGTTTTCCACAAGTAATGAGAGGGACACGGCCCCAGAGAAGATGCTTTGGGTCCATTTTTGGCTGATAGTGGTCACAACCTTGAACCTAGTGACTGCACTGACTTTCACTCCACACTGAAGCTGCCCCTCATGGCGTTCTGCCACATAGAAACACAACAACGTATATTAATGACTGTGGTTGCGACGACGACAACGCTGCAAAAACACAAAAACCTCACCAAGGATTTTTGTCTAGTTCCTAGTGCGAATATCTTAGTACGCTTCAAATAAAACAAAATAAGTTTAAACAAAACTTTCCAGCAAGATACAGGAGCTTGTTTAAGTAAGTAATTCCTAAATATAGATTTAAAAAGCACCAGTACAACACTGGCAGATGATTTCACTTATAAAATAGGAAAAATGTCTTATAAGTGAAATCCTCTATCAGTGGAGCTAGTACTTTTTTCAACATTATTAAGGAATGATTGGCTTACAACAAACTCATCTATCATCTTGCTGAAAGGCTACATGCAAGTTAGTTTTGTCTTATTTAAAGTGTACAAATATATTTGAAGTAGAAACCAGATATAAAACATGTAGTCAGATTCTGTGTTTTTGTAGTAAAAGTGCAAAAAAAAAAGTTCAAGGGGAATGAATTGTTTAATTTTGCTAAGCAGTTGTTAATGCGTAACCCACTGTAAATCACATAAGTTAACCACTTTAGAAAACGATGTAGAGGACAGCTGGTTTGAATTATTTATTGCTTCCTCCAACTACTGCTTGCATTTTCTTGGCTACTTATAGCTAATGTGGGTTCTCAAAAATTTTGCAGCCTGGTAGAAAAACCCACTTGTAAATGTTTCTGTTTTTTGGAGCCTACAAACAACATTAAATTTACCACCACAGTGACTCGAGTGAGAGGAGAAATATTTTTTCCAAATTGAGTGAAAGTAAAAAGTTACGAGGTACCTCCAGTGAGTGCTCATAACTTAACTGACCCAAGACAGGAAGCATAAGAAACTCCAGGCTCCACTGAATTGTGAGTTATAAAAACGTCCGAGTGTACAAAAATAAAAGACTTTCTGAGTACAAATGAACGAGATCTTGGGATTTTTTCCCCCCCGTTTTAAATGACTAAACTAAAAAATGTAAACATTTTGCTCTGATATTTTTAATAATATCGACACAATGAAAAACATTTGGATGTGTTACGCAAAAGTTTCCATATGCGTCGCAGCATGAGGGTGTCTCTTTTTGAAGCTCCTCAGAGGAGTTGCCATGGCGCTCAAAGCTCCAGCTGCACAGCAAGGGGGGCGGCTTGTTTTCTCAGCATGAATGTTTATCTACCTATTTCATGCAAGACTCTCTTAATTCATTAAAAAAAGAAAAAAAAAAAAACAATTATGAAGCTGACTCACCAAGGGGGGCAGCACAGAAATGACACAGGCAAACGGCGCCATGCCTAAGTATTCAAACCCTTCTTAGCCTTTTGTCATGTTCAAATCACAAACTTCAATGTATTTCAGTGTTTGAACTCAGCACATATGATGCAAATCTCTGTATTATGAGCTTTTCACTGGAAAGACAGAAGCGTTTGAACGTCTACAGACGTTTTTGCCCATTTTCTTTGCAATACAGCCGCGCTGACGCTGACTGGAGGAACCGTGTTTGTGAACATCTTTTCGAGTCTAGCCACAGATTTTCATTTGGATTATTTATGCGTCATTCAAACACATAAATATCGTTTGATATAAACCACGCTATTGTTGTTCACACTTTTATTAAGTCCATGTTAAAGTACCTAAATGGAGGCTGAAAATAAATGTGTTAAGTTTCATTTGGAACTATTCGCAAGTTTTGAAAAGCGTGGATATCTTCTCTCACACTTACACAAACGTCTCTTACGTTATGCATTATTTCTGTTGGCCTATCACGTAAAAATCCCTCTAGGATTTGTGGTCACAATGAGGCAAAATCTGAAACACTACAGAGAGCAACAACAAATGTTGTTGAGAAATGCTACAAATGCCCAAAAATGAGTTGTGATGTCGAATTTTATGCAAGACCTTACCGTCACAAGTGTGTGTGTTGCACAGGGCCTCCTCGGTGTGCAGGCCGATGCAAATGTCTCCTCCGTTGGCGGGGGCGGGGGTGCTACAGGAGCGGGTCCGCTGGTAGTGGCCGCTACCGCAGCCCACTGAGCACTGAGACCAGGGAGACCAGCAGGACCAAGCACCTTTCACTGCAACACACACACACAGAGCTACATTAGGTTATGCTGCTTTTGTGTATGGTACAAAGCAGCATGGAAGCCATTTAACACTGAAATATTACAGTCTGTGAGGAAAGGCAAGCTCTTATCGCAACCCTGGATTTATTTCAGTTTCTATCTAATAAGAAAATGTCCACAGGGGTCAAATGACTGAGAGAAGAACCGAGAAGAGCAGCTCAAGGGAGATGTTGTGGGAATACTTATAGAAATGAAGCTGAGATTTTAAAGGGCAAACAAATAAAATATGAATAAAAACAACTGTTTTCTGATTTTCTACAAGATTGTGCAATACTGATGTGTTTAAGTAGGTTTCTTTTCAAGCTATTTAAATCTTAAGGCTGCCCTGTATCAGTGTTTTCACATTTTCCACATCGAATACCACAGAAAATATTACACCGCACAAGTGAAAACAGTAAAATAGAGTTTGGAGACAAAACAGGTTCCTGTCCTAAAAAACAAGAATTGCGTTGGTTGTTGTCAGCATCTGACACATTGGAAAGAGGAGTTCAGCAGCAGACCAAATATAAACAATTCAGAAAGAACTGGTTCTGAAGTCGAATCTTTACAGATGTTGGTCAGATGTCTGTGGTCTGCTGCCCTGTGAAACATGGAGGATGGTGGTGGATGAAGGTGTTGTTTAAATTCTTCAGTTTGTATAAATAAAAACAAGAACGAGGAACAAAATAATCAAGCGGATCCCTTAGCAGTGTGTGTAAGCAGAAATATACTGTTGAATATGTGACTGGTTCATGCAAACAGTGTTGCAGTTCATCACCTAAAAGCTGCTGTTCCTCCACCTACGGTAAAGTAGTGTTGCTGCGCACAGTCACTCAGCTGGCTGAAAAAAAGACTGCCATATGTTTCTTTTTTACAAGACAGAGCAATTTGGAAATATTTCTGGTTGGTCTGACTGTTTGACTTGTATTCTGTATTACCGGCAGTAGCAGTTCAGATTTTGGTCCAGAATCTCAGGCAGGACTCTCAGTGATGGATATCTGCAATTGTTTTTTTTTTTTTTTTTAAATAATGTAGGTATAAAAATTTATTAGTGTGGGAATCTTTCAAAAGCTACAGCATATTAATACAACAAATGTATTTCACTAGTTAGTGTTTAAAGACTGTTTAACTCAAATCTGCCTAGAAATATGACTGAAAGCTAACAGACTCACTGGGCAACTGCATCAGTTTTTTTTCTTTGTTTTGTTTTTTGGGAAATCAAAATTTAGCACAGAATTAAGTTTACAATGCATGACAACATTAAGCCCAACAAAGCTGCACCCATTCTATTCCAAACTGAGTTCTCCACACGTCCCACAACATTAAACGCAATCTGTCTTCAACTTCAGTACGCTCCATATATTTACATGTGTTTTTTTTTGGTAAACTAGGGATAACTGTGGGACATAAACAACATGTTGGTACCCTTCTACTGCCGTCTCACTGATCACACCTCCTCCCACATCTTCTACCTGAGTAACGTACTGATTTCTTCTTCCCGTGGGGTGGAGGAGGGGGACTGCTAATGCCTCGTCTGATTTAATCAGAAAGGTGTGGGTGACTCATTGACCGTCTGGTTGACTGGCTGATGTCTGTCTGACGGAGGCAGGGAGGCGTCGTTGCCAGGTAACTTGAGAGGCAGACTGGAGACTTGTTTAGCAGAGAGGACGACAGAGAGTGAAGCAGGATGTTACTATTTAACGCTAACCGGCTCTCACAGCGAGCCACATCTCTGACTGATTGACTCTAACCTGACTGGATGAGCATCTGACTCACCGAGTTACAGCAAGTCACACCGATAAACTATAAATATAAAAATATTTCCTTAGCTAGAACAGATTCATCAGGCAAATCAAGTTCTACTTTTTAAAATTTTGGTAGCTATTAAATGACACTCATGCTTTTTTAACTGCTTTTGCATTGGTGCTGCTGTTTTGGTTCATCCAGGACGTTTCATACCAACCAAATGTCAATTTGTACATGGGAACATTTTGTACCTGCTTTGACAGACAATTATCTGGAATAATCTTCTACATCCTATTTATAGTCTATAATGAGAAAATGGTACGATTCCTATATTAAATCAACCAGCAGGTACGGTTAGCTATCTGGGGACGTCATCATATTTTAATAGTTAACGTTCCCAAACAGAAATCAGGACAAAAATACATTAGAACATAGAGTAATAAACAGTTTTCAGTTTAAACATTTTGAGAACTGTTTGTCTCCTATGTTTATGAAAACACTCGGCTAAAATTAAATTGTGGGATCGGTTTAATTACACAGGTACGAGCTGGTTTGTTTACAGGTGCAAAATGGCAAAAATGTTGATAAATAAAGTTGAGTTAAAACTGGTGAACAGATGAAAACTGGAGTTGTTCTCTGTGCAATGAATGGGATAAGTAGTTTTGTTGTTTCATATTAGCTCCATTTTGGCTCTCATTAGTCAAACAGTTTTGGTTATCAATCAAAAATCAGGACTTAATGGGCAGCGACAAATAAATCTAGTCAGATTTTTAAAAATTCCAAGAAAACCATATTGAGAATATTGTTGGATATAGTCACGGGGAATGGGCAGCGCTTCCCTTCCCCCACCTGTTGCTGCACACAACTGGTCAGCTAGCTAAAACACAGCTACTACACAGAAACAGTTGGGCTGCTGGGAAACTCTCTGGGTTGCAGCGCGTCTGTCAAGCATTTCACTTCAGACTTGTTAGCTAAGCAGAGAACCCAACTAATATCAGCTAATATCAGCTTGTTAGCCGCCAAGAGTTATGGCTTCAAGGACAGACCAGCAAAAACTAACTCTAAACATATTAATGTGGCTCATGTTTGTGTATTAAATTGATTTAAAAAAATAATAAAATTACCATAACTTTAATAAGAAATCCAGCCATCGTCATCAATTGTGTTTAATACCATGATATCATAAACTGTGGTATTTCTGAGGCTAATACTGTTAAAAAAACACCCACATCTAGTTACTTGTTGACATCCTTTGCTATTTTTCTTCTTTGCAGGCAGAAATAAGTGCGGCACAAATTATTTTCTGTCCACCCCACAATGTAAAAGTCATTGTCAAAAAGCAAAATTTCAGCAATGTGGCTTTGAGAATACTGTTAGATTTTCAGAGTTTTTACTCTTGGTGCTGCAGAGTTCATTTGATAACTCTTGAGACTCAGTTTGCCTCGTTAGACAAAGACGAGGAACGGCTTTGTGGCTGAATCAAATACTCCTCTGAAGTAGAGGTTTGGTGTGTGTTTTCAAAGTTTAAAAATGTTGCTAACAAATTCGTGTTCGACTCTCAAAAGCGAACTGGGATTTCTTCTTTTTAAATGTAACTTTAAATTGAACTGCTTTTCAGTCCAAGCTTCCCGTAATGAAAGACGGAGCTCTGTCCTCTTACCGCCTCGCCGATCAGACCAGCAGACAACTGCTTCCACTGCACAGATGGAGACGCGGACATTATATTTTAATCTTTTCGGCCATCTTCATTGCCTCCATCCCGCCCTCTAATTTCATCATCAATTACTATTTCACACTCATTCTCTCTTCTGTCACGGGCCTCGTCCTTCTCACCTGCACGTCCTCTGGGGGCCACACGGAAACGTGACCAAACTGGCAAAATGACTCCTCGCTGCAATCTGGGCTACCTGAGGTTACGCCTCTCTACGTCTCGGCCACAAAGGTCTTCATTTGAACGCCGACAATTAACATTCAAACACAGACAAACACAAATTGATAATTCAGAAGATATCAGGCGAGAAGATAAAGGTCCGTCTCTTCAGAGGAGACCCTTCGCTGTGGTCTACTCGTTTTATGTGTTTGTCTGTTTAAAGGAGTGTGTGTGTTTAATAAGCAGAGCCAGTCCGTGCCGTCCGGGTCAGCTGATTATGATGGTTTGATGAGGAGTTTGGAACAGATAACTTAATTTGTTCAGGAACTCTTCCTGCTCAGCTGCGGCTGCTGGTAACCATTAGCAAATGAAGTTAATTGCCCACTCAGCAGTATTCTATAACTATCATTGACCCCCAACACTCTGTCTCTATAACGGCCTCTTTTTTTTTGCTTCGCTTTTCTTTAGAAACCATAATGTGCTGGAGACATCAGCATAAGAGACTTTACATCAGCTTACTTCTCGCATTTTCCCCTACAGCAAATACATTTTTAGAAAGAGCTGTTGAGGTAAGCTAACAAGTAAACTTAATGCTTTACATTTGGAAAGTATTCCTCAAATATCATCTGTACGGATATTAATCTGTTTATTTGAAGCTAATACTCCATTTTCAGAACATTAAAACTTGCCACGTAGTGCCTTGGACAGGAATTAATACCCTTTGACCTTTTCCCCATGTTGCCATGTTACGAGAACAAATTTCAATGTACTGAGAAATGTCTGCATACACATTGTTCAAGCAAGCAGTTTGGATCTTGAAAATTTGGAAACACGTTTCCCCCATTGAAAAAAATAAAAATGTAAATAATTTGTTCCAACTCTTTGAACTCTTTGTCCTATATGTTAAATGGACCAACCTCTTTCACTAGGAGTTTCAAAGGATTTCAGACTGGTAGAGGGCCAGAGTTTTTTTTGAAAGGTTCAGATTAAATCATAATCACATGTCAGAATGGTCTAGTCAAAGTCCAGAGCTAAATTCAATTGAGACGCTTAAAAAGCATTGTTCGTAGGTGGCTTCTACCCAGCATATGTTGGATATTTTGATCTGCAGAGCTAGTAAAGACATGCATCAAAGAGTTGTTTGTGAAAAAACATATGAAAACCATGCATCATTTCCCTTCCATTTCATAATCAGACACTAGATTTTAGTTGATATATACCATAAAAATACAATTAAAATCTCTGGGGTTTTGGTCACAGTGTGGCATAATGTGAAAACCATTAAGAGTCATGAATACTTTTGCAAGTCCCCTCTAAAATGAACTTGTTGAACTCTTTTAGGAGTCAAGCCATCAGCACATTTCACAGGAAACAAGTGCAGTTCAGTCTATAATTCACAAAGTGCAATAACTATGTTTTTTAAAACAGGACCTTATTAGGCTTTAGGGGGTTCCTATGTGCACTCAATGTGTTTTATAGCTCTTATGTCCGTACCAAGGGGAGTTGTTCTTTCCCAAAATAGGTAGTCATCCTGAAATGCCTGAAATATCTCACAGACACTGCAGGCTGATCTACACCGCTATGTCTCAAACAAAGAATAACCAGCAGGATTACAAAGTGAGCAATTCAGAGATGATGTGACAAGAGGTACTGCAATGTGAATAATGAAGGAAGCAGTTTTATTGCTGATCCTCAAGAACAGCAATAAAACTAAACGCATATTTATCTAAAAAAAAAATAATAATCTGATCTGAACAACCTGTTTGTTTTGAGATTCTTTCTCCGTGACTGTGAACGTAGCCAAGTTGGACTCACTCACCGGGACATGCCTGCACATTACAGTCCTGGTATTCCACAGGGGAGCCACGGCATGCCACGGGGGCGCTCTTCCCCTCCGGTCCGGAACACGTCCGCCGACGGGTGCGGTAACCTTTGGCACAACTCTGAGAGCAGCTGGACCAGGTCTCCCATGACAACCAGCTCGTCCCTGCCGTTCTCACCACTGGCGTTTTTAGCAACTCCTCCACCAGGCCTACAAATAGAGAGATTTAAAAAAAAATATTAAATTACCCCAGTGTGATTCAAGGTGAAGAATAATAACCATGGCTGGTATATTCAGGATTTAAACCAACGAACAGCGATAGGAAGCATGCAAATCGAACAGGACAAGACCAAGAGGCATTTTTCACCGTCTCTCTCCTCAAGGTCTGTATCTTTTGCACCCCACAGATACCTGCTGCCGGTGTTTCATCAGTTTGTTAAAGTTGATGCAGCAGACCCGCGGGAGGCTGACAGGGGGAGACAGATAATCAATATAGAAGAGGGCTTTGTGAAAAGGCCACCAGTGGCAAACATCAGTCCACTGCTGTGGCGACTCCCTGCGTGTCAGTGGGTGTGTTTAGTGCCGGACTGTGAGCCCGTCACTAACAGCATGTAGTGGAGCTAACGGGTCTGACGGGGGATGTATGGGTGTGTCATGGATCTGCTGGGAGAAATCTTTACATGCTTGCTTCTCACTGTAATTACCATGCACACACACACACACACACAACCCCATGCCCGCGCACGTCCACACACACACATACACACGCACACACACACACACACACACACCCTCTTACCCAAGGGGAAATTTAGAAGGATCAATTAACCTTTCTGGCATGTTTTTGGACTTTCCACGCGGAAAGACTCCAGGCCAGGATTCAAACTCTGACTTTGTTCCTGCAAGGCAAGAGTCACACTGTTTTTTATACTTTGGCTGGTACTGTCACTTGTAGTCCGGAGCGACTTATATACGTCTTTTTTTTTTTGCCATAATTCATAGAGATATGACACTGTGTGATGACACAGACATTACAATCTGCGGCAGCGAGGCCATCTAATTGCGGGCTGAAAGCTAGATGGCCAAAGCTCGAGGAACAAGTCCACATTCAGTACAAAAAGAACACGCTGACCATGTTCGGACGATCTGCTACCTCGTCAGACATTCCTACTGTAGTGCGTCTAGATAGCTGAGTCTTGTCTGTCGGTGCTACTTTCTGAAACACCTGGAACAGCTGTTGATGATTGTAAACAGTTCATCTACGTCTCCACGCCCTGGTAGTTGCCAAAGAGATAGATATAATAGAATTTGCAGCAGAATTTCTTGGTGTTAGCTCTTCATGCTACGCACCAGCCTCACTGTCACCACATATTTACTGCTCGTCTCTTCTCTGCCCCGCTGCGCGCTTCACCGGAGGAGCGGGTCATTCCTGACTCCCTGACTTTAGAACATGGACGCTGGTGTGTCAGAAACTGCCAGCAGACGTCCAATACAGTCAAAAGGTTTACACAGGTTTGTTGAACACAAAGTGTCACCGGATCACATCGTTAACCTGGACAAGATCTCCCTCATGTCTGACAACTTCTAAATCAATCCAACTTATAGTCCAGTGAATCATTATGTTTCTATTTCTCCAATTCATTACACATTATTTGACTAATTCAACTTATTCTCCCAAATGACTTAAAGTCTGGAAAATACCAAGACATGGTCATTGACCTAAACTGAAAAATCAGGCAAGGAAAGCAATAATCGTCCAAAAGGCCTCTATGGTAGACCAACTGTCTATCTAGAGCCATCAGAACTCTGAGTGGTAAAAAGAAAACCAATGTTGAAAGACTTAAACAGAATCTGCACTGTGTACACAGCGCCCCCGTCAATTGAAAAGGAGTTTTTTTTGTCTCAGTGGGATTTTATCTTGGTAAAATAAAGGTTAAATAAAATAAAAAATTGAGTGGCAGAACAGGGTGAGTGGGATCCAGTTCTGCTGGAGTCCTTTGAAAACTTACTAATAAGCTTACAAAGGATTTCACAATTGTTATATTCATTGACTGCATGATACATAAATGTGGTTTTGTAAGAAAAAGTACATCAGGTCCTTAAAATCAGTAAATTGTTGGAAAATAACTAACTAAAAGTGAAGTTAAATAACCAAAAACTGGCCTTCTTATGTCCACTTTGATTAAACAGGAAAAAAAATAAATCTTTATTTCAAATAAAGAGAGTTTTCATTTATTTGAATAATCAGCCATTTTCCCATTATTGACACTTAATTTGATTTATTTGATCATTTTTCTTATAAAACTGGATTTTTTTCATTCTGCTTTACTCAGGAAGGAACAAATACATTTAGCAGATTATTACTGTGCCACTCAGGAGAAAAACAACATGGCAGGAGTGGATGCTACAGCATGTTTCTGCAAAGTCATCTGTCCTATTACTACTTATACAAAGATGTAAACAAAACACTTTGTTCTTCCACGATTGCAGCGTTTTTCTGCGGCGGCTCCAGCCGCCTTTAGCTTAGAGCCCTTAAGGTTGACTTCTGCTCTCTGGATGACAGCCGTTCCAGGTCACTCACAGGTTTATCACTAATTCAAACTCTAGTTCCCGTAAACTATTAAATTTATCTTCACTACTGACGATAAAGATGTCATTTTTAGGGCTTGTTTTTTAATCTTAACGAATGAAAACAGCTGCAGCAAGCAGACGGGCAATTTGAACTCAGACCCTGGTGCTACCCTGACCGCGTTTTGAAGGGGAATTCACAAAGTGCTGCTTAATCTGCTAACTTTTTTGTTTTTTTTGCAATGTTTTGCAAGTGGCATTTGCTTTATTTTTGCATCAGAAAGTAACACAGACGCCCTGGATACATGCAGATGCAAATGATTATGATCTTTTAGAATACAAACTAATTTTCTACGGCTGTAATTTACACATAAATAAAGACAGAATTTCCCCTAAACATCATGGAGAGTCCCTCATTTAAATGTGGGAAGCATGTGTCAGTGGAGAGAGATGCTATTTGCTAGGGAAGCGCTTTACAAAGTATAAGATTTCTTTGTGAGTTTTCTTTCTGGTTTGCACACAAATTGCTTTATGAATACGTCTCTTGTTTGTGTTTTCTTTTTAATTCCTAAAAATTAGACATCCACTAATAAGTAGACCAGAGACCAGAATAAGCCAAATTTCAGCTTAACAAGCCTCTTTACCATCTGGCTTAAAACCCAAATATCCTGTCTTTTTCCAAAACAATCAACACACAACATAAACGCTACCAGCTCACGTCTTAACAACACTATTTGGTGTAGAAGCTTTTTACTGAAGAAGACTGATACTTTCGTTATTATAGTGAGGTCAGGAAGCACAAATATGTCAGAAGCTGTTTAAAAGGAGTTCAGGTTCAGCAGATAACAGGAAGACTGAATGAAGTACATCAAATGTTCTCTGTTTTATCCCTTTGAGCTTTAGCAATGTGTCTGAACATGTTGGGTTTGGCAATGCTGGAAGCATTGTATAAATATTAGGATTACAGGATCTACATTGTCTAACAATAACCCACAGAGAGATAGACTGCTGTTTTATAATTGGCATGGATTGGCAGCTCAAGGTGTGCACAAAGCTGAAGACTAGCCACAAAATGCGCCGCAGCACGTAAAATAGCCCAAAACCGTAGGCATCAAAATTCCTTCGGTGAAAAAGATATTAATTCATGACACTGATGGTATCTGCTGCTTGGGGAAAAGAATTATGGAAATGTCAATGGGCTGTAGAAAGCCAGGCAACGCACCATCGATCACAGCTGCATCAAAATAAAATCCAATATTAGGACAAATGTATTCAGTCCGGCTCCTCGACAGCCGCGTCTGCTTTACATGGCAGAAAACTGCTGCAAATACGAAACACGGCGAAATGTAAAACTCCAGTGTGACTCTGTGAATACAAATATGGGCTGCTTCTTATCTCTTTGTGTTCTCTGGACATTGAGTGGGTGCAGTAATAGTTCTTATCTTTTGCAATACCTCAGAATCTAGCACTACGCTATCACTGTGATCTATAAGCGAGCCGTTAAACCCACAAAAAGGAAAATAAGTTGAGCAATCAGACATCTCGAGGTGATAGAGTTGCCTTATTGGCGGCTGTAAACGCAGAGCTGTACTGGCGCCTGCCACTTACTATCCGTATCGCAGACCACCGTCCCGTCATTTGGACAGAAACGCGTCTCCACCTTCCTCCGTCCGATCTGCAGCTCGTGGGGGTCGGCCAGGTGGGCCCGGCACATGTAGCGCGTCCTCTGCTCCTGACGGGCTCCGCCCTGGGTCACGTTGACGGGCATCCAGGGCGTCCAGGGAGTGTTCCTCTTCACCTCTGGACATGCCTCCAGGTTGCAGGCCTTGTACTCCTGAAGGACACAGTGGAAATTTACAGACAAGTTTTATTCATAGATGAAAAGCAGAAAAGTAGTTATTTGTTTTACACTAGCATTTCCTAAATTAGCTTAAATTGGTGATGCAAAGAAATTCTGTATCCTGCTTACATAAAAAGTATAAATTTGGTGTGACTTTAGCTGTCTTTTACATCACTGGAGACACATTTTCTGTTGGCTTAGATTGACATTTTTACCTACTCTGTTGCTGATTCAACATTCAGACTACAAGCTTGCGGTTTTTCTTAAGCCAGCTTTAGCTCAAATCATCACCACAACTATGTTCGACAGCTGGTCTGAGGCGTGTATATGTTCTTTCTTTCTTTTTCTTGTACACTAACGTCACTAATGTTTATTAGAAATAAAGTTACTTTAACATAAACTAACATTATTCAGCTGTTCAAGACATCAGGATTGGGTTATTCGCTAGATTCTTCTCTGTCAATGTGTACAAGAAGCATACTATGTGCTGCATTTATTGATATAAACATTTGTAGTTGTGACTCTTTCTTCTGTAAGAGTCATAATTACGCTGCATGCCATCAAAACCTTCATCTGTTTTGTTTTCTTTCGAATATCTTGATAGTGTTTTTTTTTCTTGTTGAATCCAAAAAAATAATAAAAACACCAAACTCATGTTTAACGCTAAAATACCAGGTTTTGCATCAGTTTAATTTTTTTTTTTTACACCCACCAGTTCTGACTTTCTGGGTCAGAGTGTGTATTTGTGAGTGCGTGTTTTCCCTACCAGTGCACATCCTGGACAGGTGTTGCCATTCTCACAGGACCTGACCCTGGAATGGACGCCTCCACCGCACTCTGTGTTGCACTTGGTCCACGAGGCCCACGGTGTCCAAAAAATGGGCTGAGGACATGATACGCCCTCATTGCAGAACCTGTTGTGAAGACAGTGGTGGGAGGTGTTCAGTTTGCTGAATGTGGCTGGAAATTGCAAAACGTCATCGGAAAATTTCAGTTAGTTTCGATCGTACTTAACGGCGAAGTTAGATCAACGGTTGGTTAGGCATTAAATTACCTGCCAACATATTTTAAAACATAACATGACACAATTCAAGTACCTTTCTTTTACCATTCAGCGCTTGTCTGTCTTCAAACCTACAACTGCACATTCAAGAAGTTTGTATAAAAACATTTTTTGGATGAGTTTAGTAGAAACACAGGCAATGGAGGTAAAAATGGTGTCAGAAAAAACTCTTTGATGTGAATTGTTTTAAGAAAAGATGGAGTCTTTTCTAATTAAAGTTCAAATTAAATTGTTGTTTCACATGATGCACAACTATGTAATTTAGACACAATGTGGAAACTTCTCTAAATGTGATAAAGTCCAGTCGCAAAATATGACCATATTTTGTGGATTTTAGCATCCACAAAGCATAATTGCTATTATTTACCAATTGCATAAAAAAATTAAATATTTTAAGTAGGGTTAAAGCGTCTTCTATAAATTAAACAACGTGTATCAAACTTTTATGTTTATGCTTTTGTTTAAATATTAAACTTTAGATGTAGTTTTCTGAGGGAATCAATGCAAAAGTTTATTTAAAAGAGATTATTTTACCGTTCATCCCTGGTGGGCCCCACGCACACGCGTCCACCGTGCCGGGGTGACGGGTTGTTACACGAGCGCTGGCGCAGCTCAAAGCCTGTGCCGCAGGTCGTGCTGCACTGTCCCCACGACGACCACGGTGTCCAGCCTCCATTTCTATGGCAACAGACGCACGGGCAGACGTTGGCAACCTCTGGGTCCGCTTTTATCCGGAAACCTAATTTTTCTACTAATAACTTAACATTGTTTTCTCACAAGGCGTTAATACGATACTAAGTTAGAGAATACAAAAATAACCTTTCAGCTCTGCCTTTTAACTCGCTGCTCTAATTCTGAACTTCTGCGAGCAGAAACACAAGAAGAAGAAAAAAAAAACGAGCTCATTCTGACTAGGAAACATTCACTCAATTTGCTAAAGTGCTTTGTTCCTGGGAAGCTCTCCTCGTGACTTAATTGCCACTCTCTACAAAAGCACAATTTAATTTCCATACCAAGGATTAAATCTGCCATAGCTATCCAGAGGGATGAAAGGGCTTTAACTCTTTGTCTCTGTTCTGTGATTGGCCCATTTCTGCTGGAGACAAAGGAAGTGAGGAATTTTTCAGGGGAAAACTTGATGTCACCTAAATAACAAACTAGAACCTCCTGTCACCAAAATCAATGCTACAATTATGGTGTGATGCCAATGAAACAATCTGTAATCATAGTTTTGTGATTTTAATCAAGCACCGAGTCCAGTTTGTTTGGATGTGAGACAAGACAAGAAGAGGGCTCATCAAATCTTCACAGGCGGAAACTTTAAATTATACATGCAACAACCACATATTACTGAATCTCTGTGTAATAAAATGAAAATGGTAAGATGTATATCTTGTGTCAGTGACTTTAGCGCACGCTAGTTTAGGTACCTTTCTTTTACCTTAGTTAGCACATGCTAGCAGCCTACTAGCTATTCAAAAATGGGCTGTAATCTGCACTCAGTTTCTACTCTGAAGTCTCATTTTCTGAGTCTGCAGTTGGAAATTCAACAACAATGATGCCAAAAGTTGAAATTTGAAGGGAAATGTTTTTACAATGCAAAGAGAAATACATTGCTATGTGGGTTCTTCACAGTATGTAGCACCACTTAATGAGCAAATCCCACTCATTAAGTTTGCACTTAATAAGTGGTTTTCCAATTTGCAACTGGAATGCTCCCGACTTATAATACCTCTTGCTCCAACAAGAGGCAACAATAATGTCTTCATCACCCAGTTATATTTCATACTGTGTTCTGTACAGAAGATAAATTCTAATATGCAGATTCAGATGTTTATCAGTAAAGTATTAATAGACACGGCAGGGTTTTCATTTTCCTTAACTATTTAAGATAAAAAAAAGTCATTCTAACCAAATTATTAGTAATCTAGGTAATAGGTTATGTCTTTTCAACCTGCACTTTGATGGTGTTGATGTCACTTTAACATATTTTTTGTGTTGAAAACCTAACCCAGTATGCTGGGTCAGACCATGAAGCCAACACTAAATCAATCCACTGGAGGATTTGTCCATTTATAACCAGATACTGGGTTAGTAGAATAACTCAAACTGTGTTGAAATTAACCCAGCAAGGTTTATAGTGTATGGGTTACTCACTATCCCTCATCATTCTTACGTTCAGAAAATCTAGTTGCAGGAAACAGGCCCAAAATGCCATGAAAGAAATTGTATCATTAATGAATGAATCGAGCTGTTTGCAAAATATAAAATGTTAAATGTTTGCAAGTTGTTGAATAAAAATGCAGTTCAGAGATTTTTCGGTTATTCACAGAGGGTTTACTGTCTGGAAAACAACTTGGGGGATTCCTGGTAAGGGTAACATTGGCAGGAACATTGCCTTAAAGCCACCATCAAAACAGGATCAATAGCGCAGCAAACAATCTGGAACGATTTAAAATAAATGTTTCTACAACCGCTTGAAAGCAGTTACAAAATCTAAAACTTTACTGGTTATTGTTTGAAAGTACTGCAGACTGACTTTAACTGGATCTAAGCCTCTACTTCTTCATTTCTGCAGAAGCTGGTAGATATAGTATTAATTATTTTAGAATATTCACACTTAAATGTACAGACCAAAATTAGTCTGCACATTTAAGACATTTAAGTGGATAAACATTATTGTAATTGTTAAATATTAATTGACCACCTAGGATAACACAACCACATTTCCCCTGCTGTTAAGATAAGAATTTTGGAATTATTACAGTCTTTGCAGTGCGGTGCATGGCTTTCTTTCTTTCTTGTTGACAGAAAACTTGCCTTTGTAAAGACAAATAAAAAAGATAAAACTCTTGGTACCTGTTGTTTAAATTCTAATAGTTCTACCATAAGGTTAAAGAGTGTTAAACACACATCAAAATTTAAGACACTCTTCCCTAACAACTCTTTGGCTTTGATAATCATAGTCTGACAGCTGTTGTAGCCCGTCTCTGAACAAGGTTTTTCCCATTCCTTCTTTTAGCATCTTACAGTGTGATTTTGGGCTAAACATGCCAGGAAAGCCAGACTTAAACATGTTGGAAGTTGCTTTGCATGTCCTCCACCTGTAAATTACTTTATGTATAGCGGAATGACTGATTTGAAATGCCTTTAAGAACTCTTTTAATCCGTTACCAGACTCACGACTTGCTACAGTCTTCTGAGGGCGTCAGTGTGCTCTTTAAATTTGATCATAATGTCCACGCTCACTTCAACAGTCAGGAGCCAATCTTAAGGTTTGAGCAGAGCAAATCTCCTTTACGATGCCAAGGAATGAGTTTCTAATTGTGTGCACTTAATTTGAGATGCGTGTGTGTGACTTTAAGCCATTTTAAGTGGGTATAACTTTGGAGATGTCCTAGTTTATAACTCAGCTCAAATTACATTACGACTGAAATAAACACATTTCTTCTTCTGACCTGGAGCAGTTTGAGACTTCGATGGTTGGCCCTTCACAGGTTTTGCCCCCGCACCGAGGGGCGGGGCTGTCGCATGATCTGGAGCGACACAAACACGAGCTCATGCCGTCCAGTGCATCCTCGTTGCTGCAGGCGTGCCACGGAGTCCAGGACCCGAAGCCGCCATCTATGGTCTGGTTCCGCAGCTGGAAGACAGGCATCATTCTCACGGTGCATCAGTGACAGAGTCTACTTGTCTTGTTATAAGTGAAGTAAATTTTCGAGGAATGAAAAAGCAACACAGGTTTTACAATTTACTTCGCTCAAGCTACTGATGAAAAACTTGCTTATTTGATATTGTTTTGTTTTTAAACTTGTAAAACAGATTAATTTTTCTTATAAAGCTGTCCTAAAGAATCTCAAAATCTTTCTTTTCTTTTTGAAAAAAAGAGAAAAAATCATAGAGAATAGCTTAGTTTTATCATTGCACACATTGCAAAAACATGCAATCTTACCAAGTATTTTTGTCTAATTTAAAATGCAAATATCTTAGTGAACTTCAATAAAGACAAAACTAATGCAAAAGTAACTTATCAGCAAGATATAGAAGTTTGTTTTGAGTAATAATTCCTTAGTCATGGTGAAAAGTATTTGTCTCATTAGCAGATTATTTCACCTAAAACATGTGTAAATTGTCTTGTAATAAGTAAATTTATCTGCCAACGGAAAAAATACGTTTTCACCAATATTAATATTTATTTAAAACAAGCTCTTTACGGAAGAGATACCTGTATATTAGTTTTCACTTATTTCAAGTGTAATAAGATAATTGGACTAGAAACAAGACTAAAATTATTTGGTAAGATTTGGTGTTTATTTGCAGTGCATTTACGTCCCAAATCATGAAACATTTGAATTTTCCTGTTTTATAATTTTTTGTTTATTTCTTTAATATGAAATCACATAATTGCCAAGAAACAGACACCAAGTAATTACAAAGAAAAACAATGTGAGTCCAGTTCATAAGCACAGTTCATTGGGCAGAGTAAACTAAGCTCCCACCTAGAAGGATGACAAGATGAGAAAGTCTCAAAAAGCTTAGGAAAACCTCATAATCCAACACATACTTCATGTGTTCAACATATGGCGGCTTCCTGACGTCTAGAGGCTCAGGGCCGCCACTGTTTATTGATATTTCAACAGGAGACAGACGCAGTGATGTAAACGCTGACGTGTGCAGAGATAAACAATCTGCTGAGTTTGGGCCGAACGACACAATGGATGCGTGCAGTAAACGCAGCGAGAGGGGTCGGCCTTACCGGACAAACGGTGATGTTCTGTTTCCACTGGCTCATGTTGGAGCTTTCCTCCAGCGTTGTGCATCTGCGCTGCCTGAAGTCCCAGCCGCAGTAGGGGTCCCTGGCCTCCAAGCATAGCCTGGAAAGACAAGTGAAGAAATGATAAAGGTTAACAAAAGGGAAGACAAACTATCTGCATCTGTTTTCCCTGTTTAAAAGTGAAACATTTATATTTATGTACAGGTAGTAAGAGATTTGGACATTATAAAAAGCTTTTCCAAAGTTTTCTTGTCTGACATTAAATTAGTGGCACGCAGCAATCTGCACATGTATTTATGACAAGATCCTTTGCAGTTTAGATGCAAAAAAACTCAAGA
Source organism: Xiphophorus couchianus (assembly GCF_001444195.1). NCBI lineage: Eukaryota > Metazoa > Chordata > Actinopteri > Cyprinodontiformes > Poeciliidae > Xiphophorus > Xiphophorus couchianus. Next base: position 7,667,891 of record NC_040234.1, on the reverse strand, counting down.
GTATCAATTTGATTTTTGACTGATTGGGTCTGGTTAGGATTTTGGGTCGTTTTTGTCTTTTCCCAAGTTTATAGTTTTAGATAATTTGTGCTCTCTGTTTTGATTACATCAATCTGTTCATAGTTTTTTCAGTTTATTTTCATTCCTTGTGTTTAGTTATTCTTTCGTCACCCTATTTGTTCACTCCTCTTTGTTCCTCTGCACCATCTCTTCCTCTCTCTCCCTCAGCTTGCCTTCCGCTCTCTCCTCACAGCTGCACCTTGTTTCCTAATTAGTACCAGTCCATTGTTCCAGCAATCAACATCCCACTATTTAGCCCCCTCTCCTTCAGTCACTCCTTGCTGTTGTTAACTTCAGAAACCCAGTTCCCGTTCGTTCCTGCCCCTTGCTCCCAATGTTCCTCCTCTTGCATTGCAAGTTCTTGTTTAAATTTTCTTTCATTAAAAAGTCACTATCAGCTCCTCACCTGTTTGTATGCCTTTGGGTTCCAATCAACACACTCATGATAACAATTGTGACAACAGTTAGCAAGTCCCACTGGTTTTCAAACTTGCAACTGGAATACAAGTTAGGGGAGATGAAATTCTCAGATCCAAGTTATGTTATCTGTAAATATTCAATGTGTATCATCGCTGGCCTGGGGGCCTTTGCATTGATTTGATTGGATTGCTTTGTTAGCTCTGCCCCTGCTTTGTGAAGCAGCTCCAATAACAATGTTATATTTTCATCATTATGTAATTTATTCACTTGTTCAGTGTCAAATTTCTTAGGAAAGAAGAAGAAAGCTGGTGAACGTGAAATCCTGGTGTAAGTCTAAATGTTTAGGCCGTATCTGTTGCGGATGCAGCGCAGAGATAAAAGAGCGTTAAACGAATGAAATGTTTCTCCCCTTTGCATTCATACCAACAACGCTACGCATGGTACATTACCCAAACAGTGATTAAATATTTGTGAGCTCCTCCAGTAAAACAGAGGCTTAATGACTGCTAATTAAATCCAAAGCTGTTAATGACGAGGCTAAGCCGCCAGAGCTGATCGGGATGCCTGAGGAACATCGAATAAAAGGAATCAACTGAATAACTCCTCTTCCTCTCAAAAGCTTCCCTTCGCTCTCTGCATTCCTCTCTCTATTTACCCTTTTTCCCTCTTTAAACTCACTAATTACAGAACTGCAGCTTTGCCCTCAATACCTCTGGAAAAAAAGAAAAAAGTTCTTGTTTCTTCTTTCCTGGCGCAGGCTCTCGCAGTTTATTTGGAGAGAGGCCTGTACTGGTCAGCCTGGAGACGGAGGAAAGGTCCGTGTGTTGCTGTTAGAGGTCCTCGTGCCAGCAGGGCTAGAGAGCCCTGGTGAACCCGAGGTCAGTTTACATCTAATAAAGACATAACGCCTTAGTCAGCACATCAGACAGGAATGAGGGAGCGCACACGTTCAGGGAGCGGCGATGCACAGCGAAGCCGGAATAAAGACAGCTTCCGTCTTGGCCAATTGTCTGTCACCTTGTGTGCGTGTCATTTTCCTTTTATGAAGTCACTCCATTACATCAACGCCGAGCGCCATCTCGGCAGCAAATGGAACAATAATCATAATGAGGTCGGCCGCGCATTCACACTTCAGTGAACATAATCGTTATTTTCCCGCGACGTCGGGAGGAGCTCGTCGCCGTTTCGGCTCAAGGTCGGCCATATTGCGTTCGCATTGACTTTGATGTCTGGTTCTGCTTCGTCATCACAGCCGAGGATTTCGTATTTGGCTTTCTGATTACCAACACACTCGACTATAGCACACGCCATTACAGGGTTCAGCTGAGCGTAAAAATTAATAAGTGCATAATTCAAGGATGGGGAAATTATTAAAGAAGGATGGTGGCAGGTCTATGACGCTTAGTAGCTTTCAGTGGGCCTGGAATCAGACTGAAGGGCTTCTGGTGTTAGGTGAAGATACATTTACATCGGAATTCACCAAAAAATGGCATTAATTAAAATAAAAATGGAAGTAGAAACACACAAATGAGTTTGAAAGAGATTTCACTTATTGCAGTGCAATTGTGAACGGGAATCAATAGTGGATCTCACTTTTCAAACAAATGCGTTACGTGTGATGCATCAGACAGAGCAGTAAATGTTTTGGATAGCGATTGCTTTAGGCAGAATGTTGACAAAGTGCCAGCATATTCCATAAAATTACATAACAGGGTTTCCCCCAGAGTATTATAAGCTGGCGGGCCTCCAGGCTTTACTTGTCCCCCCACTAGGGGCATCGTTTGCTTATTTTAAACTGGTCCGTCCATCCATCCATCCATCCATCCATCCATTTTCTGTTCACCCTTTGCCCCTAATGGGGTCGGGAGGGTTGCTGGTGTCTATCTCCAGCTACATTCCAGGCGAGAGGTGGGTTCACCCTGGACAGGTCGCCAGGCTGTTGCAGGGCAACACAGAGACATACAGGACAAACAACCATGCACACAGGGAGAATTTAGAGAGACCAATTAACCGGGCAGTCATGTTTTTGGACTGTGGGAGGAAGCCGGAGTACCCGGAGAGAACCCATGCATGCACAGGGAGAACATGCAAACTCCTAGCAGAAAGACCCCGGCCGGGAATCGAACCCAGGACCTTCTTGCTGCAGGGCAACAGTGCTACCAACTGCGCCACTGTGCAGCCCCTTTTTATACACCACTAACCATAAAGACGGATTAAGCTAGGTTCATAATTGACACACTAAACTGGGCATAAGTTCCCAAATTATGATGCCTGCTTATGGATGTAAGAAGTGTTGTAGCTTTTAACACAAAAACACACTGGACCGCTAATGGACCGCCCTAGTATCTCCTAACACCGGGCTTAGCAAATTATCTGGTGGAAACCTTGTTTCTCTCTTATAAACATGTCATAGTACTACTTTATGTACTACTATGACAAATTTTATTTTTTTTAATGTTTTGTCATAGTACTGCTTCTTCTTCTGCATATATTCTTGTGAATTTCTCTTGAGCTCAAGCCAGATCATCATTGTAAGCAAAAATTAAGACACTGTTTTACATTTTCTTCCACATATTTTGCAAAAAACGACTGGCCAAAAATAAATTCAACCTCAATCACAACTAGAGACATATTCTCTAGGAAAGACTGGTTGAAATAGATTATTCTACAATATATTGACTCAGAGGGGATAGAATACAAATTATCCCAATTTTCTAATTTTTATTTGTAAAATTCTTTAAAAAACAACAAAAAAACAACAACATATGTACTACTTTGTTCATAAAAATCCCCCCAAATAATGTAAAGTTTTGTAGAAAAGTTGATTGGTGAGAATACTTTTGCAAATCACTCCAGTCTGTCTCCGACAGTTTAGAGTTTCCATCAGAAACGACATGATCAGTTAAGAGAAATTGTAATCACTTATATACTGTTTATACATACAGCCTATGGGACAAAATAAAACTTTACAGCCATTTGATTTTCTTCAATCACTTCTTCCCCCAGAGCCCACTTTCAGCATTTAAAGGCTCAATAACGTAGCGATAAAAGATGTTACGCCATCATGTCCCTTTCTCTCTCCTCCTGACCTTTTCTCTTCAGCCAGCTCTTCCTGTCCTCGCTCAGCTAGTATTAAAGAGGAAATTTATTAGGTTAGCTTAAATTTTGGAAACAGCATGGCTCTCTTTTCCTCCTGTTAGCCGGGTCTCGAGCGGATGCCGTCACGGCTGGAAAAACAGACGGCGAGGCTCAATGACGTCACAGAGATACAGAGTTTAATTCAATAGAAAACACCGTATGAATTTAACAAGAAAACTTCAGAGTACAAAGAAGTACATTCTTTACCTGAGACAAAAGAATTAAAAAGAACAAAGGATCCTTTGGAGACAGCTGTTGCTTAAAAGCAAAACAGGGCAGTTGTCTGAATTTTTATTGTTGCGCATTCCCTTTTTCTAGTGAAGGCGTTTCTCTTTGTTAATATATGCAAATAGGGCGTACCCCTGTTTTGACCAACCAAGAGCTACCTTGGAAAAAACTTAGACCTTCCCCTGAGTTTTAATGACAAATATCAAGAGTCATTTTAGTTATTAAAGTTATAAGTTATTTTCACAAAACCTATCTTGCTCCTCTGCAGTCAGCTTCTCCCAAGATTTGAATGTTTGCTTTATCACAAACAATAATGAGATAGAAGTCTTTTTCAACCTGTAAAACATAACATTTAAATCATTCTCTTTTGATTCCGATATTGTCATAGTTAGTACATTTTCAAATACATTCGATTTACTAGATTAGTACTTGTAGCTTGGGTAATATACTTTAATCTAACACACTATTGCTACCAATATTAAAAAGGTATATCAGAAATTAAACCTTAAGTGTTCCCAAAATTCCTAAGTTGTGATCAACTCCAGATGCAACTCTGAGCTCCTGGGAAACCCCCAACCTCTGACCTGTGAGCCGGGGAAGATATTCTTTATGGCCTACTAATTTAAAGCCTTTCAAGAGCATAGTGTTTTATGGCTGCTCTAAGTTACAGCCTTGCCAGGAGACTGTTTATCTCTGATCGTTTACCTTGCATCAGCTTGTCCAAATAGGAATGTTGATCTACTTAAACGCACATGGCATTAGCTTAACTATATTAAACAATCAAAAATAGCCATATTTCCTTAACACTAGCCAAAAACAGTGATTGATTTTACCGCAGCACTGTAAAAGTCCATGTGGAGGAGAAGTCATAAGCAGAGAAAAGCTCATTTCTGAGACAGCTACTGTGAAGCCATGTCAACCAGGTTGAGAGATAAAGAAAGAGTCTACAAATATGGTGGATGGCAAGACCTATAAGAACGAGCATGCGAATGCGTGTAGCCGCCAGCTCCCCGAATAGCCTTTAAATATATGTTATAGGGGATATATTTGAACCGCAGATTCATGCCCACCTGGGAATCGCCTTGACACGTCAGACGATGGGGGGCTGCTATTTATTTCAGTGCCGCGGACACCCGATGGCACGCTATATCAAAACAGATGAGCCGGGCCATGTGGCCGGATAAATTCTGAAGCGAGCCGCTAAAACTCACCAGGCCGTTTAACAATGTGTCTGGAGTCTGGCATCGGAAGATTAATCTGCCGTTTTCGCTCTGGGTGTTTAATTGGCTTTTCGAATCGTTTGTGAGTGCTGTAAAATAAGTGTCTACTTTTATTACAGCGCCTTCAAAGACTAGACATAAAGCAACACTTCACCTTTAACGGCAGGAAGTCACGGGATGACTGCAAATATGAGCTGATAAATAATGGATCGTAGTCATTGATTATTAGCCGTAGGACCGGCAATGTTGGATCACTGTATGCTCAGCTGTCCAGAGAGTCAAACTCAGTTAAAAAACATATGTGCGCCTCTCTTCCTCTTTGCAAGAACCCAGTGTTTTGGAGAAAAATAAAAAAATCTCCTGCTGGCATTCTCAAGAGACCAGCACTCAGACTCTTCCAGCCCTCTCTGCAGGGCTGAGAGTTGGTCCCTGGAGCCTGTTTCTCCCCACTGAGCCGGCCGTTTGGGAAGTCTGCTCATGATTAACTGGAAACACGCTGAACTCCTGCTAGCGCTCAAAGCTAATACGTCCAATTAAGCCCAGTTAGGAACGGCCTGCAGAATGACGGGGCCGAGAAAGAGAATCGGGGGAAACAAAAGTGAGATGGCTGTCAGAGAGGAACCCCTGGGGAACGAGAATCACAGGAAACCAACAGGGAGGGAATGACCAAATAAGGCAATATGACTTACAGGTGGACATGTAAATTACATTTCCACTGTCTGTCAGGCATTAGAAAATAAAAGTGGTATATACGTACAACATGTTGTACTATCTGTACACACTGACTAGTTCACACTTTTGTAATTTGTAGTATAAATTATCGTAATCCTCCATTTTCTCGTCCTACTTAATTCATTTTTAATTTAGTAGTTTTGGCAAGCATCCCTCCCCCCCCATCAGTACATAAAAGTAATAATGGATTATCATTTTACTTTAATGTATGTAAAATGACAAATTATTGCTTGTTTCATTGGAAAACAGGCCATCTGGATATTCTTACATAGATCTAGACTGTAATATTTAATATGTCTTGTTTTTTTTTTTTTTGACAACAGATGAAATATCCCCAGAAAAGAAAAGAATGCAATGTGTTTCATGACCACACATTCAGAGTCAGAGTATTGATCATCTTGAATTATAGATATGTGTAAAACACCTGTTGGATAAATTGTATTTTTAGTAATTATCAAATATTCGTTGTATTATGTAGCCTTGTAGTTACATTTAGATAATGTTTCTGTGTGTTCATTAATTCTGATTTCTTCCTAATCCCTCCTTGGAAGAGGGAGGTGACAGATATTCTCAGCAGGACTCCCTGTGAAATGGAGGTGTTAGTTGTTCCTGGCTGAGTTTTACAACCCTAGAGGAAACTCTGCTTTGTTCTTTGTGCTACAAAGCCGTTGCTTTGAAGCTATACAACGTGTCCCATTCGACGCCGTGCCTGGAGCAAGAAGGATTTAGATTGTAGATAACATGTGTTTAGTTAGTGATTGTTATTTAGCACTGCAACTAAAATGCTTTGACCCCACCCTTTTAGAGTTGCAGTGCTCTCTGTGATAGGGTTCCTAAAATCAATAAAAAGAGAGGAGCGGGAGATGTGTTTTTCAGAGCGGTAGGAGATTTGTAACTGAAAGCACATCTCTGTCCGTTCTCCTCGCGAGAAACAAAGAATCTAACTCTCTTGTCTTTCCTGTGTTTGTTTAAAATTGTCTCTAATAGGTATTTAGACCTGACACACCTCTGCCATCATAAAGGTTAAAAACGTCTTTGCAGACAAAAGGAAGCTTAAAGAGCAGCGAGCTAGAGGTTAAGACCTAGCGCCTGTATGAATTTACGGAGAAAAAGGGGGAGAAGATTGAGAAAGCACCACAGAGAGAGTGAAACTGGAGGAGAGACCAAAAATGATTACACTGAGCCTCAGCCAGAACAAAGCCAGTAATAAAAGTAACAGCATTCTGGACCAGTAATAAATACATCCACTGTGTGAACACAATTTCTCTCTCTCGTCCCTAGCCTCCCGGCCGGCGAGGTGTTCCTGTGATTGGTCACACGGGCTTAGCAGCGGTGGGCTCCGGTAACCCGCTGGCAGCCGCGGCCGACAGTAAATTAGGTTTGCCGGGAGAGCGGCCCGCAAGCTGCACTCGCACAGAGACGGGCGGGCGGGGAGGTCCGCCGGTCCCGGGGCATCCTGCGGGAATCGCGCTGACGCGTAGAGAAAATCGGCGTTCCAGCGCGCAGCGTACACAGCAGTCGCCAAAAGAGACAAACACATAAAACATTTGTGCAGATGCTGAAAGTCAAACGAGACTTGGCCTCCTTAGCACACTGCTGCTGGGTCAATCCAGTCGTTAAACCCACTCTCTCTCTTGAAGAGCAACTTGAGTTAAAGCCCTGCAGGATGAAGGCAGCAGGACTTTTGTTTTTATCTTGTGGTGAAACTTGACGTTTTGAACCAAAGACTAAATTTATTCCACTTCACCCTGGTATCAGTCGGGTATATCTTTTTATTTATATGTTCCATTTTTTATTGGCTTTCAAAACTGTTAACTATATGATATATGCCTGATGAGGTATTGTTTTATGTTGTCACAATGTGAAGCACTTTGAACTGCCGTGTTGCTGAAATGTGCAATACAGTGAACCCTCGCTATAACGCGGTTCACCTTTCACAGCCTTGCTGCTTCGCGGGGATTTTTGTGCAGTTTTTTTTTTCACAGTGCATTGTGTTCTGCGTCCTGATTGGCTAAACAGTCTCCGTGCTTCTTCTCTACCTGTGTGCCAATAACGTTACGGTATTTAAATATACAGCTTGGCAAATTTTGGCAAATATTTTTGCCCAGAAGAAAAAAGAGCGACAACAACAACTACCGATAACAACTATGTTCTTCTCTAGAAAAAACACGCCTGCACCACAGGCTTCAGAAGAAAAAGCCACTGGAGAGTGAAGTCAGGCCGCAGCGTCACAGTCAGAGGAACAGTGAAATACGCCAGTCACAATTTGTCCTACTGTACTTCGTATTGACGACTAAAATGATTATTTTACTGTAGTTATTTGTAAGAAAGCTTTACATTCATTTAAAAAATGCTTGGGCCTGAAAACAGTTTTTGTTTCTTTGGTTTCAATGTGGAGCATTTAATTATGCTGTATAATAATTGTAAAAAATAAAGGTTACTACTTCACGGATTTCGCCTATCATGGGTTGTTTTTGGAACCCAACCTCCGCGAAATACGAGGGTTCGCTGTACAAATAAACTTAATTGATTGATTGATTGACTGACTTCCAATTGTTCATTCTAGTCATCAGTATCTTCCACATGGTTTCAAATTTTGATTTTTTTCACCACAAAGCAAATATGCAGTTCTGTGCCTAACACAATTTGTGCCTAATCTCTTTCAAACCAAAATGGAAGTGAGGAAAAGGCAATATTGGCTGAAAACACTTAAATATTTCACTTCTCAGAACTCCTTTACCATTACCGTATGTTGAAGTCAAAGAACAAATATGCCTTCATCACTTCCTCTACATTTCTTGGTTTTGACCTAAACAGAGCACGTTTATTGTAACATAGTAGGTTAAAGGTTTTAGAGGTCGCTCCACGAGATTATTTATGTTCTCCTAGAACTAAGATGCTGCACACATACTGTTAAGCTTTGGCGCCAATTTTAAGGCTATTTCCTCTCTCGAGTATTTTGATGTATTCAAACTGATCCATAATCTCTGGCTTGATTTTTTTAATAGGCCCAACAAAATAGCATAAGATTCATCTTTACCCCGTAGTGCCTGAGCCAGAGTGCTTCACAGTGTATGGAATGCAAAATATTGGTTTTATCGCTTGACAAGATGTTGCTCCATTTCTTACACCAGTCAGTGTGTTCCTTGGCAATGCTTAGTCCCTTTAAGTCTACGTTGTTTGTTCAACAATTGGACTGCTTGTTTGGCTTCGGTGAATCTGATTATTGGCTGAGTTTCTGCCACTTTTGCTACTCTTCAATCCATTATAGTAGTAGTTTTCAGTTTTCGTTCACATTTTCTGGTGCCTCGCTTCCATTTCAAAGCATGTGAGGGCTTTTAAGTGTCCTTTAGTGTTCTGCTTTTCTTTAAGCAAGCCTTGTCCAATAAAATTTTAATCAAAAATATTCATCTAACAATGTCTGGAACAAACCATTTTACTCAGAGAGGAATGCACTTGTTGTTGTGCAACACCCCCCCCCTCCTTTCTGTCTCTACTCTCTCACTCTCGTACTTCCTCTTCTGAGAGGGGAGATGTGCTACCAGCTCTCCGTCTAACGGGTAAGTTGAGTTTCCTAAATCTGCTGGGATTTACCCTGTACAGAACTGAAGTAAACTCTGTTTAAGCTGGTTTCGAGAAACGATTCGCCTGGTTATCTGACGGCCTACATCCAGGTGTCCCAACCTTCTTCCCCCTGTGAATTAGCCAGACTGAGCAGCCTGCAGCCAACTAGTTTCACAGAGCACACCTGTTAACGGTCGCTCGTTCTCTATTTTACAACTTGCATTTGTTATTGAACCAGGTAGGTTTTAGTGACTCGGGCGAGTCCCAAGGATGAGGTTTTAAATATGGGCTACCAGCAACCTAAAAACATTTTCCACCTCTTCCTCTCCAGAATCAAACATCACAGCTATTTTACAACCATCAAAGAACTTTAAGGTGACTCATTAACTGAATGTCCACAACATCTTTAGATTTTCTTTATGCTAAATATTTTATTAGTAAGGCATTTTTGCAAGGGTCAGTACAGCTTAATTCAGTAGCAGAAATAATCAAATAAGTAAAATCAATCATCTAGTCTATCTTTCCCTACTGCTGACACTGAGAACTAAAAAAGGAACCTTAGAGAGAGACGGACGGAGTTTGGTGTTTCGAACCCCAGACCTGGCTTGATGATGAAGAAGGTGCTGCAACAGGAGGAGGAAGTTGATCGACGAAGGCAGGGATCTCTGTAGGTCTGATGAGCTTCTTCTCCGCACGGATGCTGAGGTCACACAGGACTTGGTGCTGGCAGGAAAAAAGGCACCAGTTCTTCTTCTTTGTCTTTGCCTTTGTCTTTGTCTTCATCTTTGTCTTTGGGGTCTGAACCCAGCTGATGAGAGAAGTGCGATGTGAAGCCACAGGTTGTGGGCCGGACGGGTTGGTCCCCATGACCAGGACAGTCGTCGGCTCCGTGGCCCCGGCTCTTCTTCAGCTGCAGAGTTCTTTGTCCATCTCGATCTTGGCTCGAAGCTGCCTGGAGGATCCAACGCGCGGTCCTCTGCTGTTACTCAATCTGCTCCACCGTGTTGTCTCGTCTTCAGCGCCGCGAACTACGAACAGATGCTTCCTCAATTCAGCCCTCTTTTATACAATTCTCCACTATGTGTGTGTATGGCGAGCTTGGTCTACGTGATTTTCTGAACACCTGCTGATTCTTGTGCAAGACCTCGACTTGTGTAAGGCCCCGACGGCCCCCACCCTGTTTGCTGGGTCTTGCGAAAGTCCCATCCTTTCTCAGCTTGCGACATATCTTGTCAGCAGGGCCTCACTTATCATGCTGATTCTACAGCAGGGCCTCATCATGCTGATTCTAACGTTATAACTTTTCCTTGTTACAAATCTTTAACTACTGTATTAAAATCATTTTGAATTAAGGTTTTTAAATCATCTCAACATCATCTCAACTTTGATATTAGAATTAATCACATCTTTCTTACTATAAATCATTAAACATAATCATTACCCGATCGTAAAATTATCAATCATTACAGTGTTGTTACCATTTCAAATCATTATTCAAAATTACATTTGAAACATTTTTAGTGATTACTTATACACCTATTACCAATCATATTCATACATATTCAACTTAATTATTATTTTAATCAAACCACAAGATTGCTTAATTTCTCTCAGGCCTTCATGCACCTTTTCTCTGAAACGTTTACGTTGTTCAATCTGTTTCTAAATAAGGTGCTGATCATCTCTGCTTTCCTGTTAGTTCCCCTGTTTCCCTTCCTGTCACCTTTCACCTACCATCTACCTCCAACATATCAGTGATGTTTAATTGCAGTTTTACACCTTTTACACCATTTCAAGTTCAATGTCAAAATCACATTTATTTTCCTTAGCTTCTCTGATTTAGCATTCATTTATAATTTTATAACCATAACTTATTAATTATTCTTATTATAATCTTAATGTGAGTTATTACAGATGTTTTCTGAAAAGAAACCAAGAATAATCCATGATTCTAATTATTTGATACCAAAGTTACAGTTACTTGTTTTTCTTGTAAGTGTTCCCACAAATATAAGTGTAAGTATTATTACAAGTAAATCAATATTAATATAAGTATTTTACTTTGAATCTTATCAAATTACTCAAAAGGTTTAGATTTAATTCTTTAAAACTTTCATGCTTTAAAATAAGGAATAGTCTCAGCTATTTTTATAAATCTGCAGGCTGGAAACTTCCTCTTTTTCCAGGAAACCTGCTTTTCTTGTTTCATGAATCTCTCTGACTGACTATGATTTCTTATGATTAGATAGAAAAAAGTAGAATTAAAGCAAAGTTTGCATGAGACAAAAACAACACACACAACTAGATTTATTTTATTGACACTTAAGTCTACTGTTGGGCCTTGATGTCACTTGAGTGATTCATTTTAAAGATAACTTTATTTATTATTACTGTTAAACTTAAATCTCCAGCATGGGGAAGTGGGATGAGCTCGGATTTTCTTGACACACTATAGCCAGCATTTTCTATCTATGTCCTTAAATAAGTACTGCCTGTTTGTTAGCAGAGTGACTGGATCACGGTTGAGCCTTACATTGCTATTATTATCAGCAAACTCCTTTAAATGAATAAAATAATTAAACAAACAACAGCACCCATGTTATCAGTTTATTTGGTTTCTTATTCATTAACCCTTTAATACCAAGGTCTCAAATCTCTACCTGAATATTTTTGCTTATTTTATTATACGCAGTTCTTTAAATGTCCTGTGAGTAAATATATTTGCCCAGTTATCCATAACAACTGGAGCTTTCAATATCTAGCAAGTTATTTTCGCAATTTACCGTCTATTAAAAGAGTCTTTCATCAGATTACTTTCACTTCCTGCTACGGTGGAGGTGAAATTACCGTAATAACCCAATATTGGCTGGAAAGCGCAACGTCTCCCCTTTCAGAAACCGCTGGAATTTTTCACATAGCGCAACGTGTGGCGGGATTACGATACTGAAAGTTTGGCTGGATGGTCGCCGATCCATTCAGTCTGGAAGGGTTAAGATAAAATACCATTTTGTATCAGACATTCAGAATTTGGCTTCCCAAACCTGGACTTTCCATACCATGATTTGAGTCATAGTGTGAATGTGCATGCACTGTTCTTTTTTTTGCCACATATCGCAAGTTTATTTATTTCTATTTAAGTTAGAGAAGAAACCTTCCCCTGCCTAGTGCTGAAAGTGTTGGTGAAAGGTTTTTATTGGAGAGGAAGGAGGACAGACAGAGGCTGCTTCGATTTATTTATTTCAGTTTCTCCCTTTTGGGAGCAGAGTTTTACTAAAATCAGACAGGCACAGGAATCAGAACCGATGGCTGCAGAATTTCAGTGAATAGGGTAGAGTATAGTGGTTAGATTTGGGTTTTAATCAATGCTGTCAATCCATTAAAAATCAGATTAATTGCACTCTAACACTGTGATTAACCACTATTAATCAGTATGCTTAACATTGGGAACATGAAATGTAAAAATACAAAAAATGTTTAAAAAATGTTTTATTGTCTCAATAACCAGACATCTCAATTTTCCAGGTTTTTATATTCAGAAAGAAAAGTCATTTTGTTTCAATCTTAATTTAGAAATGTTTACTATAAACTGATTTTTCTTTGGTGGAAGTAAAATTCACCTTCGCAATAACTCGGCCACATGCTACCTTGGTTTAATCCAAACGTCCTTCACTGTGTTTGTTTTGTTTTGGTACCAGTGGCCTCTATTTGACTGTAATCTGACAGGAGAGAGCAGAGAGAATGTGCAAAAATCAAGCTAAGGAATTGTATTGTTGACTGCAGTACAAGACCGTATAACGCGTCACTTTGCACAAAACAACTCTACGTGGGAGAGCATCTTTTAGGTCAAAATCAGTAGTGCGATCAATCTGCATCATGTAATAAACATTTTAGATTAACTGCACGGATTAACACATTAGCAACGACTGCCCTAGTTTTAATAGTAATTAAATATTCTGACATGGATCCTTGCAAAACCAGTTTGGCCTCTGTCGTACGTTAATTAGATCTGGTGTGACAAAAATTCTGCTCATACTTATGTTGGATTTTTTCGGGACAATGCAAGTGAAGTGAAGTAAAAGATCTGATGAGCGCAGTCAGCATCACAGCACCGGCACACTCCTGAGGCCAAAATAAATCACTTACCTAACAGAGTGAGATGGAGAGATAGGAGCTGCGTGGAGGACAGAGTGGTGCTGTTAGCCAGAGGTGCCAATTGGCCGGGTCAAATGTAATTACCACAAATAGAGAACAGATACACAGTTATGTTCGCACACACACACACACACCCGCCCACAGAGTGTACACACACAAACCCACAAGCTGGGCCATTTGTCTGCAAGCTGCCACTAAAAGGATATAAATCAGTGGCAGATAAAGAGGTTTAGCAGCGGAAGAAAATACACTTGAGTTAAAAAGGATGATGCAAATCTCCATTCTGTGGTCTGTAAGGCTTGCCGGCACTGCTAAGATAACAGCGACTTTTAATATACTAAGCCATGAGTCAGCAAATAGACTTTAGGGATCGCTGTCTGACAAAAACCAACCGTCTGACCCAAACGGTCAGCGTCAGATAACAGGAAGTCAGGCAGGGTGTTCGAGAACCAACCAGAAGCAAGAGGACCTTGACATGAGCTGGAAGCTGATGAAACGCAAGTTCACTGTCACTCAGCGAAGCCAGTTTGACATCACCATAGAAACAGAAATGACTAACTAGGGCTGTTGTAAAAGAATATTTTAGTAATCGATTATTCTTATAATTAATTGAGTAATCAGGAGGAGAGAGAGAGAGATTTCCCGACCAAAACGCTGACTTGCATAGATTTACCAGCAGCGCTCCAGGAGGAGAAAGACTGTCGTACTTCTAGCATTGTGCCAGTCAATTTAAGAACTCTTATTTGTCCCCCCCCAAAAAACGATAAAAACACAGAAAATTGGACGCTAAGCTGCTAGCACTTAGCAACAACTCAGGCGGAAGTGAGAGCACTGCCCAACACAAATAATGACCCCGCCGGAACATGGTGCGCTAAATAATAAAACATAATTTAACGACCCTTCAAGGCAGATAAATTTTCCTCGAGGAATTGTAATGATTGAGGTACTTGAATCGTTACAGCGCTTTTACTAACCAAGAAAGACGCATCTGCTCCAGGATGGAGACCTTCCATCTTTACCCTTTACAATCGGACGAATCCAAGATGAAGGTACTTGGCCTCAAAGTGAAGCGTTCATACTAAGCAATAGTTGGCTAACTTTCCTGCATGGTAGTGGGAGCATCATGCTGTGGGTTGTTACTCTCTAGTGGTACCAATGTATTATGTTCAGGAAACATAAAGCAATAATAAGGAAAAGGGAAATTGACCGTTTTCTTCAACTTTTTTTTCTCAAATGAGATTGTTGAACCTGGAGACAATTTAATATTCCAACAGGATTTGAAGCTCACATTAAAAATATTTGACCGGAAACCAACTAATTTAAACAAGCTCTGACATCAACAATGTCATTTTTTATTACATGATTATTCCACTTGGAAGAAAACAACTTTAAAAGCCTCAAATCACTATGACATTTGTCGACAATGATGGCGTAAACGTCTGACTGACAAGGTACGTACACTGCAGTCTATCAAAATTCACTCTGCTCTTCAAAACAACGCAGCTCGCCTGTGAATAATGTCACGTTAATGTGGCTAAAGTATTTTGCCGGTGGAGAAAACGACGTGTGTGGCTGCCTTTCAGCTGCTGACGGATTTAAAAGCCGCGGAGAACATCCAGCTGTTCCTCAGTGTGTGAACGGGGACGCCGCATGTTTTCATTTAGGCAGGACGACCGCACACAATGCAGACGAGTCGGGCGGAAATCCATTCAGCTCATTCAGACAGCAGTACAATAACAGGAGCTGAATTAAGCGAAACAGTAGGTGGGACTTTGTCCAAATAAGTCTGAGTCGTGCGTCCCCGGAGAAACGACTGAATATCGGCGAACTGAAAAGAGAAAATTGTTGTCGACCTCTGCTCTAGTCGGTACTTGGTAAGGCAGGTAGTATTTTTCTATTTCAGCTCAGAATTGTATAACATCTCCTACAGTAATCATGTCTGCAGGATTAAACAGCGAGATAAAAAAAAAACTGACGGCTATCAGGTTAAGATTGGCTTGCTTTTTATGTCTTTTAAATAATTCCTCGCTATGACTGAATCTTGCGTTAGAAACACTGTGACCGGAAACCAACTAATTTAAACAAGCTCTGACATCAACAATGTAGCAGAAAATGTTACGGCAAACTACCTGAAATGCTTGTAGATCGTGTCACTATTGTTTCAAATCAGATGGCTTTCAGCTTTGCTTTGTCCTTGAAAATGTTAAAAGAAACATCTTCCTGCCCACCTAAGCTCTCTGTTAGAGCTGTTGTAAAAGAATATTTTAGTAATCGAGTACTCTATAGAATATTTTTACGATTGTCCGAGGAATCGGATCTCTATCTCTCTCTGTGCCATTCCTACCGTTCGCTCCAAAACCATGACAACGCGACTCCGGCGCCACAAAAGTTGTCGTACTCCAACCATTGCACCGCAAAATTCAATAATCCTTATTTGTTCCCAAACCCTGACAAAACGGCGCACAACTCAACACCATGCTGCTAGCACTTCCCAACAACTCATAGGCGGAGGTGAGAGCGCTGCCCACCATAAATAATGACCCGGGCGGAACACGGTGCGCTACATAATACAAGATAAATTAACAAAGCTTCGACGCAGATAACTTTTCCTCAAGGAATTTTAATAATCGAGGTACTCGAATCATTCGAGGAATCGGTTCAGTCCTACTCTCTGTAGCTTTTTTGGAAATATATGATATATTCAGAATTTGATGTTGTGAGCCGTATGACTTTTATAAACCATTAATATCAGCAAAGTCAGTCCTTCACAGCAGCAATAATGTCTACTGGAATGTGAGTTTTTTGTTCATTTCTTGTATCTGCAATCTGAAAATGACCTTTCAGGATTTTTGGAGTGATAGATAATCCCCTTGGTGACTTCAGATTAGATAATGCTCAAGGTTGATTCTAGTGACTTGTCAGAGACCAACACCAAAGAGGGTTACTACCTTCCTAGAACAACTCCAATCACAAAAACGCTAAAGCCGTTTATGCAAAGGTTTACTTAAAACCCTTTAAACCTTTAAGTCCTGAACGTAGCGCCAGCGATCCAGTAGAATTTGCAGTACCGTAATTCCACCACACTTTGCGCTATCTGAAAAATTCCTACAGTTTCTGAAAGGGGAGGCCTTATTCTTTCCAGTCAATATTGGGTTATTACGGTAATTTCACCCCCCGCCGAAGCAGGAAGTGAAAGTAATCTGATGAAAGACTCTTTCAGTAGATGGTAAATTGCGAAAGTAACTTGCTAGATATTGAAAGTTCCAGTTGTTATGGACAAATGGGCAAATATATTTACTCACAGGACATTTAAAGAACTGCATACAATTAAAATAAGCAAAAATATCCAGGCGGAGATTTAAAATTTAGGACATAAAAGGTTAAACTACCATCCATTTTTTTGCTTTGGAAGGTTGTTTTCAGTGAAACTCAGTAAGTTTTACAGCACAAAAATGCAGCTGATATTACCAAAAAAAACCAACAAAAGCCTCCTCTGGTCTGGTGAAATTGCTCTGAGAAACATCTTATATATCTAACAACTCAGCAAGCACAAAATACACCAACGCTATGGCTGAGGATTTTGGACGCCAGCAATGACTGACAACACATTTTTAGCTGTATGCCGTCAAAGATGAGGCACATGTTCATTATCTGTCTGCAATCATTTCATTCCACTTCAGAGTGAGGCTATGAACTGCTCTACTGCTCTGTCTTAGGCGTAGGTGTGTTTGTGTGCGTCAGTCATTTGCTGCGCCTACACCGTGGGCTCTGCTGTCAGCTGCGTTTCTGCACTTCCCCACTGTGGTCTGCGAGCACATGTGGATTTCTGACTCCAGGACTCTGGAGTTGGTCTGTCTTCTGGGAGAGTGCGCGCAATGCGTCTGAGCGGTGCTGGAGGAGACTCGAAGTGAGCCACGGTGCGGAGCAGAAAGGTGAGGGAGAAACAGGCGAAGTGAAAAGGAGCTGAACTGACAATATGTTGTCAAGTCACAGTCTAATGCGGCGAGGTGTCAGGCGAAAACATAAGACCGGGCCCTGTCACTGTTGCTGTGGGGGAGTGGGTAAGGTGTGTCGTGGAAAACTTTCGAGAAAAAGCTGCTGCTGAAGAAAATGTAAAGTTTTTAATCCATTAGCTTGTTAGAGATTTATATTGGCAACTTATAAATAAGGATAAATCACCAATCACATAGCATAAATCACCAATTGGTGATTTATGCTATGTAGACATAGATTTCACAAGGCCAGACAAGTGTGTTGTGTCTTTTCATTGTCCTGTTCTAGCAGGATATTTGACCATGTTCTATCCCTGCTTAAACGGGCAGCATTATGTGTTTTCCAGTCAAATTGTATCACTTTCTAGCACAATAAAGTAACTATGTCACCTTCAGTTGTTATAAAAATGCTGTATAAATTAAATATAACTGACAAGAAGATTTTGTAATTTAACGAAATTGGGCCTCTGTCTCTTTAAGAAAGTTCGGGTCTTTTTAAAACTTTGCCTTCAAGAAGTCATCACAACACAGCTCCTCTGTTAACCCTTTAATGATGGTTTTCTTAAAAGCGTCGCACTGAGACGTAATTTATATAATGAGCTCAGCAGATGCGCAGATCCACCAGGTGTTTGCTAATTGCTGCTGGCTAGTTTGAAGGAGCTGAGTGGGGGAGTCGTGGGATGCAGTGCTCTGTACTGCTGAAGCTCAGACACTTGGAAACTGCAGCTCGGAGGAGGAGTTTCATTACTGAAGGCGGAGCTAGGTCCACCCAGGTGTTTTGCTCAGCTGAATGGTTGCCATGGGAGATTAAAGGATTTCTCAAACATACATGAAAGAATCAAAGCAAAACACTCCAGGTATGTTTTTAAAGAGGCAATAACATTCTAACATAACGTAAAGCTCAAAAATGTTGATTTTACATAATTGTTTCTGCCCCTTTAAGAAAGGTATTCCCACAGCATCCTGCATCACCACCATGTTTCACTCTGCAGGCGATGTGCTCAGCATTCTGTTCATAGGCCCGAAACTTACATTTCGGTCATATCTGACCAGAGCACCTTCTTCCACATGTCTGCTGTATCCCCCTCTTGGCTTGTAACAAAACTGGTAACATGACTTGTTTTGGCTTCTGTTTTGCTACTCTTCTATAAAGGTTCGATTTGTAGAGCGCACAAACAACTGCTATCCTGTTGACGGACGTCTGAGCTAGAGATCTCTGCTCCTCCTTTAGAGTTATCGAGTTCTTCTTGGCTGTTTCTTTGATTAATACCCTGGCCTGTCAGTTTAGTAATCATGTCTTGGTTGGTTTAAGGTGGTTGATACTACTTTTATTTCCAGAAGATAGATAGAACAGTGACCTGTGTGATCATCAAAGCTTGGAATAAGCCTTTATAACTCAACCCTTCTCCACATTTATTTCTCTGCTCTGTCTGCTGTGTTCCTTGGTCTTTAAGATGATGTTTGTTCACTTACAAAACTCTAAAGCCTCCATAGAACAATAGTTTTATACAATAAATTACATTTCCCACTGTTGGGATCTAATAAGGTCACTTCTAAAGACAAGTAACATTAATAAGAGGCATTGCAAGGCCTTCTTTACTCTGGTAAAGGAGGCAGAATATTCATGCTCAAACGCTTTGAGTGCTGTTGTGAGTTGCTTCACTTTCACATCCATTCATCCCTTTTTTTCCTCTCCAATCTCCTGATTTTACGCCACCCGTCTCCCTTCTTTTGAGTCTGAACAAATACGATCAGCCGTCACCTTCATTGGCAGGTTGACATCTGTTGTACTCTGAAGACCGGTGTGCCTTAAGCTGCTGTGCATATAAACGATTGTAAGTGCAAGTGAGCCACATAGGTGAGGTGAATGTTGCAAAGTAGATTAAGGACATTCTGTCTTTCCTACACACTCCATCTCTTCCTCTTTTCCTTTAAAGAGTGAAGGGCTCACTCTTCTTATTGTCTTAGCGCACATTATCTTTTATAGGCCCTGCTTTTTTATGCTTCTAATGCCCTTTGTCTCCGTATTGCTGTCCTTCTCTGTCTCTGCCTCCAGTCCTGTGGATAGATATTCAAAGTGTAGCTGCCTCTGCTATGCCTTGTTTTTAAGAGTTCAGACCTAAAAGAAATGGCAACCTGCAGCATGCGTCCAGGACCAACCCCAATACAAATCCAGCAGACTTTCTTTCATGAACACACACACGCAAACATACACACCGAGCGGATTTAGCATCTATTTGTATGCTAAAACAAAGCTGAGAGGCCAGCTGCAGATCCTGATCAAGAGACCTGACAAGAGAAAGAAAGTTGGACGAACAGCCAGTGAGCCTTTCACCTCCCCTGCTCATCCACAGCACAGGGATTTTCATATAAATGACAGTGGAGTTGAAGATTCACTGAGTACTCTCGTGGCTAGCACAGAGAATCGTTCTTGTTTATCAGTCTGAGAAGTGGCTTCAAACACCGGCAAACAGGAAAAAAAAAAAAGTATTTTCTTTGAACTTTTCTGGACTTCATTACAGCGAAAGCACAACAAATTTATTTCTAATTTATTTCCTCTAATGAGCCGAAGGAGATACCGCCCTCGTCATTTGTCTGGTACCATAAGGACTTTAATGATTATCGGCCATGTCTTCCGGACATCAATCCCTGTTGCGGACAGATAATTGATTTCAGCTCTAGACCGAGCAGGTTGAAATAAATCACCTGCCCAAATGTATAAAATGATCATTAAAACATGAACGCCGTACACTGAACAGCGGCGCGAGATGGAAACATTTTTTTGAGCTTCAGTACGTGGCCTAAATGCTAGTTCTAAAAGTCAGATCCAGGATTTTATTTGCTAAAGACGTTCAGTACTGCGAGCGGTAAGATAGGATGTGGAAGTGAAGGGAAATGAGTTATGGAAGCTGCTATGAGGTACAAGCTTATTAATGAAGCTTAATTCACCCATGGCGCTGCCAGCTTGTCTTTGTGGGGGTGAGAGGTTGTTGAGGCCTGTCTCTAGTTGCAATCAGGGGAGAGGTGGAATATACCCTCGGCAGGTTGACAGTCCATCACAAAGCAGCAAACAGACGCACAGTGCAAACAATCATACACACATTCACACCAAAGTGTTTTACAGACAGACTGCTTAACTTAACTCATAACGTTTGGCTTTGAGAGGAAACTGGAATTCCCAGAGATAACCAATGCACAACCTCCTTGCTGATTAAGTATTGTTGACAAATTGTAGTGATAAACAATCATTAAAATGTTGAAATACTCTAATTCACTTCTAATTTTTTTTCCTTAAGACTTTATATTACAGCAAATTTCTTTGGTAATTATTCTAACTCTACCATGTTTCGAAGTGGAACACCCAAATCTTAAAGCGTGGCAGTCAGGGTCCCAATGAAGGCGATGCGCTTTAATGAGAGCTGAGACAGTGACATAGAGAACAACAGCTGGGAAGACGTCACTGTCTGACAAACAGATCTGACGAGGACTGAGCAAACCAGGAAGGAACACACACAGAGGGAGGATGGTTACTGGCATAAAGGAGCCGCTTGATTAACTGAATGTGGAATGAAGCATGAACAGCCATAGCACTCATGAGCACAATGAAAACTATTACTAAACTGAACATAGATAATAACAGAAGAGACAAAATATGCAATCAAGTGAAAGTGACGAGGCAAATCAAGAACATGTATTACAAGAAAACACCAACCACAACTCAAAACAGAGTCCAAACCAACGCAGGGAAAACCTGAAGCCTAAAACAAAACTTCCCAATGAAAACGATGTCATTCAACTCAAGATGGAGTCCCGTTTAGATTCCTCAGCTTTTGCAAAAATTGACAGGTTATCTGGCCCCTGGGAAACAACAACAGACTACGATATGACAAACCATAGATATAGGGCAAGATCACATTTAGTAAGCAAATGTCTGGTCCATAACAACAGCTGAAAAATTCAGGTCAGACTATTTCTCAGCAGTGTTTTTTTTTATTTATTTTTTTAACAAAAGGCTCAATAACAAGAGAGGCTAATCTGCACAACTAAAACCAGAAACAAACCAGAAAAGTAAAGAATTATGGAGAAAAAAAACAATAAACACAATTAAACAAAACATTAACTAAACGATAGAAGACGATGTTCGCAAACATCTAAGCATAAACCAAATCTCCACAAATGATGAGAGAAAATCTGCTTACACAGTGATCTGCTGCTTCGTCCACTTTTTGTGTGTTGGTTTCAATCTGTTTTTCAATACTTAAGATTGTTCCCAGGAGCAAAATGCATTGATCCATGAAAGAACATAAATATTTCCTTCAGAAAACAGTAACTGCAACTTTATATAATTTTTAACATGATTTCTAAAGCTTATATTTGGAGATACAACTGATAGCGGTTGAGGCTAAAGAGGATAATGCTCCAAGGTCTTTCATGTATGTGACAGGGCCGGACGAAGGCATCCACTAACTCTGTGGATACTGTAACGTCCTGAACGTTTTAGATTTGATGCTCTACTCACGTCTCGGTTTTGTAGGAGGAACACCTCTCGAGAGGGATCTTCAGGACTCTGTCTTTGAGGCCAACGAAGAGCGACCTGTCGCTGTGCAGGATCTGAAGGCTCAGGATTGGCTCTCGGACACCGGTCCGATGGAGCTCCATCTCCTCCAGGTAACAACCCTGCAGGTTTTTGTTGGGCGTGGCCAGAGCCTTCAGAATGGTGCCATATTCTGAGCAAAAACAACACAAAACAAAAAGACGTGTCTGTAAAAAAAAGAAGAAAAATCAAGCTTTTCTTTTAGACCAACACATAATCCGATTTGAGACAAACCAAACCTGTGCTGATGTACATGACGTGGAAAAGGGTGTCCATGCCCTGGACGATGTCCACAACCAGGTTTGAGAAGCGGACGTCGTCCTGCATGACGAGAGGATCCACGGACTCTGGCTGCACCACGTCGTTCATCAAGTACAGCCGCTGCGCATCCTGAAGGCTGCGCTCCGTCAAACCCTCATTGGGACCTTTGTCATTTATAGTGCCACACTGCAGAGGGGAAAACACAAAGCCGAGAGGCGTTTGTAAATTAGATGCATAAAAGATTGTAAAGCAAACAAGAAAACAAGATTTGTTTAAATTATAAATGTACGAAGCCATGTTCTCGACGGTTGTTTTGTTGATTTTCAAGGAAACCACGCAGCTGCTAGAGCTTCATCATAAACACGTTGTGTGTTTTTTTTTTCCACTTTTATCCTCAGTAAGTTTATAGACACATATGATTAAAAAAAAAGGGTTTGTAGCTAAAATTGCTTTGTGGATGAGAAAAATGTTCCAAGTTTTTTAAGACACTATGTGAAATAAATATTGCAGACCAGAGATGCACCAAAAATGATTTCAGCCCTTATTTATTTCTGACTATTGACCAGCCAGTCAAACATTTAAAAACGTGAACCTTTAAGATCAGTCATCTAGCAACTATCACATGGTTTTCACTGTATTTGAAACTATTTTAAAGGAAACAATACTTCCTATAATCTGTGGAGAGATATCTGAAATTCATTCAGGGTGCAAGACAGCAAGAGATAACAGATAACAGGAACGGTGAATGGAGAAGAGCATTAATCTCTTAGAGGTTTCTGTCTGCCAGGAAAGGAACATTGCCGATTTGGAAATGTTGGCAGCCCTTTAGAAATCCCTGATTTAAAGTAAGAATGCTATTTTACAAAGGCCAGACCCACCAGCTGTGTTAAGAGCTGATGCTAAAGACTGCTTCAAGAGTTAAGCCCATAATTATTTAGGCTTTGTATTAGTAATAATTTAAAATAGCTGTTCTACAGCACATGGTGTGTCATTTCCCCTGCTATGAAAATAAATAATTAATGACTTTGTCATGACAGGAACCTTAGAAAAACATATTTTTGATGCTGTTCCCATATCCTCTGTTGTAGTACAAAAGGAGAACTCTCAAACTAATTCAGTTCAAATCGAAAATACTTTAAAATTTGAAATGTATTAATATGTATGGCAGGGACAATTTACGTTAATAAACATTGTAGTAAATCCACCTGAATTAGCCAAATAGATAATTTCCATCCACTGTCCCTGATCAAAAGGAAAATTTGTCTCACTAAAAACAAACAAATGCTATACAATGACAAAATAAAGTTAAAATGAAATTGACTGTTCAAATTCTGCAAATAATACAAATAATACAATAACTACAGTAAGCAAAGAAAACTACAATACAATTATTAGAACAAAAATAAGTAGTCATTAAAACAGATTTAATTCTTCATCAAGATGGGAAAACACAAGTGGTCACTAGACAGGATTAGCTAAAATTGCTAAAAATATATATATATATATATAAAGTTTTAAAAAGTTGATGTCATATCTAATGTGTTGGGAACCAGTTTGGGTTTGTCCCAAAGAGAAATTAAACATTGTCATAAGTCATTAATCCACATAAAAGTTTTAAGACTTTTAAGTCTTAAAATAACTTAAGAGTCATTTAAGACTTTTAAGTCAGTCTTAAAATGGATCTAATGATTTTTGACCCTCTGACTCATGTATGACCGTCTCATGACCAGCTAGCAGCTCCGATTCCCTGCAGCAGAAACAATTTTCCGCAGCAGCATGTCCCAGATGACACCATGAATTGTTGGCAAGCCCTGCTAATCTACCTCATTTGCTTTCACTGCTCCTCTTTAAGTCTCCATCTGGCCGGATGTTTATAAAAAGTCATTCACAGAGAAGTTGGAGTTGGAGTTGTGATCTCTGCCCATGGGCGTTGCAATTATTATGAATGACGTTTCCCTCCCTATACATTTGTAAAATATTCCTTTGGATCCCCCCACACATTTAGTATAAAATATTGCTTCCCCACTGCTGTATCTATTGGTTCACAAATGAATCCAATCCACTTGAATTACAGAAAAAAACTCAAACGATTCAAACTCTCCTGGTTTTCCTGGTTACCTGCAACTCACCGTATTGCAAGCTTCAAGCATCAACAACAAACAAGGTGACCGAGTCCGACTGATGTCTCACAGCCTCTGGCTCGACAGAACTGTGCTGCTAGCTCAGTTGTAGCAACAGATGATTGAACTGCAGACAACTGTAAAGTGTCTTTGCTGGAAGGAAGTCGAACAGAGGCGGAAGCTGACATTTCTCAAATTGAATGACTTTTCAAAATAAAATAGTCCGCAACCTGCACTTAAAATGAGAACCTAGACAGACGGGTTAAGCAGAGAAAAGCCGCATGCGACTCACGAGCCCAAGCTAAT
Source organism: Xiphophorus couchianus (assembly GCF_001444195.1). NCBI lineage: Eukaryota > Metazoa > Chordata > Actinopteri > Cyprinodontiformes > Poeciliidae > Xiphophorus > Xiphophorus couchianus. Next base: position 7,643,104 of record NC_040234.1, on the reverse strand, counting down.
GAAGCCCTCCCCTTTCCTCCACATTACAAATGCTTGTGTCGCCTCTGTACTTGCCTATTATAATCACTGGATGGCGTGAACTTCTCTTCTCTTTGGACCATGCTCTGAATCCACGAAGCCCTGTTTTTCAATCCGTCTGGGACTCAGGGGTCATAGTTCAGGTGTCGGCTGTCGCCGCAGCCCCATTACAGATGCACCAACGGACTGCTCTATCCATACTAGTTTGAGATGCCAGATTAAACCATTACACTGACATCAAACTAATTTAGCGTAATTGTGATGTGTGGGAATGTCTGAGTATGGCCCACAGATCCCGATCCTCAGAGGCTGCTGTCCTGCATATTTTAGATGTGTCCCCGCACCCAGTCATCTGACTCAATCGTTGTGAATGTCTCCTCCAGGTCTGCAGGAGCCTACTAATGACCCATTCATCTCAGTCATGCATGTTTAAGCAGGAAAACATCTAAAACATGCAGCCCTGGAAAACAGTTGTCAGCCTCCTGCCAGAGCCCGACAAGCACACCTAAAAACATTGTGCGACGATGATTGTGTTTTCCTTATTGTTTCTTTGTAATTAAATTCCTCTGTTAAATAAATAGTTTGAAACTCTATCAGGCTGTCTTATCAATTATTCCTGACATAATAATCCGTTTGTGGGCTGTTCTGTTTTATTCACAGCCACATGCTGATTTAATTGGGATCGTATGACGGAGACCAACAAGTGATTTGTGCATCATTGTGAAATGAAAGAAAAATGATGCAGGTTTTGAAACGTTTTTACTAGCATCTTAAAAGTGAAGCATGCCTACATGTGCCATCCCCTTTACACCGATACCCATAAATAAAATTCAGCACAACAAAAACAGATGAAATTAGTTCAGCTGTGTGCAATTTCATCTCTGTGTAAATCCAGCCGTTCTGTGAATCAGATTGGTTTTTTAGACAACATTCGAGAGCAACGCATCAGCTGGGCTGGGCACAAAGTTGTGGAGACATCATGGTGGTAATATTATGGTATGAAAATGTTTTTCTTCAATAGAAACATGGAATCTTTTCATGTTTGGGAGATACAGAGCAACTGTGGAAGAAAACATATTGGAGGCGTCAAAAGACTTGGCATCGCGATGGATAGTTACCTACCAGAAGGACGACAATCCTAAAAACACATCAGAGCTACAATAGGACAACTTACATCACGGTATGTTAATGTGTTGGAATGGCTCAGTCAAACCCCAGACATAAATCCAATTGAGAATTTTTGACAAGACTAGAACGAGTTTACCGCTGGTTTTCATCCAATCTGTCAGAATCTCAGCTAACTTGGAAAGAAGAAACGTAAAAACGAATAGAAACATAACCCAGAGGTTGTTTATATCAGCTTAGCACAAAAAAAAAATACATCAACATTTTAAATCATTCTTTTTGCAAGTTAGATAACAAGCCTCTAAACCTTGTCTGTGACATACTTTTATATTATATTTTTGTTACCTTTTCTCTGGTCCCAGCTTATGCCCAGCTGAAATTGAAATGACAATTCTGTGTGTATCGCCAGGTTCCCCGAAGAGACTCTGTGTGGAAACCAACCTGGAAGTTGTGGATGGGGTTGGGCGTGGGGAGCCAGGTGGAGCGGGGATTCTCCTGGGAGCGGAAGGGCCCATTGAAGGTTTGGGTGATGGCGCTCAGGTTGAAGGCACACACTGAGGAGGCTGCGATGCTGTTGCTGTTGCAGCGAGAGGGACAGAAAGCAAGCAAAAAAAAAAAAAAAAAAAAACGCACTTAAAAAAAGCAATGCATTTCAAAAATGATATTCAGAGCAGCTCATATGCTGGATGTTTTTGAAGGCATATCAGAAATCAGCATAATGCAGCTATGTAAGAAAGCCATTCTGCAGTGTCTTCCCGCCTCCTAATAGAAGCCGTATCTTTTATGCCCACACTAAACAGCAGATATGTGTCTGGCTGGCTTTGCTGCAGGCTAATCTATGCTATCGCTGCTGCACAGTGACAGTGGACGGTATTAAGCTGAGGATATTGGAGGAAATTGTACAGATGATGAGCAAATCAAGTGAGCTCAGGAGCCAGCATGGACTGGCTTCTGAGAGACTGATAAATCACTGCTTATTGACTGGTAATGTTATGATGAAAGATTGAGACAAATGCAGGGGGGAAAAAAAGGTCCAGCGTATGAGAGAGAACGGTGTTGTGCAACTGTTAGCTAACATGAGTTTTGACATTTTTTAAAATATCTTTAAAAAAAAAAAAAAAGATGCGACGACCTTTGTGAATGTCACTCCTTTTGGAAAAAGGAAACAAATGAACAGATAAAGTAGAAAACCTCAAAGTGCGACTATAACGGCTGAGCTTTAGCTGCACTTTTAGAGCACACAGTGACACTGACGTGATCACATATGTCTTTACACGAGTGTGTATTTTGCCAATCATTCAAGAGGTTAAAGTTCAAGAATTTCCTACTTCATGACTTCTAAGCTAAATATCAACAACAGAAAATGAAAATCAGCTTTAAGGAAAAGTAGAAAATCTCTTAAAAATTAGACCTTAGCTCAGCTCACAACCGGGGATAAAAAGTGCAACGTAAAGAAGCACAATGTCTTTAATACTTACAACCTTCATACATTGTAAGTATGAAGGTTACTTCATACATTACAAAATGTTTTCGAGTCAACGCTGATTTATTTTGTTCTTCTTTGCTTTGAAAGGTGAGAACCTCTTCAGATCTGCGAAGAAACTAAAGCGCTCCGTTATTACCGCCGGGTAGGAAAGTGCCGTAGAGCACTAAACGAGATCTGGCTCAACACAGAGGGAAGTAAAACAGGTGGCTCATTCGCCGACTCCCAGGCTACGGAGTAACGCAGCCTCCAGACTTTTAATTTAAAAAAATCTGTTTCTTCCACACTCTGGTCTGATGCCTCTGATAGAGACGAGCGCGAGATACAGAGAGAGAATTTTAAAGTTGAGCGAATCTCTGTGGCAAGCTGACAACAAGCATATCCCATCCGAAGGGAAAAAACGGGAAAATAAGATGGTGCCGCCCTGGGGGTTGAAGAGGGGACAGCAACTACAGTTTTGCACATTCACAAACTCATAGAGACAGTTTGACATAACAGGAAGCGGAACTCCAGGCTCGGGGGTTGAACTGTAGCTGCGGCTTCTTCCATTTCTGCCTCGCAGATTCTGACACTGTCCAGACTATTTAGGAGGCCTTCTCTGACAGCGGGTTGCCGCGCACGATGTCAGGAGAGCAGAGCAAAGGGGGCGCTGGAGGAAATATGGGTAAAGACAAACTCTTTATCACAATCAACACACACACACACACACACACACACACACGCCTGCACACACAGCAAAGTTTATTTTGACTCCATCCCTGCTCTTGCGGCCCTGCTGCCAGGAGTAGTAATTAGAGGACCTGATGAGAATTTATTCACTAATGAAAACAGTCCCCCGATACATTCACTGTTTACTTCTGTTTGAAGAGCCAGCTGTTCCAGGAAATTAAATATGAAGTTGTATTCAAACATTTATTTTTTTTCTTATAACATTTATTAATTCTAAGAAACCCACAGACCTATTCCAACTATTCGACTCGGCAGTGACGGGTGATTTCACAGTAGATGAATCTCAGAGCGTTAGGAAATAAAGAGAGTTAGACGAGTAATGAAGTCCTGGCGGAGCCTCGGCAAAAATCTGTAATGATCTGCTCGCCAGAGAGGTTTTTAAAAACAAAAACGAGAGGCCGGTGTGCATCGCCACGGATTGTTTCAATGCCACGTAAAGCCCTTGCAAAAGTAAAAATAATTATTTATTTATTTTTAGATTTTTCAAGTGGAAATCATAAATTTGGATGTATTTTTGGGGGATTTTATGAAGTAGTCGAAAGCACAACGCAGCACAGAAGAGGGAAGTGGAAGGAAATCGTTCTTTTAAATTCCAGATAAAAACCTGAAGATGCAACGAGCGTCACTATTCGACATAACATTTTGCAGAACCATATTTCATGCAACTATAACTGCGAGTGTATTGGAGGTATTTTTTCTATTGGTTTCGCACATCTACAGGCTAAAATATTTGCTTATTTGTCTTTGTGAAGTAACTCAAGCTCGGTCATTATGGACAAATCCGTAACTGCAATTTCTCCCACAGACGTCGAACAGTAGTCTATATTTTGTCTGGGCAATTTTAAAAGAGCAGAGTTTATTGCCCCCTTCTTGTGTTTCCTGTTCCTTGTCTGCAGTCATAATCAAATGTGAATATGCGTTCTTGATGAGGCTCATTTTTCAGATTAAAAATACATTTTGAAACCTGACAAAATTTAAGCAGGTAGTTTCCATCAAGCAAATTATCTTGAAAATGTTTTTTATTGGTCTCGCATAATATTTTTTCATTTCAGCCATAAGTGGAAAACTCATCATAATTAGCAATAACAGAAACTTCAGATATCCAACTGTATGTAATTAATACACAAATTAGGTTTAAATTAGTAATAAAGTTCTTGAAATAAATTCTAATTTGCTGAATGGATCTGTGTAGCTAACTGTTCTCCATCAGGAGTTTACCATCCAATAGTCTCACCTGTTTTGCATGTATTAATCAGATCCACACTACGTAGGTCGCCACTGTTAATTCAGTTTTTGTTCTTTATGTTTCTTGATATTTATATTTCTTATTTCTGTTGGGTTCAGAATCAGACACACAGGTCAAAGAGGTCAGTTTTGGTTTCGCCTGAGCAGACCTCCTTGTTCTACATTTGGTTCGTCTCATACGTGGCTTGAGACAAAGTCTTTAACTTTTAATTGTTATATGTTGATTTTTGTATTTTGACTGTACTTAGTCATGGCATGTGCCACAGAATAGTTTTGTTATTCTATTCTTTCTGTAATATGCCTCGTGTTTTTTTTTTTTTTGGTCTTCATACGTTTCAATTCTTCTGATTTGACTTGCATCTTTTGATTCAAACTTTTTCATGTTTACATCACTGTTGATACAGTCCATCTATGTTTTCTAGCTACTTTATATTATAAATTATGGGGAAAAGGCAACAGCTAAAATCCACATTAAGGCCAATATTTCAACCTCAGTGAAATACCACCATTACAGCAGAAAAGACAGAAAAAAGGCCCACTCAGCAGAGCCACAAGGCCGCAGGGACCAGAAACTGAACAGAGGCTGCCGGGATTAGCCATACATATTTTTACACTACAAAACAATATAGGCCAATATATAGCCAGACTGAGACAGCAGCATCAACTCTAAACAATACGGCAACACAACAGAATACAGATCTGATCGGTTTAACGGTCAGAAAAAAAATGAAAACGTGAAAGTTGAGGCAGAGATACAGTTTTTGGTCAAAACTTGGCTTGAAATATTTTATCTATTTATTTTTATTATGATTTACCCATAAACCACTCAGCTGCTCAGGTCAGGCCTGCTGTTGAACTAAAGGCTTTTGCATCTGGGGGCAGTTGTTTACCCTAAGTCGATCGCAAAGAGTCATTTTCACACTTTGGAAAGACAGGATTCACCGTTCTGTTTCTGATTTACAGCTCCTCTTCCATCAAGAACCGAGACACATTATAACATTAGGATTGATTTTATTTTCATTCGATTTGGTTAAGTGTCTGCGCTCCAAGCCAAAACTTGTTTGTTTCATCGACACAGCTGCTAACACCGACATTAAGGGAAACAGAAACTACTGGAAAATGTGACAGATGGTTGAAGATCTTCCAGGCCAAATTTAATACAGCATATAAACACGTCACGTTGTTTAACCTCCAGAAACAAACTAAAGCCACCGGTGACGTGTCCTGCCACTAAAAGAGGGGAATTAAAAGCTGTTTAAACACATTTTTTAAGTTTTTAAACTACACAATTAAAGAAATGCAACATTTGTGAGTTCTTGCAGATTCTGTACCTTAATGTAATCTTTGTGCCTACTTCACTTCAGCAGTGAAGCAATATGTTGAATAAAATACCTTTGTCTTAATCCTACCATTAACTCACAGCTGTCATATCAAAATAAAAATCAAGGTTTTGAAGAGTTATAGTTTTAAACAATTTCATATTGTCTATTTTCTTTAAATATTGATTTAATGAGAGGCCAGAGAAAGTGCTAGAATAATCAAATGACTAAAAAGAGGATGCACAGATCTGCCTTTTCACGGTTTTTACACTTTCTTACACTTTTTTCTCATTGACAAAAAAGATAAATTGTGATATTTGGAAATATTTGCAATTATAAAATGAATGGGGCTGAAATTAAAATTGCTCATATTGAGGCAGCATCACTTTCAAACGACGGTTGGCAAAATGAGAGTTTCAGTTCTGTTAAGCAGCGGACTGCAGGCTAGCTATCCAGCTAATATCAACATTTACACTTAAAATACAAGAATGACAAAAAATATCTGCAAAATAAGAATGAATGCTAATAATATAAATACAATTAAAACAAGAGACTTGTTATTCGTAGTATAAATTGGTTTTGTTTTATGAATTAGAATGGTTTTTGCATTTTTCCTTATTAAAATGTTTCTGGAATCATTATGTTGTAAAATCATCATGATAATGTTTAATTGTGAGAGTTTCATCCGGACACATGCCTGGTTAAAAATGGTCGCAAACATAAAACCCTCCAGGCTGCATCACTTAAAACATTGAATGTAGTAAAGATTTGCAACAATTAGCCTGAATGTGATTTTCCTTTCTGACTGATGACATCAAAACATTTTCAAATTTAGCTTAACCAAAAAAACAGAGGAGTTACTTTTCATGTGGGATTAAAACAAAAACACAATAGTTTTTATCTAAATAATAACCTAAACTATAAACTAATGCATTCATTTCTTTTAAGCGCTTCCTCCTCTTCTCCTTCTACCCACAGCCTCTTAGATATGAGAACCTCTTACAAGCGGTGAAGTGGTGGGTCAGCGAAAGAGCCAAGAAGAAGATAAGGATGTTCATAATTAGTCAGTAACGGCAGGTGATCCACCTCCACAGGAGGGTTTCGCTTCCAGGCAGAGCCCACCACACCGGGGTCCTACCAATAAGGCCCCAGAGTTAATTAAAAGACCAGGCTGAGCTCGCAGGATTTGAGTGTTTTTTCTTCTTTTTTTTAGCAGAGAGCTAAAACCTTCCTTCTGCAACAGCTTGAAGGCTCTTATGCTACAGCATTCAGTCTCGTTTTACTTCTTTCCTCTTCCATGGGGTGAAAACTAAAAACTGTTGACCACGTTTTTCCATTAGGTGGATTAAATGAACAAAATGGCTTCAAAATAAATTGTAGTACACGACTAAAGGAAAGCATGTTTAAAAACTGCCTTTGCTTAAAGTGACCATGGTGGTTCTCCGATGTAAAGGATTGCGTTGCTTTAATATGCAGCAAAGTGTGTCCCTTTTATCGCGTTACTGCAGGCCTTAATGTGTTTCATAGGAATTGTACGTGAAAGACCAACACAAAGTGTACGTAACGTGTGAAGTGAAAAGAAAATTATGGTTTTAAAACTTCTTTGCAAATAAAAATCTGAAAAGTGAATGTATTTGCCTCTCGCTGCAATTACAGCTGCAAGTTTGTTTTTTTCTATCGTATCTTTCTACCTGCTTCACATCTGTGAACATCTGTTTTCAGGTATTTACATAGATTCTCGTTTAGATTCAGGTCTGGACTTTGTCTTTGCTTTTATTTACTTTACTTATTTATTTACATTAAATTATGAAAAAGCTGGACTCTATTTACTAATTGGGTGGCCTCAAACTGTCCTGCTGTATTTTGTTTATGGGTATCCAAACGCATGCCACACTTTTCAGGTGTTGATTTGATTTATTGGTGACACTATCTGAAGACTGACATAACATCTGTCATAAACATGAAGGAGTCTTTATGAATGTTTGTGACTGTCACGAAGAGTCATTTGGTAATATAATATTTTATAATTATTAATGAAAGGTTGCATTAAAAGTCCATTAAGAGTGTCAACTTTGCATTATTTGGTCAATAATGAACCGTTTAATGCAAAGTTTTATTAAAATTTGCAATAAAAGTCAATTAAAAGTGTCAACTTTGCATTAAAAGTGTTATTTGCCGAATAAGTTTCAGGAAAACAGGAAAAAATTCATAAAGACTCCTTCATGTTCATGACCGGTGTTCTGTCATGTCAGTCTTATGCACATTCCTTCAAATGAAGTGTTACCGATTTATTTAACCATCTATCCTTTCCTTTTTTCTTCAGCTAAATAATAGTTTGGTTTATCTAACAACATGTCAGTAAAACACATTTATGTTGACGGCTAAAACATCACCACACATGAGAGTTAAAGGATGATAATTTGCAGGGAAGTTTGTGTTGGTCAATGAAGGTATTGACCAATTCTAATTCAAAAAGTTTGAATTCAAGTTCGACCTACTGTACATTGCAAACACTTGCTTATGCAGATATTGCATATTTTGGACATCTAAAATCAGAAATAAGTGAGTAATCAGCCAAATCATTCACCCATTTTCTGCCTCTTTTGAAAAATGCAAAACACAAAGCTACAACAAAAAAAGAGAGACGAAAAAAGTTTACATTTTTACTCCCTTCTTAAACCACACTCAAACTAGGAAAACTAGTCCGCCACACAAAGCAGACAGCGTGTCGGACGTGGCGCTGACGTTTTGGCCGGATTGCGAACGGACAGGAAGGAAAACCAGCGCCGTTCCAACTCTTCCCTCTTCTGCTTTACAGCCACGAATCCCTGGGAGCAGCTGTGAGGCTGCTCAATTTAGGCCAGACAGATGGAGACAGTGTTTTCTGGTGATTGCATTGCCATATACCCAAACCCTGATGAGGGGAAAGCGGTTTTTGGAGAAGGGGCCAGCGAGGCCCCTCAGATAGGCGAGAAGAAACAATGGAAGGAGGACAAAAAGCTTGGAGCTCCGTGATTTTTCTCATTACATCCTTTCATCTCGTTCCTCTTCCTCCACCTCCTCTCTCTTTACACACCCCGACTTCTCCGTCCATTTCTCTCTCTTTCTCTCTCCAAGTAGCTGCTGCCATTAGCTTGTCCTATCTATCACTGAAAATGGCTGCGGACTGATGGGAGGTAGCCATGCAGTGTCAAATACTGGCAGATTAACAGGCGAGGGAGCAGAAGGTTTAAGACACAATTCAGCTTCTCCCCTGACAGAGAGCAGCACACGCTAGAATACCAAGCACGGGATGTTCTCACCCACGCACACACACCCCCAAACGCCCACACACTCTGCTGGATCTGCAAGGTTAGCAGTTTGCAATAATGTTTGTGTTGTTTTTTTGTTGTTGTTTTTTCCAGAGAGTTAAACTTATGTGGCAGATTGAGAATGCTTCAAATCAAGGTTAACATAACCAAAATCCCTCTCATTTGGAATGGGTCAGCAGTTTGCTTGGATGACATTTATCAAAGTTATTTTAAAAGTCAGATGAAAATAATCTGAGTAAACACAAGATGCAGTTTTCAAATGCTGAGTTGATTAAGTTTTTTATAGCTTTTTTTTAATGTAGTACTTGAGATTACCAATATAATCAAACTACTTTTTTATTTTTATTTTTTGCTATTTTGTAAACTACTGTGGGTAACTTTGTTTCATATAAAAATTTCTCAAATTTAAGCGTGACAACAATCACAAAATGTGAGGGGACAGACAGTCTTTCCAGGTAAAGTGTGTCTGTGTGTTTTTTACAGATGAGGTCATGTTTGCACCATTTGAGAACGCAAGCAGATAGGAAGCACTTGGAAGGACTGTGTTGAAATTTTAAATGTTGCTAACATTTGGCAGTGATGGATTTTTGACGCCATAAAGCTGTGATGTACATCGCCTCTGATGTACAGCCAATCAGCACCAAGGGGATCGAACAGCACTTCTTGATTGACCTCATTGCGAACGGCAGCACATAATTTATCGAGTAGAGTTGCACCGAGGTATTTCAGCTTCCCAAACAGCAATTTCTTTTGATTAAAGGTATTTTGAAAAATTTTATATATTGAACCACACATATAGGCAGGGATCCCCCGCTGAGGCCCATATTCAAACAATGAAGGAGTGAATGAACACCGAAAAACTGAGTTATGGAGGAGATCTGTGTGGGGTTCTTTTGATGTCTCTGGGAAAAATCTTCAAGGCAAAGGAATCCAGGAAACCCACATACAATGTTGAAAATATTACAGACCTGGGTTGACTTTGGAGAATCTGGGATAAGAACAATGCCAAAAGTGGCCAAAACTTTGGGGGTGAAGGGGACAACTCTTTATTCCCAAAGGATGATTTAGGCAAAAAAAAATAAAAATAAAAAAATCACTCTTGGCAAAAAGTGACACAGGCCATTCTTTTAGGAAGGTGACATGTTAAGGTTCTAATTATTCTGAGATCATGACTGCGTGGGCAAATTTTTCATACAATGATGATACTTTGTTCTGGTGCAAGAGCTAAAATAATTTTTAAAAAGCCTAAAACTTAAACCGTTTTTCTTTTGAGAGAGAGAGAGAAAAAAAGGTGACCAGACTCAGTTTGACGTTGTGAAACAGCCAAACTGCTCCAGTCTGATGACTTTTAGTTTGGCTAACCAAGTTAGCACAAGCCACAGCTGTTCTGTAAAGGCCTCGACTAATTAACACACCTAATTGGTCTGGCTTTCCACCGAAACCAACAGGCTGGCCGAGGTAAACATTCATCAGAGAAGCGGCCAATACGGCCGTGTTGGGCTCAAATGGGAGAGTTTGTTGTTTTAATCAAGAACTTCATTTATAAACTTTACAGAACAAAACACATCTAGCATGAAGAAAGCCAAGGGTGAAAAAATGTTTGTAATTAGCTGCATTCAACCTTTTAACTAAACTCAAAATGCAGAGGAGACGTCTGCAGCGTTCAAACTTTGGATGTGGGTGCTTCCTGTTTGCGACAAAGTGTGCGACGCCACCAGCTGTTGTGCAGCGGAGGAAGTGACTCCGTCTGCGGATCCGGCTCGTCTCGGAGCCGCGCTGATCAATACAAACAGGTGGGAGGCTGAAAACTCTGAAGATTTCTCTCTGTGTGTGTTCTGCTGTGTATAGGTGGGAAAAATAAAAACAGCGGGGTAACTGCAGATACAAAACGCGAGAGGCCAATGAAAAGAAGTTGAAGTGCGGCGGTTTGTTTGTGTTTGTGTGAGTTTCCTGCAAGTGAAATGCTCAGTGGAAAATTTTAAAGGAATAAGCAATATATTAGTCTTAACTTTTACTTTCTTAAAAATGTTCTTTGTTTCATAATATATAATTTACAATAGCATTATAATGTATCCCGCATTAAGTTTGCAGCAAATTTAAGTAAAAGTATCCCTGGACGCTCATGAGATTTCTGGGTTTTTTTTTTAACATTAATTAAAAAAAAATATTTATGTTTCTTTTGAGGTATTCAGTAAACACTCAAGAATTATTTTCACAGGTTAATAAAAACGGACTATTTACCCGGTTGCTTCTTCTACTTGTGTTTACGTGATTAATATACGTTTCAAGAGAAATGAGCAAATCTTGCTGCAGAGAAAAATAAATAATGAATAATAGTAATAAAGTTTATAGCAAATTACTGCCCACTGAGGGCTTACAATCAAGGTAACAGATTTGGAAAGAAGCTCCAAGTAAGGAAGCAACATGACTAATAATTAGTGTGAGGCTTGGCAGAATATAATGAACTGTCTGGGGATACGTAGCGCCGTTAAATCCCACAAACTGACATCTTGTTATTACAAAATTCTCATTAAATTGGTTTCCCAAGAAAGCCTCTCCAGCACACAGAAGAATGCAAGTGTGTAAAATGAGTGTGTGTGTGTGTTCAGACATGAGAGCCTCAAATTTACTAAAAGACATGATAACTCTGTTTGTTATCATGTTTGTCAAACAGTGAAGATCGTAATGCCTCACCTTGGAGGGAGCTTGTTGCGACTGTAGCGCCGCTTCACAGCTCAGCTTTCATTCTCTGTATCCATTTTCTCAATGCCTGAGAATTTGCTTGATTCGATTAATGAGAAGCTCTATTCAGATTTCTTTGAAAGTTCTGAATTTTTTTTTTTTTTTTTTGCGACGTTCTGAATAACTGGAATGAAGCATGACGGCTTCATCTGCCCTGACTCAGAAAATTGGAAACTAAATTAAAAATGTTTGGGCTTCTCGATGGCGCAGTGGGTAGGACTGTTGCCTTGCAGCGAGACGGTCCTGGCTTTACCTGCAAAAATACAAAATCTTCCCAAGTATTTTTAATCTAGTTTCTAGAGCGAATGCCTTAATACACCTGAAATAAGACAAAACTAACTTATATGTAACTTTTCAGTAACTTATAGAGGTTTGTTTTAAGTAAATAATTCCTTAATATTGATGAAAAAATACTTGTTCCATTGGCAGATTATTTAACTTATGACAAGACATTTTTACCTTGTTATAAGGTCATTTATCTGCCAATAGAACAAGAACTTTTTCACCAATAATAAGGAATTATTTACTTAAAACAAGCCACTATATCTTACTGAAAAGTGATTTTTTTAAGCTAGTTTGCCTCATTTCAAGTTTAGTAAAATATTTGCCAAAATTACTTGGTAAGATTTTTGTGTTTTTGCAATGATTTGCAGATACTCCGGTTTCCTCCCACAGTCCAAAAACACAACCGCTAAGCTAATTGAGCTCTCTGAATTACCCACAATTCTGCACAGATAACGGACGGATAAACATCAGTGAACACATTATATCTAAGGAGCGAAGTTGGTGATGTCAGCACTCTTCTGTGTGGATGTTGTCACGGAACGAAGAAGACTCAAAGTTAGCTTTTTTTGCTACCACTGATGTGTTCAAAATGAATTTAGGGGAAGCACACAGATGCACAAGGCTTTTTAAGAGAGGACAGTTCAGCTGGCAAATCTCTGTTTGGACAGATAAGGAGTAAACGATTTGGCTAATAGAACCTCTGAAAATGGAGCAGATGTGAGGTCAAGACGCCTCTCATTATTCCAGGAGGTCAATTCCTAATTCTCAGAACTTCCAACACACATCCAGTGTAAGACGGAGCCAGAAGAGCTACGTAAACGGAAGACTTTGGATTTCTGTAACAATGTGGATGTGATGTTTTGGTATAGCAGATGTGCAGTAAAATCTTCCCGTTCGACTATGAGCAGAAGGAGTTCAGAGTCTTGTGTAATTCTTTATTTATATATTCTATGAGTTTCTATGAGGCACCTTTCAAATCTCCTATAATTGTTAAATAGAAGACAGCAAAGTTGCCCTTTAGAGTCTCCAGAAAGGGTAAGAAAAAGAAGTATTTTCAATGTTGTTCCTATGTTCTATAGTTTTTTAAAGAGAAATCAGAAAAAATTAAATATGTCAGGTCATTTTTACAAATCAGGCACAATCAGACCCACTCCTTATTTGATGTGCTTATAATATGCATATGCCAGTAGTTCCAAGAATATGACTACATACACCATAGTTACTGTATATTTGCAGATATTGCAGACTTCCAAAAGATTCACTGGATATATAAAAAACCTTTTCTTAAACAGCTGCAAAGGTAAATGACTTTAAAACAGGCTACAACCCTAAAATGCATTGAAAGAATCAAAAAAAGGCACGCAGCTTGCATTCCTGTCAAGCACTTAGAGTTTGCAGTAGGGCTGAAACGATTCCTTGGATGATTCGAGTACCTCGATTATTAAAATTCCTCAAGGAAAATTTACCTGCCTTGAAGCTTCGTTAATTTATGTTTTAGCGAACCGTGTTCCGGCCGGGATAGTACTTGCGTTGCACGGAGCTCTCACTTCCGCCTATGAGTTGTTGACGGAAGCTGAGTGTTAGCAGCATAACGTCCAATTTTTAAGCTCGGCCCGTGGGGATTTCATTGATTAATAATAATGCCCGGCTTTTCATCATTTTTCGGGGACCAATAAGCATCCTTAAAATGACTGACGCGATGCCTGGAGTACGGCAGCTTTTCTCTTCCGGGAGCTGCTGGTTCAGAGCGCTGCAGGAGTATTTATACAGGTGAGCAGATAGACTGAACACGGCGAGCGGCTGAGTAGCTGATGCTTACAGTGCAAGTGTAGCTTTATGGACGAACCGCACAATAAATTTCATATCATCGAGGTCTCAACAAACGGATGGCAGAAATCATCGTGGCAGTACATGGCTGGTAGATGAGTTTCAGAGTGTGATAAATGAAGGTGCTGTAAATATCCTGAATTGCTACTTGCCGTTCTTACGTTCGTCCCCTGGTCTACCGGTCGTACATTACGTTTGTTCGTTCGTCCCCCCACCCTGGACTTAGGTTCGTCTGTCCCCTGGTCTATTTCCTCCCCTCCACCCTCATCTTACGTTCGTTCGTTCGCCTGCCCCCCACTCCAGACGACATTTCCCGTATTCTCAAACCCAAAGCTTGACAGGTATGGGGCAAGGTGAGAGTTCATCTATTAAACTGAGTGAAGATGAATACATAAACTAAAAGATGGATCATAGACATTTTATAAGCGTATTTGTGAGCCTGCCTATTATTAAATTGAATATAATTTCAGATTTTTGTATAACTTTTCTTCAGGTAAACTTAGAAAGTGAGCTATTATTGTTAGAGGTTAGTTTTCTAAACTACAAAAAAGTAACTGTTAGAAATGCTCAAAAATGAAAAATTGGACTGATGTTGGTAACCGATAGTAAGTGTTATGCCAGATTTACCAATATTTTATTTTATAATTTTTTTAACAGATTACTCAAGTAATCAAAAGAATAATCAATAGATTACTCGATTACTAAAATATTTGTTTACAACAGCCCTAGTTTGCAGTAAAGAAACAAACAGATGCACGTCTGCAAAGGCGCGAGTCAAATTAAACATGGTGTGCTTGAACAAACAGGTGCCTCTGCTTCCAGTGAGATCATAATAAATCTTAATGAAACTGTTGTAAAGCCGAATGTGTATTTTGAGTGAGCCTAAAATTTCCATTCAGTATAAGAGGTGGGATTTCAGGGATAACTCAGTTTTAACCGTACATTAGTATGTGCAGGAGCAGCAGGCGTCCTCAATGTTTTTGTTTTTTTCCCTCAGTGGCACTTTATGCTCCAATCTCAGCTAACACTGTCAATGTGGTCACGTTTCCAATAACGCATTTCATAAAAGATGCATTTTGGCGCAACCGGGTTATCACGGAAATCTTTATGGAATCAATATTTGACGGCCGCAGGCGGCTGTGTTTCTACAAACCAAATGGCTTTGTTCTAAAAATCATTGCCGCTTGTTATTCTGTCCAGAGAGGTGGAACTATGTTACACAGCGCGCTGGTTCGAATGCGGTTTGAATAGTGCGCAGACAGCAGAGTGTCGAGACGAAACTGGCTGAGGTGTAATAACAGAAGAAGTGCAGAATTACAGCTCCGCCGGCTCCTTCAGGACCACGGACAGCTCCATGAACGCATCAGCGTATGAAATTGAAAACAAATGATATCCGCACTAGGAACAGTGGCACATTTTGACTGAAACAAACAAACAAAACAAAATGTTTAATTCATATTCACAGTACTGCTATTGAACAATCGGAGCTGAAATCATGGACTAACAATTCCCTGACTTCTGTTCATTTCCTTACTTTTCTGAAAACTGTTTTTTTTTGTTCAGGCTTTTGTTGTTATGTTACATTTGCTCTCTGCTATCAACTTAAACTACCTGGCTTGTCCACCTAAGCAGTTCTTATTTTATATCTTTTCTTTCCTTCTGTCACCAGAAGGCAAAACAAAGTCTGAAACTGCAGTTTGGAGGCATGGCGAAGACCACTGCCATCTGGAAGAGCTTTAGCCAGCTCTGTCTGGCTAAAGCTTTCTGCAGCAGTATACAAGTACAACAAGGTGTGCAGAAAAACTTGAACGCTATCATTTTGGTGTACGTCTTCTTTAGTAAGTGCACGAGTAGGTAAGAAAAAGTCTATTTGATTGTTTATACCAAACTCTGGCCAGAAAAGATTGAAAATGTCCAGTACTTTAAAAGTCCAAACTGGATCGTTAAACCGATTTCTGTTCCAAACAGGAAGTAAGAAACAAAAAGGTGAGGGTGATGGGAGCACTTGTAGAATCCAGTCCCCCTAACAGCTGCAACCTGACTAACCGGAACCTCCTTTATGTGCACAAAACGATCCGACACCTAGGATTTGATACTTTTCAAACTCGGACATCAAACTGTAGTCTTAAAAGTACTTAAAAGCAGAATGTCACCAAGGAGCGACATACAAAAAGGGTAACACTTTATTTGACAGGTCGTGAATAAGACTGTCATGACACCGTCATACACATGACATAACACCTGTCATGAACATGAGTAAGTCTTCATGAATATTTATGACTGTTGTCATAAACAGTCAATCCAGGCGATCGGCAGAGATCGGCCTCATGGGTAATCAGTATTGGAATCGGCAGCAAAAAACCTGATCAGAGCATCCCTAGTAATAATAATATCAAAATGTGTGTGATAACGGCTTAGTACACTACATTAAGGATCCGTTGTGGTTGTATCAACCTTCTGGTTGTCTCATGTCTTTTGGTTCTGGTTCTGCTCTGCATCCCCAGAAGCAGAACCAAACGTGGAGAAGCAGCTTTCAGTGTCTATGCACCGCAAATCTGGAACAAACTTTCTGAAAACTGTAAAACAGCCAAAACACTGACTTCCTTTAAATGTAGACCAAAACCCAGATGTCTAGAGTTGCATTTGTACCATAATAAATGAAACACCGACCAACATTTTGATGTATAAATGACGACACTTGGAAAAATGTAATGTTTCAATTGTTGATTTGTGTGTTTTTATGAAGTAAAGCACTTTGAGCTGCCTTGTTCCTGAAATGTGCAATACAAATAAAATTTGATTGACTGACTGATAACACCGAGTTACAAAAAAAATACTTTTAGGAAGTTGTCCATGTTTTTTCAACTGAATAAGAACTATTTTGTACCAGCTGAATCCAAAAATGACATCCACTTTTTAAAAAATGTTATTTCCTTAATTTAACCAGGTAAACCCCGTTGAGATCTAGATCTCATTTTCAAGATGGACCTGGGCAGAAGTCTGCAATACACAGCAACCTGGTTACAAAATAAAACAAATTAATACATACGCACAAGTATAAAACAATAGAAAACGGTTTAAAAGCAGTGACACTGTTTAATAACCTGACCCGATTTTCTCAGTCAGGCCAGGTTTTTATTCTAATTTGATTTAGAGAAATCCGATCTGTGGACTAAATTGATTATATTTTTGTGGCATCATCAGTTAAACCTCTGCTAACATTTCTCATCCAAAAAAAGTTTTAGGAGAAAAAAAAAAGTTTTCTAACAGAGTGTATTAATTAAATGATACACACTTGAATTTCTGTAAATTGAGTAATAAAAACTGATGGTCAGGGTAAGTACTTATAAATTGAAATTTAAATCTTCATTGTGCAAAATTCAGGGCTGGAACGTCCTTTTCTTCCAACACCTCATATGTTCAGCTGCAGGGATATCTCTCTTCAGAGCTCAACAGCAATCAGCCATCATCCCAGCATCTCAAACTCATATGCATCATAGTTCAGAAAGTCGACCCGATTGAGCAAAACCAATGTGAGTTTTCGATTCAGCACATCAAAATGACCCTAAAACAGTTGAAAAACCCCCAGACTATGTTTTTTTTGGCTGTTGACCAGCGTGACGAATGCGTGTGACACACGTCGTAGTCCACTCACACATTGGTGGTGAAGATGCCATAGATGAGGTCTTGCTCCGGGAGGTAGAAGGTGCTCTGCAGCTCGTTGTAGTAGAAGGGGATCTCTCCGGACCGGGAGCAGTTGAGCCGCGCCTTCATGAACGTGGTCCAGGTGTCCTCCAGGAGGAAGCGCCCGCCGATGTCGTTCTTGCACACCCGGGCCACGCGGGAGTACACCGTCTTGCCGCAGTCGTGCTCCACCGCATTCTCCCTCAGGAAGAAGAAGGTGAAGAGGCCGATGTCGTAGGCGGAGATGAAGTGGGGCTCTGCGGCGGGGAAGGAGGAGACACGAGGGAGAGGAAGATCATTATGTGGACCCGGGAGGATGGGGGGGAAAAAAGCAAAAATATATTTGCAACATTTGTCTTCTGGACACTGTTGCTTTGAACTTTGTTCGCATTATTGATTGCAATAAGGACTTGAAATTTCTACGACCAAATTCCTGTTTAGGCTGGCTTTGAAAAAAAGAGCCCCTGTGGCAAATGAGTAAACAAGAGAAGATGCTGCAGAGGGCGAAGGAGAGTGGAAGATACAAACACGGTTTCACATAAATCTGTCTTGAGGTTTTGATGCTAAAACTGAATGCCTGTGTTGCTTTTATTGCCCCTGAACGGCACAGGGGATGATTAATGTCCGCCTGCTGGACGGGTTTCCAGGTAAGAGACTGCAAAACAGGGATGAGGAGATCTTAAGTAATTGTTTTAAAGGAATTAGACGGCTTCAGCCAGTATATCGGTTTCTGGCACAAGTTAAAACAAATTCATGTCAGAGTTTCTGTGCAGGAACTTTGGGGACTTTTTGTGACAGACATTTGGACAGGGACCTCAGAATAATTTCAGCTCCAGTTACATCCTCTTTCTGGAGCTCACAGTGTTTCTGTGAAACCTGGAAACTCAATGAGCTTCCTCAAGGTTTAAGATTTTTCTCCTTTTGTTGCAACCTTGTTAAAAACAAAAGTTGTTCTTTTTTTAACTCATGGAAACTAGATCTTTTAGAGACAATTTGATTTTTACAAGAGAGGTCTGACAGTTTCTTCAGAAGTTACTAACAAAAACACAATCGAGTGTTGTAAATGAATACAATAGATAAGATATAATGAAAGTCAGGCAAAAAACATGCAGTGGTTTTGC
The DNA here is from genome assembly GCF_001444195.1 of Xiphophorus couchianus. Classification (NCBI taxonomy): domain Eukaryota; kingdom Metazoa; phylum Chordata; class Actinopteri; order Cyprinodontiformes; family Poeciliidae; genus Xiphophorus; species Xiphophorus couchianus. The sequence goes on along the minus strand of NC_040234.1, from coordinate 7,624,215 downwards.
AAGAGTGCTTGTAAACCTTGAACTTTTTTCTGCTATAAGCATAAATATCAGCGTCATTGTGAAGTGGTAGAAAAAATACAAATTAGGGATGCACAATATTGGATGTTTGGTTGATATCCAATATGCCGATATACTAAAGCTCATTTGGCCGATAACCAATACCAATACCGATATTGTTTTCTACTTACTGAAACTATGTGGCTTTCTCTACTATGGAATTAAAATACTTCATTATCTTTGTCAGCTTAGCCTGCTACCAAATAAAAAATGCTAAGGAGGAGGCTGAAAATGATGCAACACTTTCAACTATCATTATGTTTAAAGTCACATTTATTCATGACATTTACTCTCTCTAGGGCAATAACACTGAAACTTTGCAAATTTGACGTTGTGCTGTGCTGCAGGCATCATCGTCACTGGTTTGTCACTTAAAAACATTTTATTTTGACGGAATGGCCGATGTCCAATATTAAATTTTTAGCTAATATCGGCCGATACCGATACCATGCCAATAATATCGTGCATCCCTAATACAAATAATTATTAAAATGTCCCGGAGTTTTATATTCTCTAAATCTCTGTAAACTCTTTTCCCCCTTCTGCAAGGATTATTTCTGAAAGAAAACCTGAATTTTTATTTTCCTCCCACAACCGCGCATGGATAATAGATGGAAATACAAGTGGGAATCCGTGGAATGTGTTGGTCCGTCACACAGAATCCCGATATAGCATGGTGACATGAAAACAAATTAAATGAAAACAAGGAGTACCAATACTTTTCTAAGGATATGAAGCATAAAGAGCGAATCCTTCATTTAATGCTTTGCAATTAATAAGCAGACATCGACAGAATGTCAGAAAGAGAAAGAACACTGGTGTTTTGATACGGAGCTGATTGTGGTTTCAACGCTGGGAAGATTTGTTTTGTACTGTCATCTTTTCGTCTGTCAGGTTTCTGCACGAATGATTAAAAATAATAAAAGAAAAAAGAAGAAAAGACTTGCCGTTGCCTCACTTCACCACCGGGACCTGCTTGTTGGAAGTGAAATCCAGAGCAGCGACAGCAAAATTATAAAAACCTTAATTTGCGCATGTATACATGCAAATAAATGATAACTAAGCTGATTTTGCAACAGAGTCACTTAAACACACAAACAAACACACACACTCAGAGAGGAACCTGTTAACCATTCGGATGCAATGCACCTCTGGGGCCAACAGGACTTTTTTTTTTATATAAAGCATCTGAAATTGAGCGGGAGGAGAAAACGACTTTGGTGTCCGGAGGGCAGCGGTGGCATAATTCCATTTCGCTGCGACTTTTTCGGACTGCGGCATTGATGAAACCACTTGTGGTGTGAAAAAACCCCTAAAAAAACAAAGAGGTAATCAGCTGCAGGAGGGATGCAATTTTTTATTTTTTAAAAAGCTGTAATCAAGTTTTATAATTCTCTCTCCCTCTTTGATTACTCTGCAGAAACATGGAGCGGGGGTCTTTATGCAGCGCCGGCTAATTTAGCAGGTGATCTAATCCACTTATCCAGTTTAGATTTAATGAAGTGAACGTCCTAATCAGTTTGTACCCAGTTTGTGTTCTAAATAATGACAAGGAAACGTGGCATTGAAAGCAAAACCAACTGAGTGCATTTATCATTATTAGACAAAGCAGTCAAAGGCATCCCTTAATAATAATATCTACAATAAAAACAACTTAATTGAGACCATTGTAATTTACAGAGGGTTAATTAGTGTCAACAAGAAGCATCAGTTTTTCCTTCCCTCAGGCTAACGGCTAGCTGAAACACTGCTTTCCTCTTATGTGTTTATTAGCTCAGCAAAATAAATCATTCAGCAATGACCTGCCTGATTTAGAGCTTTGTGTGTTTATGGACACAATATACACGTCAGGCAAAGAGCGGAAAAAGATGACATGTTCTGCACTTCAATAAGAAAGGTGACCAGGCGCTTCCTGCTGAGCCGTAAACCCGTTTTTCCTGCCTGACAGGTGAAACGCTGGGGAAGCAACGTCAGGTAATGTTGCAGGTCAGACGCAGCAGCACTACATCAAAGGCTACTTAACAGTCAAATGTGGAAAATGTTGAGAGAATACAGTACAATTCATTCATATTTAACAGATGAGTAATGCTTTTTGGCTTAAGACGGCAAAATTAATGCACACAATAACTGCTGGAAAAAACACAACAAAAATTATTTTAAAATATTTTTTATATATATTTTTTAATATAAATTTGTTAAAACTATGACGATGCTGCGACGGCATAGCATAAGACAGATTATCTTGAGTGTTAAGTGCTGCCAGTGTTAAGTAAAAACAACCAATCAGAGCCAAGAGGCGGGTCTTAGCACTGTCAGTCAAGCTTGTATACACAATGCTCCAGACCGCTTCCCCTTTGCTCTCTGCTACGCTAAAGCTACTTCCCTATAGTGAGCGTCACGATATTAAGTAAATGTTTTTCCTGAAACGGTAAGTTGCTTTGCCAGCAATAGCAAATTTATCAGCATGTACACGAGCATGAGTGACAGCGCTAAGACTTTCCTCCCGGCTCTAATTGGCTGTTTTTGACCGAGAGCAAACTGCAGGGCAAAAGTAGCTCAGGGAGGAGCTTAATCCTTTCACAGAGTATCTGTCTGATATTATACTGTCATTGCAGTGACCATTTTAACATATATGTAAAGAACATATTTTATAAAAGTTACATATTGCAGCTTTAACCCAAATGTTATTAGGAAAGAGGTTGGCTATTTTTAACCCAAAATTGGGTCAAAAATTTTAACTGAGCTCCTTTGAGCTAAGTTGAAAGCTCTGCCCCGAAAGGACAATGGAGGATTTACATTGGCACAAGCTAATGTGCCAATGTAAATAAATATTTCCTTTATTTATTTTAAAGGAAATAAATACACTTTCAAATTTGTTGCCAAGAAGCGTTGCTGTAACAAAAGCAATGATCCATCACACGCACATTTGTTTTACTTTATATGTGAAGTGCATTAAGTGTGAAATTTGTCACCAAAATGAAACTGCATGTCAGGGAAAATACAAAACACAATGAAATTTGCATGGTAGTCTGATCATTTTTATCTCAAAAGCGAACTTCGTATAAAAATCATCCAGAACTGCATGGCAGTACAGTAGGTGGCGGTACCATCTCCCCCCGGATTTCTAGGTGTACTTTGTATCTTCTCTCCTTACAATAGTGTGTTCTGGCTTCCTCTCACCATCCAACAATAGGTATCTTAGGTAAATTGGCCCCTCTAAATTCCCCATAGGATGGCAGTTTGTGCGTGCAGCATTATTTGTCATATTTATGTTTATATTCCACTGTAACGTAATACCGGCCATCCAGTATATACACATCGTCTCTCCCCCGTTGACCTCCGAGGACATTACCACCCCAAACGGATGGATACACTTAAAAAATTACAACAAACCTTCCGAAATTGCAGTTGGTGAAATTTATACTCAATAACGTGTCAGTTCTGTGTAATTAAATAATATCTTGGCAACATTTACTGGTGCCCTGGCAGCAGAGGGGATTTATCACTACCTTCACAGAGGGCTGCTCAGTTATTGAGTTTCATTGTCCTTGTGCACAACGCTGCAAAAAATAAAATAAAAAAGAGGAAAAGTCTCTTCAAGCCTGTGATGCCACTGTGAGGAAGAAGATTCTGAACGGAGAGCGGATAAGAAAAGCCTGTCAGCATTTTGTTTCCAAAACAAAGAAAGTTCAGTTTTCAGGATGAAAGATCTCCTCTTCTCTATATATATTCGCCTACTATAGAAATAAGAGAAGTTCTCGACATGTTTTGTTTTTATATTAGGCAAACATCGTGCGTCAGCGACACTTCTGAGAAAGCTGAGTGGAGGCTGACGTGAGTAACTGCAACGTAAATCAATATTTCATCACACTTGAAGTCTAAGGACTTTTAGACGCTTACATACCTTCAGAAAAACCCAACCTTTAATTTTAATAAAAAAATATTCAATCAGCAGGGAGAGAACGTCTAATGTGAAGCTTTGCTGTCTGCACTGATGAATGCTGACTCGCCCTGGCATGCTGTGTGCTTGAAACTGTAAGTAGATTTACCAAATATTTAATGATTTCAGCCAACACTTGCCTGACCACTTTCAGACACGTGTAGCACATTATAATGTCATTCTCAGGCGGTAATCTGATCCTTCAGTGTAAAAAAAAAAAAAGACAGTAACATCAGGGCAAAAGTGAAAAAGCCCATCCTAAATCCACACCTTTGATCCCAAGTCACGCACACTATTCAGAACAGCAACACATTAAGAGAAATGTACTTACTTCAATGACATGAAAGGCTTCATGTTCCACAAAATCCCCTCTAATTTTCTCAAATCTAGACATATATACAATTTATGTGTCAATACATCTGCACGCTTGGCTTGAAATGCAGCTTTATAGCAACAAACACTCCACTTTAAGGTGGAGAAGCATCCCATGATCACTCTTAACTACGGTGAAGGATATACTAGCAAATCTCTTTTCCAAAGGTGCTGAAACACTTCATAGAGAGCATGGCATTTAGTTGTGATTGGGTCTTTCAGGAGAGGCTACAGGTCCATCTCTCTGTATACTCCAGCCTTGTTAAATGATACAGCAGAAAATTGGGGTTGTCCTGAAAGCTAAAGAGGGTGGCACATAAAATATGAGGAGCAAAGAATTGGACTCAGCAGCGATTTTGTTAAAGCAATAACTTTTTTTTTCACACGGGAAGTTATTCCCCCCACATTTTAGTAAATATGCTAAAATTAAATTAAACTGCTTGTTTTGAATTGTGAGGTTATGCTATTGCAGTAAAGCATTACTTTATTTTTACGTTTGTTTTAAAGTGTTAATTTCCATTATTTTATTACATAGACTTTAATGTGGGAAAAAAAATGGTGACGCAATTAACTGTATTTCATTTTTACATGCAAATGTCCAAAGCCGGAACCTTTGTTTTTATGCGTTTCTGGTACGGCAGTAAACCTGACACACCAGCAACATCAGCAGCAATGATGGATGAAACAAAACTGCTTCTCTTCACCTACCAGAAGTTAATTTTTGCTTGAAAAAAAAAAAGCAAACGATCTGATGGTTCGCTGGAAAAGACTGTTGTGTGCAAGTTGTGCAACAACCATCACTGAAGCTAATCAAGGCTGAAAGAGCGTCTCAATGCTAAACATGTTGCAGCATGCACAGACGTCCCCAACGCTAACATCAGTGTCCACAGAAACCTGTTTCATGAACAGTCAGAGGTTCCTCAAACAATTAAAGCTGAACTGGTATAATAATAGCATTTTCTGCTAATCTGGAGGCTGAATAATCTGAACAACAGGTAAAAAACAATTAAACATATTTATTTTTGTGCTGATATGTCTGTTTATTCAATAATTCAGTAGCAAGAAATGGTTATTTTGTCAATGCACGGTTTTTGATTAAATTCAATAAATTAATAATTACAGGCCCTGCAATTTAATGTGGCCCCATCGCCAAATTTAAACCTTCTTATGTATCTTTTCAACGGTTGCCCAAAAAAAATGTACATTGTTTTTGACGGCAGGCCCCAACGTTCCTTGTGACATTCAGATGTATGACAGAAAACAGTCGGTCAGCACCTGGCAGACGACCAATCCAATAAAGGAACGAATAGATTAGATCTAGCACCCCCCCCTCCCAACCTCCCCTACCCGCCGGCCCCTGCGGTTCTCCTGAACCAGCGAGAGCTTAGAGCTGGAAATTAGATTTTCATTCACACCCTGAAATCTACCGGGAACCCCATATTCCCTCACAGATGCCGCCACGAAAGAAAAAAAAAGCAGGTTTTGCACGCTCGGATGGAGCCCAACATGTGCGTTTAACTGTCTGCCTGATCGGGACATTATCTACTTTGTTACTCATCTTCCTCCGTCTCGAATCATTTCACAAACTCTCTTTCCGCTCGTGTGTGCGGTTTTAAAGCCATGTGCACGCAGCTGCTACCCACACGCCGCCTGATTGCTGTCTAAATACTCACCTGCATGGTGAGGCCCTGCGTGGTGTGACACATGCTGTGTGCTGTAATTTCACCCTGTCTGTGGGACGAAGAATAATTATATCGCTCACTGACTCCCTGGTCTGTCGTCTCTGCATCCAGCGCCGCCATCCAAACTCTGTGATAAGCGCACAAACTCACAGCCTCTCCTGTCATCCATCTTTAGTTGGACCCCATCTACTGTGAAGCTTCACTTTTTCCACGGGACAGCTAAGGAAGTGGAGAGCCAAGCTTTGTCAAGAGGGTCACGAGATTTAAGAGTCGTGATTTGCTCTCACAGTTTAAAACTCGAGTGAAAAAAGTAGTTTTTAAAAATGACTTATGCATTGGACATTAACTACTATATCCTCCTCCATTCACATTCTATACAGGACGTAGAATATATATTTTCAGTGGTTCCACCCAAACCACTCTGGAACTGGTTTAGGTCCTTAAACTCTGCTCTATGTGATACTTGCTGTCGTTTCCTTGGTTCCGGCTGCCATCTTTTTCTGCCTGTACCACATAAAGTGCATCTTGTCGTTGAGTCAATGAAGCTATGAACACCAAAAACCTTCATCCAACACCCAACTCCACCCCAACCTTCATATATATTTTCATCAGCCTATATGACAATTACCTAACTGACAATGTGCTCTCCATGGTCCTGAATTTTGAAAAAATAAAGCAAATAAACTCACACAAACCAACAAATAAGAGCATACAATCATATTTGTAGCTAAATTAACTGTTTTTTTTAAGAAAACAGAGTAGTTTGAAAACATTTTTGTGGTTTACTTTAGCGATTACTGAAGAGAGCCAGCGGCGTGTAAGCAGATGCTCTAACATCATCATCTATTTTATTAACTATATTAATAATATAGCGTTGCTGCTGAACAACAACCAGTGTGATTTTTAATCCTTGACAATCCTAATCAGATGATCTTTCATCCGCACCAGCAGCACTGAAAAACAGGAGTTTAACACAACTTTTACAGCTTCATTCATTACCACAACCTGGTGATTTTAAAATAAAACTTAATTGGAAATTGTGTTTATGGAAAATCCTGAGGCTAATGCAACATTGTGTTTTGCGCAGTGTTTTAACAGTTTTGGGTTTTTTTTCTTTTTATGTTATTTGACTGATAAAAATCATCAAGCACTTTCACCAATTAGGCGCCGGATCAGGATTGGTGGAAAATGTTTCTAATTATGAGCCTAATTAACTCAAAAACTACGGCAAGCATTTAGAATGCTAAGGTCGGAGTCTTCATCAGACAGACAGAGTGTCTGCGTAGCCCAGCATGAGATGAAGATCTAACATTATCACAAAATGTAAGTAGCACTAACAGAAATTTTGATTTTGATTTATTTGATGTCCATAAAGTTTCTATAAAACAATCTGCGGCTGCATGGTTTAGCATCTGATCAAAACATTAATGCTGCAATTTTATTCCTCTGAGGAAAGGGTGACGGAATTTGATTTATTCGAAAGGCATGCAGTTAAAGCACACACAAAAAGATATACAGTAGTGTGAAGGGGTATTGCTAATCAAGTACTTGGCAGATTTTTGTTAGTTCGCTGCTTTAAACCATGATGAAAGCAAAGTGATAATGCCATGCATCAGTCTTGTTGCACTGTCCACATTTTCTTCTGAGGAGTTTTAGCTGATTTCCTAGTAAAGTGAGCAAACAAGACAGAGGAAAATACAACATAGCAATCAGGCAATCTACCTGCACACTTACTGTACAAGTATTTCTGTGTTACTGAAATAACACAGAAATACTTCTGTATTTCCTTCTGTATGAAGGAAAACTGGACAGGGATCTGACTCACGTCTACGTTTCTGCTGAATTCAGGACATGTGTAAGCAAAAATTTCTGCTGCAGTGTGTTGTCCCAGGAAAAGACTCAGTGTCAGCAGCAAAGAGATTATTGACACTAACCCCTGAAGGACAGACAGCATTCCATGTTTCTTCCATTTCATAAATCCCACTGAGTCCCGTACCCAACCTGAGCCATGTTCCACATGCAACTCTGCACCAAAACAGTCTCTCTAATCCTTTTGCAAACACCCCTACCGGACAGGTCCGCCTCCGCTACAACGAGACACAATTGTTTTGGAAGCGAAAGTGCGGACTTGGCCTCGTCCACCGCGCCGAAGAGGCCAGTGAAAATGTTTGAAGGAACGGCAGGAATTTTCAGAGGTTTGTTGAAACAACTTGTGCAGATTACCGGGGAATCCAGCAGGCTTTAGAAAATATCAGATGATATCTCTGCGGAGATTACATTTCTCTCGGGGTGTAAAAGACAATCACTAAACATCGAGTCTGTGAAATACTGACGAAGATAATACCACCGGAGCAGCTAGCAATTTCAATTTTGATGTTTTGTTTCTTTTTTCCATTTAAGAGAATTGAGTGAAAATGAACTTTTCAATAATATTCTAGTTTATTGAGATGTCCTTGCTGTTTGTTTAGACTATTTTCAAAATTAGGAGACATTGTTGAACTGGTTTGCATTTTGGGTTGTCAGAGTGAAAAAAACAAATATGCATGCCACACTTTCCAGATATTTGTAAAAAGATGCTAAAAACAATGTACCTGTTTCCTGCCACAAGTAGGAAACTAGATCCAAATAAAATACTGAAGTTTGCTGTTTAGATTAAATGGAAAAAGAAATAACTGTGGGAAATTGTCAAGAATTTGTGACTCTCTGTACTAGTTTTATGGTATTTTAATTTATTTAATCTTTGTGTTCATGGAGGTTGACTTATGTTAAAACAAGCAAAAAAAGCTTTGCTGTTTAGGATTTAAGGTATATGAATACTTTTGCAAGACACTTTAACAGTACTGTTCTTAGTGTTGTGTAGTTTGTACCGTTCAGCCACTTGGAGTTGTACTGGGCAGTGCGCAGCGGCGGCATGCCGCCCAGGCTCCTGTAGATGACGGGGTCGCGACCCGAGAAGTCGATGACGGTGGCGGCGTAGAGCTCCCCGCTTTCGGTTACCACCGCCGTGGAGTTGTGGCGAGGGTCGTACGGGCAGCGCGCCACGCCATTTACGCGCTCTACCACTCTGCTGATGTTGCCCACCTGGAAAAGAAACACAAGACCGAGGAGCAAGCCGAGTGCCAACAGGAGGGAGGAGGAAGTGATGTCACCGACTTCATATAAAGCTATTTCCTCACTTTACCTCTCTGCTGATGCATAGCGGCTGGAAAGCATTAGTCCCGCAGGTCATGACCTCTGTCTTGTTCACCAGCAGGACTCTGATGTAATTCTGGCATTCCATCTGAGAAAAAAAAAAGAGAGATGAAAATGAACATCTACAAAAGGTAACAGCAGGGTGAAATCTGTATTGGTTCGCTGAATGCTATTGGACGTGTTACTAAGGAGAACAATGGAGCGAGTTTCCCGGTGCAAAATTGGAACGTGGCGTTTGCAGCGTTCGCCCGTGGGCCCATTGTTGAGAAATATGAATGCTAGTTTGGAAGAAAATGGCAGATTATGTATTTGTGGCATCGACAAAGACTCAAAGTCAACTGCATGTTTTTCAGCACAAAGAATCAAATTCTTTTCCAACAAAAGCGAGGCATTGATTTATAGGCCTTTCTCTGCAGAGAAGTGAGGTAATTGAGCAAAAAAAAAAAAAGTTTTGTGCATCTGGTTTCAATCTTCACCTTACAGGCTCAGTGGGAGATGCATATGATTTTGCAATCAGTTCCTACAAAACAATGCGAAGGAAGCAACTGAACTCAGCAGCTGCTCTCAGGCATTTTACAAAGGACGTCCTTTCTAAGTGTCCCAACATGTCCCCACGGGCACTTTCTTAGACATTTCCCTTCCCTTATAAGTCTGAGTGCTCTCTCCTATAAAGTTGAGAAAAACAACTTTTGATTGAAGGTTTTGAAATAGTGCTTCTCTGCCGAGGAACCTCCCAAGAGACTAACAAGCACCGAGGCAGAAGATATCAAAAAATGGCCCCGCTGTACGCCGAGCCGCACTGACACGGAGCGCCGTAATTGGGGGCGTGATTGAGGTTACCTCTGTTTTGCCTTTGCTCTGACACGACTTCCTGGTTTCTTCATCCGGTGCCCACTCTGTCGCCTAGGAAACAAACACAAGATGACAAAGAGGTGACAAAGAGGCCGAGGAGTGGCGCGCGGACTTCCCCGAGGCACTTCGGAAAGTTACACAACGACCAACTTTCGCTAGCGCCTCTGGAAGGCTAAAGACGACGCCTGAAAAGACTTTAACCTCCACGCTGTTTGTTTATTGTGTACACGTTGCGATTGGCTTGCCAGCAAAGAGCCCATTTGAGGGGCGAGGGCGAGGCGCGCAACGAGGCAGCTGAAGGGCTGAGGACGGCTTTAGCATGTAAATGGCTTCCTTCTTCTTCTGCTCTTTCTGGAAAAAGTTTGCAGCGCTCACCTCCTCTGCCCTCTTCCACCGTCAGCCTGGACGAGCCAATTATTTCCCTGTTGAGCGTTACAGTAGGCGCTTGGCTTAATTATGGATGCAGGCGGCGGCGGCTGCAGTGCAAACACACAGGGTTGCTGGCCACAGGAGCTGCGCTGGATCCCGTTAAGTGGGTTGAGAGATGGTCCTCGTTTGGCCCGAACTGGGCGTGAAGAGGTGCCAGAGGGCCCACGTTGTGTGTGTCGCTGGCCTCATTTCACCCGTCCTCTCCCATCTCCTCAGAGAAGCGGCCCAGACAGGACGGGTGAGCTTAAACTTTAAAGTGTAGCTTTATTGACTATTATTATAATTATTATCTCGCTGTTTGTGTTTACAGTTTGAAACAATTATTAGTTTAGAGCTAAATCGTAGTGTAATTTAACCAAAGTGTTAGCATAGCTAATCAACTCCACTTTTTTTTTTACCCCTCCAGGTTTTTTTTTTTGTGACCTTAAATGAAAGTAGGCTGACATGCGGGAGGCGTTGTCCGGTCCGGGAGTCGAACCCTTGACAGCCGCGTCGAGGACTCAAGGCCTCCAAACGTGGGTCGCGCTAACCCCGACGCCACCACGGCACGCCCATCACGTAGCTTTTTACTGGCTTTGCTCCTAAGTAGCCAGTTGGCATTTAGGTGAATATTGAAGGTTGTTATGGCGACTTGGTCATCCCAACATGACACACTTTGTTTCATTTCTCCAACAGTTTGTTTTACCCCTCCATCCACCCTGTTCATGTGGTGCCAAGACAAATGCGGCACCGCGTTCAGCATTGTGACCAGAACTGGACCTCAGAGTCAAATGTAGAATCCACGGAGACAGCAAGATGCTGGCCATTAAACTGGGGTGAGTGACTTGTACAAAAATAAAATATGTTATTTAAATATTTGTTAAAATTGTCACTATGTTGTGACAATATGGTATGAGCTCCTGTCTCTTCTCAAACTAAAAGTTGTATTTTTCTACATTTTTCTGTGTGAGATTATGCCATATAACAATAAAAGGTTTATGCATTTCGGGTTTCTCAGGGTTTCCACAGATCGTTACCCGGTTTGCCAACAAAACTCATTCTCCCTATACGTCTTACCTAAGCAGATAACTCTCCCAGGTGGTCAAAGACAATTTTCAAAATTAATGACGCCTGACAGTGACGGGTCAACGTCAAGCACAGAACAAATGCTTTTCAATAAAAAAACAAATAAATGAACCTCGTTTACTCTGGAGCTCCTCTCTAAACACATTCTGTGTGTGCAGCCTTGAGGTACTTAACTTTTTTTTTTTCGCCCCGCAGTGTCTTTGCAGGTATATCACTCTAACTCTCTTTCTTCGGTTTTAATTAAAGCTCAGCAGAACAGCCTAAATCTGTGCAGCCAGATTGTCAGAACCTCTGCTTTGTAACAGTCTGCTTAAACTTTAAATGCACTTTTGAATGGAACAAAATCTTCTTCTGGGCATGAAATGTTCCGTTTTTAATTTGCGGAGCACATGAACAGGTCACATTGGTCTCTTTTGTGTCTCAGTCCAAGGAATTTATCAACCCTCCTTGCAGCCGGGGAAATTATTAAATTTAAGGTGATTAGCATCTGCATAAATTGTTGCTAATGAGTAAAAATACCAAACTGAATACCGCAGATCCCAAACTAATGAGCTAGTCGAATACGTCCAGGACCTGGGAATATCCGGTCATCTTGGTATTAAGCATATTCTCGCTGACATTTTGTTGTAAGGATTGTAATTTCATATTTTAAATGCAATTCCTGATGGTTTTAGAAAAAAGCTAAAGATTCACTATCAAGCAGGAACTTCTGGGAACGTTTTTTTTGCTTCCAATCCAAAACAGAAACACCACAGTTTCAAAACTAATGTTTGTAATATCTTTGGATTTTTTTTGTCTTTCTCAGAAACAATTGCGTTATTTAGCTGAGTTTACTACGAAGGTTTGCTCTAGAGCACGTGTCAAACTCGAGGCCCGTGGGCCAAACCTGGCCCGCCATAGCTTTTTATGTGGCCCTCTAGAGCAGCGGTCCCCAACCCCCGGGCCGCGGACCAATTGGTACCGGGCCGCGCAAGAAATAATTAAATATTTCCGTTTTATGTATTATTTGAGTCTGGAGGATCTTTTATTTTGAAAATCCTTTAACCGGATTCTCTCGGCTCCGTCTTGCGCGCCAACATTGATCCCACAAGCAGCAAAATGAGTAAGAAACAGATCAGATTCTTTGGAAAGTTTCTTTGCGAAGGGGAAAAGACCCAGAGAAGAGACAGAAGCCATTTTTGTATTTTACGCGAGGGCCACACAAAATCACTTCGAAATGACGCTTGGGGAGTGGGGCCACCCTGCTCTAAACCAAGTATCACCATTCGCTCAGATGTTATCAGTCTCAGTGTGAGCGGTGTGTGTTATCTGAAGGCCTGCTTCACATTTCATTCTCCAAAAACACTTTTTATCTCACTGCAAGCCTGAGGAGACGAAGAATTGGAGGAAAAGCAGAAAACACAGACGGAAGGCGTTGTGGCTGTGCTTGAATACATTAGGATGAATACAAAAAACAAGTGAAACTTTTGTCACCATCGTTAAGAGTGTAGGTTAGAGGTGCGACTGAGACAAAGCCATTAGTGTGGTGAAGCTACATCTGGCTCCTGCAGCCGTTAGAACGGTGGGCTCTGACCCATGCTGATGGTCAAAGCTCATCTCCCCTGGCAGATCCCTTCAGTTAACCCCCTCCAGGCTGAAGTGCAGGAGGCAACCGGCTGCGTAACATGATGGACTCGGGTTAAAATGATACCAAACAGGAAGACGAGAAGAAACGGCACGAGTGTCTGACCGGGTGTGCGGGAGCTCCATGTTCTGTTCACGTCGCTGCGGCTGCTGAACAGTACGCAGACCGTCAACAACAACCTCTAATCCAGTTTCCACCCAGAGCTCAGCGAACAGCGTGGCACCTGCCAATCAGAGTGCGGCTCCGCCCCCCCCTCGCCCTCCTCCTCTGCTCCAGTGCATCAATCTGCCGGCTGAAATGAAAACACTGCTCCTCCACAACCTCCGTCTGTCAGCGCCTGTCAGCCAAGGGGACTAATGGAATGACGTCATCGTAAACACACACACACACATAGAACGAGAGGGATGCCTTTCCGGTGATTCACAGCTTGGAGCGTTACCATCTCTTTCTGCGGGGCCCCGTCTACAAGAATCCCCGTCGGCTTAACCCACTGACCTTCACCAAAAACCGCCACCCTCCTCCCCGTCGCTCCTCTCTTAATTCATTTCTTCTTTCTTCACGTCGCTTTGGAACAAAGCCACACACTCTCTCTCTCTCACACACACAAACACACACACACACAGCCTGGGAGAGTACCAGGCTCTGCCTCGAATTCCTTCCCTCCCGCTCCAAAAAAACGTGAATGGCCCGCCGGCCGCCAGCTGAATGAATCGCAGCGAGGCTCTGGAGTCCATGTTTTTGTCGGGGCTCTCATTTATTTTCTGTCATTTGTGAAGCAGGGAGGGAGCAGATCGGTTCTGCATAAATTTGCAGTGCGTTGATTTAAAAATCAGGTTAAAAAAACCCCTCAAAGACAAATCTCTTCATATGTTATTAATTATAAACAGATTAAATAAGAAAAAAATAAGGGGAAGGAAATCACAATGCTATTTTAACACAAGAGTCCAAATGAGAAATTTTCCAATTAATCGCACTAGAGAGATTTAATTATAAACGCTGACACAGCACAGCATGCTGCGGCTAAAAATGGCACAAACACTAGCAACTTGGAAAAGAAACACATTTGATACTGATGCAGGATAAACAGGCGAGTGAACTGAAATCTCACAAAGAATAGTTTTTACGATGGTGCAAATTAGAAGAAAAAAAATCAGCGCAGGTGCTTTAAGGCACAACAAACAGAGATAGTTGCTTTGGTATGCAAGTTCTCAGATACTTCCTTGAGCTTCGGCTAATTTTCAGACCGGCTAATAATTTAGTTGTCTGGCTGTGAAAAGCTGCTGGAGACTCGCTCTCTCCAGAAGAAGTGGAGCGCAGAACTGTTGTATGAAATATTAAGTGGAGGAACAGAAATGAACGCCACACGTTTGGTCCGTGACATGAAATCGAAATAAAACCTGCTGGAGTTTTGATAACTGCGACGGAGCTTAAGGAGTGGGGATGATTTGCTGGTTCTTTTAGTTTTAATAACCGCACATAAAATGAGCAAAAAAAGATGGGATTATTCAGAATTAAAAAAAAAAACTTTATGTATCTGATCCCCCTGTCAGGTCGGTAGAGATTTTTCATCTGCATTCCTGCATTCCTTCACTCTGGTTTGTTTCTGTCACCTGTTTTTGTTGATCTGCATGCTTTTGTTGTTGAACTAACAGCGGTCTGCTTGTGTGTGATGTATCCTGCATGTTTTCCTTCAACTACATAAAGGGCCACGTTCACTGGCTTCACTGAATACATCTCGCACAGTCAGATTTAATTACATGAAGTAATCGGAGGCGTACAATAGATCGATGCAAGTTTAGTGCAACGAACACACGAATCAGAGGGAGCTTGTGAGTAGAATTTGCATCCCTTCATTTGCATTGATGTCAATTAGATGTCCATGCTCTTGTGCCAGATAGCATGCAGCACTTTTGTTAAGTGTTTAAACATGCTTTGGTTGGAAACAACCTGAAATTCATACTTAACAGGATATTTATTTTCTGAATAGCCGTTTTCTCTATCAGTTTTCTCACTAAGGGTATTAGAAGGGAAGTTAAGCAGCCCATTCAATTTGCCACCATATGAATGGATGGCAGCATTTTATTGAGTTAAAAACATTAAAAAATGGGACTTGTGTGTCTTAAGGATCTCTGAAGTCGTTCCATGAGATGACATTTGAATAATTGCAACTGTGAAGATTTTTTTTTAATAGTTCTTTTTTTTGTTTTTAGGTGCACATGCATCATAATTTCTACAATTTCTAAATATTTTCACGTTACGTCATGTTAAGTCATAAAATTCATTGCAACTCCTCTGGGTTTGACGAGACGGGCCAATGGAAAGCAGCGTAAATGTGAGGGGAACTTTCAAAATAAAATCCACTGTAACTTAGGAAGGCAGTATCTTACCGTCCTGAGTCATCAAATGTGTGCGATTTAATCTGTGTGAAGACCTCAGATGTTTGTTAGAGAACATTTGCACAAAAAACAAAAAAAAAAGGCAGCTTTACAAAAATCAAGGAACCAAGCGGAAAAGTCAGGGATATCAGGGAAATCAAGTTCTGGACGTGGAGAGTAAGGTGAAATATTTAGGTCATATTAGAAAGGAGTGATCTTTGTGATGACGCAAGCTAATATTTTGGCAGTGACACATAAATTTAACATGATGCCAAAGTGTCCCTTTTTCAAGCCTGCTGCACTTCTCTTTATAGCTTACTAGTATAACTACAGTGAAGCTGTACTGAAGAATAATGAAGACGCTGCAAGTGCCCAATCAGGATGCAGCGCTCAGGCTGCTGAGACGGACACCTGCAAGTCAAACGTTAGTCGTGAGCAACGTCCCGTCTTTTCACGCCTTGTTCATGTATAAATTTATGCACCTTTCTTGGTATTCCGATGCGTTATACTACTTAAAAGTCAAGACTTCTGTCAACTGGAACATATAGTGACACAAGATGTACTGTACCTCGAGGTTTTATAAGGATTGGAATAACTGTTTATATGCTTTATTATGGATGTGTTTGTCCTCTTTTTGTTTTCGTTCTGATTCTTAAGTGATATGGACTACTTTGTGTCTGGAAGTTAAGGTTGTAATTTAATTTAAAGAAACGGACGCCATCTTCAGTTTGCCACCAGCAGGGGTACACCAGAGAAGAAGCTCTGATGAGAAGAGAGTAAAACTGACAATTTTGCAAAATGCTGTATAGCGAAAAACTCAAACTATGGATTGAACATAATGATGTGAGACATGGCAGTGGTAGCATCATGCTGTGGAGATGAGGTGTTTTTTCAGTAAAGTGAGAAATCTTGGTATTAATCTCCTCCACTTCACTGTTTCAAGCTCCTCTTTGTTTCTTTGTTTTTCAAAACATGTGAAAAATGTGTTAATACATCAAAGGTTTAAATATTTTTTCCCAATATATAAATGTGCTTTTACACTGCTAACCTCCAATATTTGAGAAATAAAATAAAAGTCGACAAATGTGACATAGATAACAAATATTGTAATTCAAGATCTACCAGCTCAACTGAATTAGTGCAATGTTTTATTTTCAGGCCAGAGAGGCTTCATTATTCGTACCTGACGTTTCAGAAGCAAGCTAGGGTTCATTTTCATCATTTAGCAAGGCCAAAGTCAATCTGCAACCTCCGCCATCAGTTCCCTTCGCCCAACCCAAACTTGACACCCCATTTCTTCCCATTTCACCTCTCGTTAGACATGGTAAAAATATCTTGCCCTCTGGCAACTTTCCCTAAAGGAAGCAGGACGTGTGGGACGGAGGGAGCTAGAGAATTTTTAAAAAATGAAACAAAAAAAGATTTTTATGGGCAAATAAAATAGCAGATAACACAATTAGCACCATGATCGAGGATTCATCACTTTTACGGCAGAAAGATGGTCTCTGGGCTCGGAAATGAATTCTATTTTTATGAGACGTGGAGAGAGAAACGGGGCAAATGATGGAGAGCTGGAGATGCTAATGAAGTGAGGAATCTGCTGCTAGCAGCGGTAAAACACAAACCTGGCTCCTGGAATGTGATGCTTGCGTTGATAAGGATCGCCTCTCGCCGACACACCGCTAACATCACGCGTGACAACTAATTAGGATCCATGAATATTGGCAATAAGTGTGTCGTGGGAATTAATGGCTGTTCGAACTGGAGCTGTGTGACACTTGTTAGAAGTCGAGACGGATTTGTGTTGGAGCTGACGGTGTAAAATTAGAACGTGGGATGTGCTTCAGACGACTGTATTTACCATTTTACAGGAGAAAAAGATTTCTTCCTCACTGATAAGCTTATCCGCAAAAAATTGCATAAGGTGTTCAGACTAGCACAAACCCACATTCTCTGTTTTCTCATGATTCTAAACGCAGTCGGCCATTTCAGATGACAGCCCACACCTGGCATAAACACAGACACTCACCACTTGACATTGCGGGCGAATCTGGCAGCAGTCGTTGCCCGGGTGGGTCAGAAGAGCAACACTTATCCACCAACGCAGCAACAGAGTGAACAGCCAGCGTTCACAGGTCTGAGCCACTCAGGAAACCGCTGGTGATGTTCCATATCCATTATATGTTTCCAGCAGAACGCAAGATGATGCAATATCTAAATCAGCAACCACAGATGTGAGCAACGACGTCTAAAATGTGGGCGACTGTGGCTCTTTGGTAGCGTAGTCGTCTTGCGATCGGAAGGTTGTAGGTTCGATTCCAGCTTCCTCCTGCCACATGTCAATGTGCCTCTGGGCAAGTTAAGACTTAACTCCAAATTGCCTACCGATCTGTGTATTGGTGTATAAATGGGTGTGTTTGTAAGTGCGACTGGGTGAATATGACTCTAGTGTAAAGCGCTTTGAGTGGTCAAAATGACGGGAAAAGCGCTATATAAGTTCAGTCCATATAGCTGCAGAGTTTATGTAGCGACTGGACTGAGTCTTTTTTTTTCTTTCTAGACATCCGCAGTACAACCTGTGCTAAAAATATCTGGGAATAAACGTATTGGGTTTGATTATACAGACTAAATCAGTCCAGTTCCTTGTTTGCATGCACACAACAATGCAACTCGAAGCAGAATGAATCGATTGCAACTTAATGGTTCTTTAATATTCGGATTCAAGGTGTACATTTAAGAGCAATTCGTCAGGGCGTAGCTAACTGAGCACCGGAGCTAACTGAGCTTCGGTTTAAGGAAGAAAATGTATCAGCAGTGTCTTGCTTCCCTGCTGAATAAATAAACTAAAATTAAAGGTCTTATTTTTCAGGGTTGTCAGGCCAGTGAGATTATGCAAATCTGTTTCCACACCATTACCTGACAACCCAAGAGATGAGGTGGGCGGTCGGATTTCGTTCTGCGTTTCATCATCTTTATGGAATAACATAAAAGGAATTAATGAATTAATAAAAAACTTTTTAAGGTGCATGTTAGAATGGCCCTTAGCGGCTGGTTTACAGAGGAGTCTTGAGGCAGAGAAATAGTGCAGACCAACCAGGTGTTTATTCTCCAACATTTAACATTTAGACAATCCTGCTTACAACAGCCATGGGTCTCAGCAGCAACCACACCTACCAACCTGCAATGTGGCCAACATGCAGGTTTTTATAGTTCCTGGCTGCTCCAATTAACAAACCCACCAAGAAACAGGGTAGGACAAAATACATGTACACAAACAATCTTGACAAAACAACCAAATCTTCAGGATAATATTAAACACTCTTCATTTTTAAGCAGCCATTTCATTTCTAAAACTACCTTTATATAAATATAAATCCAATCATTAAATTTCTAAACTGCATAGTTCTATCACTCCCCCTCTTCCATCTGCATTGGTCTCTTCCGGAACCTTTATAAGGTGCTCAGGCCCCCGGGGAATCTTTTAGCCTGAACACCCTGCAGAGGAAGAGACAGAGGTAAGCCACATCTACACAAACATTTCAGTGCATTTCAAACAGTTACAAGACCCATCCATTTGTTTGTTTTATTTTAACAGGACACCATCAGTTCCAGCTGAGATGCCACTGCACAAAAACACACAAACAATAAAATGCTTCAATCTGCATCTGTCTCTTATTCAACACACCCTTTTAAGTGTTTTCATCTCAGTAATGAAAACCTTCATTACAGTGCAACAGCTAAAACATGGCAGCTTGCATAGCACATGTAAGCTAGACATCATCACCTGCTGATATCTGTTTGATTTTGCATGCTTATTGAAACATGAAAGGAAATCCAGATTTATAGATGTAAACTCCATCGGTTAAAAAAACAAACTGAAAAACCCCCAACAAAAAACCAACAATGTTGAGTTTCCAGAAACCGTTGGCTGAATGAAACATGACTTTAAACCGTTTTGTCTCATTGTCTCCACACACTGATCACACCCACACTCTCTCCTTTGTGTTTCACTCTCAGTCCAACATGTCCACTCGCAACCACTTCCACACAACAACACACACACACACACTTATCTGCCATGAGCTCATCCGCAGAAACCTCTCCGAGTCGAACAGAATGCAGCAAGAGGCTGAGTCGGAGCAGCGGCACATGATGTTCATTCACTTACTGCCACCGACGTGGAGGAAAGTGCAGCAATATTCAGAAAAAAAACTGGAGACTTTCTGTCTTTTTCTTCTTTCTTCTTCTTTGACAAATTGTTCATGTGGTTAAGAAGCACATTCAGGTGCAGAGACCAGCAAACAGCCGGCAGCAGGAGGTGAGATTAACTGTGCCTAAAGACGTTCGGTCATGAAATCTGCTGAATGACTTGCATTGATCCAAACTGACATTGAGTTTCAAAAACACCATGAAGACAAATGTGTAATACGCAAATCTGTTTTAGTAGATCTAGCTGGATGATGGTAAGAAATGTTTCTCTTTCACTGCAAGGAAGAAAGAATAAAACAAAAAACTATAGGTGCTGAACACAACAGTGATATGGAGGCTCACAGCACAGCTACTGCACAAAAACCAAAGTATATCTACTGATATGCATCTATTTATACAAGTGGAAATTATGTTAAGTGTCTGGCAGATATATTGTCAAAATGGACAATTAAATTCTGCATACTGCGTATCAATAATTGTTTACCAGCTACTTCTGTGAAGTCAGAAGAGTTAAAGAGGCTGGCAACTGGAACTGCATGATGGCAGTCAGGTTTTATCAGTAACTGGGTGGTAGGACGCACAGAAATCAGATCTTTTTCAGTCTCTAAATCCACCATCAGAACCACTAAACCACTTTATGACCATGGTGATGGCAAGACTGAGTGAAGAAGATTTAAAATGACTTATTATCAGTATTAATTAAGTGTTTATAGTAAGAGGTATTTAAAATAAACTATTATCTAAGAGGTGTCTTAGATAAACTGAGCTACATTCAGGCTTTGAGAGATCCAGAGACAATGTCACCCTTAGCAGATAACATTCAGGTACGGTTAAGTTATAAAACAATATCCGACACTTTGAAGATCTTATGGAGGTCTAATTGATCCACAACTAAAAACAAAGTTAGTATGGCACAACAGCAAACCTCCCAGATCTCCTAATCTGCCAAGTCAGGATAGGTGAGGATTACTTTCTTTTTCTTTTAACATACAGTACAGACCAAAAGTTTGGACACACTTTCTCATTGAATTCAATGAGAAAGTGTGTCCAAACTTTTGGTCTGTACTGTATACCGTACCCTACATGAAAACGACTGTGGCAGAAAACTAGCACTGCAGATAATCCAGAAAACGCCATCCCTTTGACATCCCCATCTTAAAACAAAGCAGATTCAATTTATTTCTGGAGGTTGCAAAAGACCTGAGGTTCACCCTCCATCGGAACAATGACTCCCAATACAGACACAGCTGTAGGAATGCTTCTGATAAAAGCATATTCATGAGTTGTGCGCTTCACATGCAAATGGACTTGGACTGGGTCATTACCCAGTCCAAGTCCAGGCAGAAATTCAATACTTGAAAAATTGATGTACAAGAGCTACCCATCAATTTTGAGCCATTTTGCAAAAGAGGATGGTCAAATACTTCAATAGAAGTGCAAAGCATGCAGAGATATGTAGGCAAAAGACTTGTGGTTTACGCTATTCTAATAAAAAAAAAAACAATGTCCAACTTTTGATTCCTCTTTTAAAGGTGTTGCTTCTTCACATGCAAATAAAAGTTATTCTTTCCCAGTTGCTTGGCCAACCTGCGACGCATTACAGAGTGACGAGTGGCCCTCGCACCAGCAGTTCTGGAGCTCACTCACTGATTATCCCTCCGTTCTGACAAAGGCTCCATCAATAATTAAATCTGCGGCCCGATTGCAGCACGGAAACTAATGAAGGGTGGGAATGAAATCAGCTACGACTCATCAGGCTCAGGGCAAGACAGAAGATTGATGCTAAACAAGGGAAGCAATATCACAGCGGGTCAGCTTAATGTCTGCCCTCTGGCCTCCTTTTCATTTTGATTTTCCACTTTCCACCTAAAGTCACTCCCGTCCTTGAGCTTTGTTCATAGCAAAGGCGGAAAAAAAATCACAGATATGCATATCCAACAAAGCTCGCTTTAGTGTAATATCGTCGGCGTGAGAAAACGTCGGCCTTCAGCGGACATTAGCTCGCTCTGTCCCAGGGGAACATCCAAATCCAACAAAGACAGCCACAATAACAGATGGATTTATTTCCTCTTTTGGTGCGCTGGGACGTTCTCCATCATCTCTGCTGAGGAGGGAGTTTGGACAAGGTACCTCCTGTAAATAGGAACAAGCAGTAGTGGTTGACCTGTTGACTCTTTGGATCAGCTGGAGGGAGTTGAAGAAGCACAGAAGGCAAAAAAAAATCAGCAACAAGCAGTGAGAAGCTGCTTTCTCACTCATTTTGCAGTTTTCTTGCTGCAAAAAACTGGTAACAAAATATTTGCAGATTTGAGCGTGCGGGATGGAAGTGTATTTTAGGAAATATCACACCTTGTCGAGTCTATGAAGAGTTGCTTTTTAAGTATCTTATTTTATATAGTGTGTGTATATTTGGTTTACGAAGGGTTTAAACTTTGCAGTGCATCATTGTGTCAAGTCACTAAGTCTGTCAGTGAGCGAACACAAACATATGAAGATTAATACTCCATAACACGGTGGGTGACTGTCCCACAGTGGTCAAAAATAAATATAACCTTAATTCATCCAGAAATAGAAGAGACTGTCTTCAATCACTTCAATTATCCTGCATGCTAAGATGAGAGAATCTTCATAAGTGCAGACAGAGATTCTGCACAGTGCAGCTTAAAAGATGTTCAATTATATTATTTAATTTTAGTAATGCATTAATATTTTAACTGCTTGTGATCAGGTTTTATCAATACATTCTGTCACAACCGGCCCTTTAAGAGCATTCATGATCTTGATTTGGCCCAAAACCAAAATGAGTTTGACACCAAAAGGATTTCTGCATTTAGGTAAAAACTGCAGGACACAAAGACACTGACATAAAAACTAAGGTGGCTCAACACAACAGACTGAATTTACACTAAGTAAATTCAGTCAGTAAAACGGAGTCATTCTGCAGTCTAAATCAGATGATAAAATTACAGAGAATATCAAATATCGCATTAATATCACAAATTGATTTCCTAATATGTAGTTTATGTATCTGATGTTGTCAAAACTAAAGTAGTTCTGTTTTTGGAGGCTGACTGTTGTTAACCAGGGGGTGTAGATGAAGATGTATTAAAGTCTAAACCAGGCAAATATTTGCAATTTCTTTCAAATGGAAAACCAATAAAACTTTGACTTTACAACTTGGTTTGATACCTGTTTATCTGCAAAACTGGTTAATTTTGAAATGCAAAAACCCTAAACAGATCTTGGGGCAGGAAACATAAACCTGTATTATTCTTTTTTTTATTCTAATTCTTAGTTTTGACTTTAACTTATTTTTCAATTATTTATAAAAATGACTAAACTAAACTTAAATTCTGACAGATCGTGACAATAATGTCTGCTATCTTCAACATTTTCGCCGCTGACTTTCGATTGCTCAAAGCACTGGTTACGTGCATGTTGGGACAGGCTATCTAAATCAAGATTGACTGACTGATTATCAAGTTAGTAAAAGTGTAGATGTACAGGAGAGTTTACAACAGTTTGATACGGAAAGAATATCTGATGTTTTTAGGACAGGCTACGTTTTTGTTGGATTCATACAGAGAAAACATTTAAACCGTGTCACAAAAAGGGGGAAAAAAACAAAATTGTCTCTGTCATTGTGGGACTTGTGTTTTTTGCAATAGCAGCAGAATAACCTTAAACTATCACGTAGCATTTTCATTAAAATCAGAAAAGTAAAATGCTTTCGTGAGCCGCCACAGAGAGGAAGTTGTTGCCGCTCGGAGTTCTTTCATTACTTTTTCACAGATCTTTTTTTTTTTTCTTTACAAGTTCATCCTCTCACCTGCTTGTGTATTTATTTGTTCAGATTTACTCCTGTTCAGAGTTGGAGGTGGGCTGGAAGAAAGAAAAAAAACTCAACTGAAGGAGAGAATAGATGGACTTAAGGTAAACGCAAAGACAAATGAGACTGCGGTTCAGACACACACCTACAGCACAAGTGACTCAAGTGTCAGAAAGAAACCAATATGAACGTGTTTCTGACGGTGGGAGAAAGCTGTGCTTAGAGACGAAACAGCAGGCGACAAGAAACAAAACAACACCGACCGTAAAGCGTCATGCTGATAATTAGCGATGGCAGCCACCAAAACAAAATCCTGCACCCACATCGTTTTCAAAGTTAGAATATCTGACTGGAATGTTACACAACTTGGCAGTTTTTCTTGATGCATTGGATGTTATTTTCTTAAAGGGGCAACATCATGTATTTTCCATGAACATAGTGCCATTTTATAGCACAATCAAGAAGTTATGTTTACTTCATACTATATATGAAATTTGATTTTGTAATTTAACGCCTTGAAATCGCGTCTCTGTCTCTTTAAAAACCCACCTGTTAAGAGTTGTATATGAAACGTAATCAATTACAAATTTAATGGCACTTGACTCAATGCAATATTTTGATTGTTCATTCTATGTTGCATGACTTTGTGTTTTTGTGTTTGCTATGATGTAAAGCACTTTGAAATGCCTTGCTGCTGAAATGTGCTATACAAATAAAATTTGATTGATTGACTGATTAAAAACTCCTGCTCTTTCTGACACTCCGCCTTCAGGAAGTCATCACAACATGGCTTCTCTCTTAACCTTTTAACAATGTTTCTATACCAGCGTTGCTCTGAGAAGTAGCTCCTATATTGAGCTCAGCAGATGCTCAGTTCCACCAGGTGTTTGCTAATTGCTGCTGGCTAGTCTGAAGGAGCTGAGTGGAGGATTTGCGGTGGAAGGCTCCTCCGTGAAGAGGAAGCTCGGAAACTGCAGCTCAGAGGAAGAGCTTCTTCCTGGGAGGCGGCATTCATTCGCCCCCAGGCGTTTTACACAGATGATTGGTTGCCATAAGAGATTAAAATATTTCTCAAACATGCATGAAAGAATCAAGGCAAGACCCCAAGTATGCTTTAGATGATTGAGAAACATTACAACATGATGTAAAGCTAAAAAAAAAGTGGATTTCCCAGAATACTGTCATACTGGAGTGGAACCATACGCATCACCTTCAGCTGGCTGTGGGAGCCTGAGAGCAAAACTCAGCTGAAACAACTCCAAACACCAACTCCGCGCTGAGGCCGAATCCCATGACCCAAACATGCAGGGGCCCTTCTGCTGATTCCAAAGTTCTGACATTTCTCAACGGGAAGAAGTCTGGAAAATGTCTGGGGGGAAAAAACAGAGGTGACCTCAGAATCAAGAAAGTCTTAGAAGTCGGGAACCTTCAAACCAGACGATTGGAGGACGGTTGGTCTTTTCCGCCACCCCATTACTCCACCCACACCTCCCCCTTCATTCTGAAAGGGCAAGGCAATCAGAGGGAAAGTTGTGCCCCATTTCATGGAACACTGCGATCCGACCGCGCCACACACGAGAGATCAGAGACAACACACACAAAAGTCACGCTGGACTGTTTTCACTGGTCTGCACTGAAGAATGTTTTTCAGACTTCTCCCACAGCCTGTACAGTGGTCTGAGTTGCTCGTTTGCATGAATGAATGCGAGAAGAAAAGGTCTGCACACGCTTTGATGTAAGTCTGATTGCTGAAAACGAAGCAAGCGGCAAAACGAGCAGCCGCTGCAGAGGCCGAGGAGCCTGACAGAAATCCGACGGCGGTCCCACCTAGGCGTGGGCACCGTGTTTTTCTGGCTGCAGGAGAATGACAAAGAGGGAGAGAATAAGGCCTTTGATCTCTTTTTTCACTCAACATGTGGAAAAATGGAGAAAGATAGGGAAAATATAAGGCGAAGCACGCGTGAAGGCGGACGGACGCAGACGGATATGCGAGGAGCCAGACTGTAATGTGGTGTTTACATTCCACCTCCATGTTGCCGCCGTCGTATCTGCGCCAGAATTATCTGATGCACTGACAAAGACCTTTCTCCACCCTCTCCCCATCGCCGCCGCCGCCGCTCACTCCGATGCGCTCGCAGCTCATCAACAAACAAATTGTGTTTACCTCTGTTGCTCTCATTGATAAACCTATTGGAGCGAGAGCATTAGCCTCTCTACTTCATGTAGCTGTCAATGCTGGCTTAGATCAGGCTCGGTTTCTCACGAGGTTTTTATGCGGACTGCCCTCACATTAGACATCTTTTTAAATTAACTGTTTACCTTGTCTGAAGGTGACTTTACGCTTTATTTTATTTTTTTCTCTTCTGGGATCAGTGTTAAGCGCTTTCATTGATGCCTGCAGGTGTTTTTATCTCGATGTTGTGTTTAGACTCAAAAGTTTAAAGGTTAGTTTGAAATTATGGCACTTTTTTATTCCCAGAAGTCATTGCTGACAGATTAACAGAGTTGGGTAGTAACTAGTTACATTTACTCAGTTACATTTACTAGAGTAGGTTTTTTTTAATTAAAAAATTACTCTTAGGAGTGTTTTTTTGACTATTTTTACTACGCTCTACTTTTTACTCTTACTTGAGTAAGATTTCTGGATTCTCTACCCACTGATTGAAAAACAAACATGTTTTGACAAAAATTATTATTATTATTTTTTAATGGAACTGATCTGGAAAAAAATATTTAGCTTGATTTTGTTATTTTCTGTTACATGAATTATTGTCATTTTGATCCTTAAAATACCAAGGTTCTTATATTTTGGACCATCTGATAGTGTAAATTTTAAATATTAAATAATTGATCACTCGATCAGTTACTCAGTAATTGAGTAGACTTCTTACAAAATACTTTTTTACTTTTACTTGATTAAAACTATGTTGAAGTAGTGCTACTCTTACTAGAGTCCATTTTTTGGGTACTCTGCCAAAAAAAGATTGGTAAATCCAGTTCATTTTCCTTAAAAAGGCTAATAACTCTTTGCTGAAGCTCCAAATCAGAAGACTCAAATCGGATAGAAACTTTCTTGCAGTGAATTTCACATACTTACAAGCAATGAAAAAGTTGTTTGGAGTGCAAGAAACGTTCAAATTCTCAGGTCAATCCAAAGGCAACGCTGTTCTGGGCAATGAGCCATTGTCGAAACCTGCCACTCCTTATCACCGATCCGAAAGCCCGCCAGTAAAAAAAAGAAAGAAAAAAAATCTAATGTCACTTTCACATCTAATACGTTTGCTCCGCTGCGGTGTGAAAACACTTCTAGGACCCAGCCAAGGGACGACGACTCAGTCTGGATCAAACTGAATCATTACTTTGTTCTTTGTTGATCAACCGTTTGGAGCTGATCCACCGATGACAGCAAAGCGACAAGAGAATACAGTCTGAGAAAGATGAAAGGAAGGATGAACAGCGCTGACACGCTGGAAGAGGAGGCGGCTGAAATTTTCATGTGAAGCGTCTGAGCTGTCGATGTAAAAGATTTAGGCAGAAGGGTCGGAGAGATTGTAAGATATTTATGGAGAAAGGTGATAAAAAGTGACACGTTGAGAGTCACTTGGTGTTTTGAATAAACGAGGACCATCTGTAAATGGAGACCACAGATGGATGTAAACAGTCTAAGCACATTTACCTTGAGAAACTTTATTTGAAACATATCATCCTTTCTGGTTCGCCATGCCCTTATCTGCTGGGATTCGTTCAGGCGTCTGCTCAACATGCAGGCAGTTAGCAGGTTTTGTCCTCTGTGAGGAAACTCAACTTTTACTTAGTCATTCTGTCCAGTTCTGGTCATTTTATATTTCACTTGTTGAGGCACAAAAAGAATCAGTCTGCCACAGGACTCCGTTATCCGTTCATCAAATCAGACATTTTGTACCCATTTTGACAACCTCAGTACTTGGGTAGACTTTTTTACCAAATACTGTTTTTACTCTTGCTTGAGTAATTTCTTGGTTGGCTACTTGATTAAAAATATGGTGAAGTTGTGCTACTTTTACTTGAGTACAAGTGAAAGTACTACTGAAATATTTAAAGGTTTACAATATTTAGTTATACTAGGATAGTATACTACTACAGTAGGATATACATCATACTATATTTAATACTATATGACGGTAAATGTTGTGGACAATTATATATATATATATATATATATATATATATATATATATATATATATATATATATATATTTGGGTCACAGATTTTCCTTGAATGTCTTAAAAACAGCGGTGTCAAACTCATTTTGGTTTTGGGCCAAATCAAGATCATGAGTGCTCTTAAAGGGCCAGTTGTGCCAGAATGTATTGATAAAACCTGATTACAAACTGTTAAAATAATCAATGAATTCTCAAAATTAAATATTGCTGAAATTTGGCTCACGGGCCTCGAGTTTGACACATGTGCCTTAAATATAGAAGTAAGTGTGTCCACTTTTGTCTGCACAACTGGAATATTTGAGGGCTGGCAGAGCGGGTCACATGGCCAAAGCAGTCTCTCCTTCAGTGTCAGTGTTACTGTAAAGCATAAAAAACACGGTTTTCATAAGCCACTTAAATAAAATCAGTTTCATTTTTATAAATAAATAAAAATGGCATCACGAATCAGAGGTGCAACTGGAATGAAGCCACAGGCAGAACAGCAAAAGCAAGTTGTTGGGATTTGAGTTTTGTACGAGCATCAGAACTTCACTAAACTCAGCTAAATGTTAAACTTTTCCATCGACCTGCAGTCTGGCACCAAAAGTCTCTCTCCCACACCGTTTTGTTCTGTGTCCTCCTATTTTTCAGACCTCCTTGCCTTTTTTTTTTTTTTCTCTGACAATGCTGGTACTCAGACAGGAGCACCATCCATGGCCTCTTACCCAACAAGAGTTCTGTACCGGGAATGATGAAACTCCTCTTCAACTTTCAACAAAACTTCAATCCTTTGATGGTGTAAGGCTGTCACATAACCTCCTATCTGGAAGCGTATGCAGCAAAAAAGACAAAATAAATGTAAAAAATACGCAGTTTTAGGTTCTGGTGCAGAAACATACAAAGATTTGATTGGGCAAGTTGAAGAAGACACCTTATTGCTTTAGACAATAATAAGACATGAGATATATAATGCAATTTATACAAAGGTAAAACAACATTTAGAGCAATTATGCAACTCTGTGCTCATAAGTAATTATATTTGCAAGAGACAAATCAATCTATCAGTCTATCTCTTGTTAGCGACGTCCATTGTGTTAAAGATAGCACAATCCAGCGAAATAGGGCCCATCTTCTGCTACATTCAAGTGCTTTGAAATAGAAAAAAGAAGAAGAAGGTGAGAGACTATAAGACTACACTGAAGTTTGCCCATCAAAAGTTGCCATCGTTCCATTATTTTTCCTCTGACAGAAACAGAATTGCTCGGAGCAGACATATGGTAGAAGTGCCTCCTCGCACTGAGAGAAAAAAAAATGAACAAGAGAAACAGATGATAGAAAACAGAGCTCTTACTTCAGCTTTCCTTTCCAACTCCCACCCATCAAACACTCCAGCTATTCTGTCCTTCCGCTGTTTTTCCGCCACTCTCCCACTTCTCTGTTTTTTATCCCCCTCACCTCCGCTGCCGCCGCCGCTCGCATACGCCTCCCACCACCTTCCTCCCCGCCGCTCTGATTGCGGCAGAGATCAGGCTGACCCCCACATCAGAGAGAGAGAGAGAGGGAGAAGCTCTGTCTGTGGGTGCCGCTTGGACAGTGCATGTGGGTGGATTGCAATCAGGCCCACCTCCGGCAATAATACCAGCACTATATCCCACTAAAAAAAAAAAAGGCAGAGTGAGGAATTGTAGGAAAAAAGAAACAAAAGAGGAGAGGAAAGGTGGAGAAGACGGACGCTGAACTCTATGAATATGCAAGAGGAGTGTCTGATGTTGACAGAACATATACGGTCCCACAGTGGGGTGTCTGGGTAGGTGATGGCGTACTGTGTGTGTTTAGTGTTTGTAGCAACAATTGTTGTATTAAACTTATGACAAATAATTTATTCATACGTCTTCATTCAATTGTTCATGGTATATTTTCTGCTGACATAATACTGCTTCAAAAACAAAGCAAGAGTTCCTCCATATAAAAATATTAATTATAGAGTCGGATACACACAATTTTAGGCTCAATTGGAAGAAAACGGTTTTCCAAGTGAAAAACGTTATTGTTGCAACGGTGTAACATATTTTCGTTTTATTGTTTTCGTCGCTTATTCGCTACATTTTCTGTCATGTGAGAAGAACCTGTTTTTGTGCCACTCTTCCTAAAAATGCATCCTTTTCGGCACAACTTTGGATTTTTATGTATTTATTTGTCTGTTGTATTTAATTACATTCAGCTTCCCATAAGCAGAGTTTTCATGATGCTGCTTGGTCAAAAATGTTCTCTGACAAACCTCTGCCGCCTGCACAGATCGTATAATCTCACATAAGAGATTATATTGTACAGAAGTGGTCTGAATTTACTAACAAAGCGACTTCTAAAGGCAAGTGGCTGCACTAAATTGTATTTTGGTGAACCACAGTAAAATGGGGTAGGAAGCTGGCACCAGTCTGCAGATATTTGTGAAACATTATGTAACCATGGATTGACGGTTTTGTGATCCGTGTTGGCATATAGCTTACAGAGCCGATAAAATACATTAAAGTTTGTGGTTGTAACCGGAGGAATTACTGCTATAGTATATCTGTCAGGCTCAACTCTTTGCAGCTCCAAATAAACTAAGCCAGAAAGAAGCTCCAGAAGCCAAAAATATCAGAGGCCTGACCTACATGTAACCAAGCACAGCAATATGAAGACGAGCACGCTGTTGGAAACCAGCTCTGCCAAAGTGTCAAAAATTGATCCGCCGAGGTTCCGAATCGAAACGGGATTTTTTCCCATGTCAATTGAGTCTTTATGCTGAACTCACGACTATTAAATCCTTAGTAATAATGACTATGGATTCCTGGATTAGCTGCTTGTTTGTTTAGGTTCATTTTCTCTTCTGATCCGTAATGCTCTCTAAAGGAACTGAATACAGTTGCATAAATGCTAACGCCTTAACCCCTCAACCATTTTATACAATTAGATAATGTAAGAAGAGTCCTCTGAGAATGGAAGGAGATTGGGTACTGAACACTGTGGAAACTATTGTGTTTGGCACAGAGACTCACCAAATAAAATCCATGCTGGAGCACAGAGAGAGCTTGTCACCTGTCTCGCTCATATTCTCTCCCTCCTCTCGTTTGTCCCTCTCCTCTCAGCTCTGAAGCCTGTGTGATTTTTCTCCCTTGTCCTCCCGGTCAGTGCTTGTCATTCTTTTCTCACCTGTTATCTTCTCTGTCTTTCATTCTCTGTCTGCTGCCCACCTTTCTTTCTTTCTTTCTTTTTTTTTATCCCTGCTGCTTCTCCCCACCATCTTCCCTCCCCTTCCTCTCTTTTTTTCTTCCTCCGCTGATTGCCTACGCATTCATTCTTCTACGCCTGCCTGCTCACTAATGGCAGTGGCAGGTGTTCTCCCAGGTGCCTGAACAGAATGGTCTGGGCTGAGCCTTTAAAAGCCCTGGCATCAGCACCTCGGAATAACACCCAGCCCCTCCTACCCCCTCTTTTTACTCACCGTGCCCTGCAGAATTGACTATCTTCAAAACTCTTTTGTCGCCGGAAAACTGCACAACACGCCGCTGTCGTCCTCCGCACTGAAAGACGCCAATAAATACTCCGAGAGAACCGCTCATTTCTTCGTCCCGGTTTGATTCAGGTGTGAGAAAGAGCCATCTGTTCCCGTCGCCAAATAACACGCAAACAATGTAAAAGTCCGCAACAATGAGCGCGCTCTTTAATGGGCCCGCGCTAAAAGGAAACGTGACACAGCAGTGTGCGGTTACAGGCCAGAAGCGTGGCCTACTTAACAGATGAATTTGTGGTCGGACCACCCTCTCTGTCCCGTTTGCTTTTCCATCCATCAGCAGGTAAAGTCTGAGCAACATCGGTGCGACTTTCACCGGCACATAATGGGCAACCTCCATTTCAACGTAAAGACAATGATGCTTAAAGTCCCACAGGGATGGCTCTAATTCTACAACACAGCTGCTCATACTTAAAAAAATACATTTAACTTAACCCGTCAGTACTGTACATATTTCTAGTCAATATAATTTACAAGTGTACAAATTTACAAAAGGACGTTTAATACTATGTGGATTTATGCCAGTGTTGGTTAAAATGTTCGTCATTGTTTTCATCAATGACCATTTCCCCCCCAAATGAAGACAAGTAAAAAGCAAAATAAAAACTTGTACTGAACTCAGAAGATGGCATTTAATTATTATTTTTTTCTATGATATATGAATTATATTGAGCAGTGCTTTTATTTTACAGCTCTACGTCATAAGGGAATAGTATGAGCAGCAACATAATGTAGGTCTTGGTATGAAGCTCTTGATAAATCTGCTGATGCTGTTTTTGACACTACAGAAGCAGCAGTTTTCTGTTGACAACCAGGGTGTTAGGTTGACCTTTGACCTTCTATACACTTAAAACCTGTCGATTTCTGCATGTTGCGTTTACATCAAGCATTGAGAAAGTATTTTAAATGTGTATATGAATAGTTTTGTGTGTTTTCCCGCTGTTTTGAAAATTGACATTGTTGTGGACAGAAAAAAATGTGACAATGATAATCAGTTCTGCTGGGAAGGCGTGGCAAGATGGAGAAGTAGCCAATGAGATGTAATCTTTGGCTACAAATCACATGCTGTTTCTATTTAGTGAATAACGCTAAACTGAATAAAACAACTTATAGTAATAATCATGATTATGCCAAATATCAGAGAAATAAAAGGTTATTTGGTTCTGCAAATTGCAAAACAGTTTTTTTCACTCTATGCTAAGGTAGATATTGATAGATGCAAAAGGAAATGTCTTAGAAATATCTGCCACTAAAAGATTCCTTTCTGTCATGTAATAGCCGACCAAGTTTAATGTAAATTTAGTTGCTACTAATATTTAGTTGACTAAAAGCAAAATGATAAGAAAAGATGATTAAATTGTGATTGAAACTAAGTTGCATTTCAGTTCCCCGACTATGACTAAAACTAAACTAAACTGCTCTCTGAAGTGACATTGATAAATTGCTCTTTGTGTGGCAGAGTTTGGGTTTCTCGGTTGTTTATATTTACAAATTGACATCAACTACATCCTCTTATGATCATATGAAAAAGTAACAGACTAAAAAACAAACGCAGCTGGCTAACCCAAGACTGGTAACGATGCTAAGGTCAGCCTGTGCTTGTCGGTGTAAAACTTAAATACTATTTAACTTTTTTTTATGAATCTGGACTGTAGTTGATTGCACACACAATGTTAAATGTTAAATAAATATCCCTTAAACCAGACCTGCATAATTCTACAATGAAGACATGTTTAAAACAATTTGAGGTTTATGAAACTTTTACTTATGCAAACACAATAGTGACTCTGTGACACTTAGGACAATTTCATAAAGAGAGGCATAAAAAAAACCCCACTGCACCTGAAAATCTGAACTACATTTTAGGGATTGGTGAAACCTTATTTTAAAAATCTGAAATAACTGTGGATTGTTATTTTTCCCAGAAAATATTGCTAAAATCTGATCTTGTATAAACACATTATTAAAACAGGTCACAGAGTAATTGACCTGTACAAATAAAGGAGAAATAGCACAGGTCAACATTACCAAATATTTAGAAATACAAAAAAAAAAAAGATTATCATGTAAGTGTCTTAGTGTGGCACCTGGATAGTTTATGGTGAATACATTAAGGGAGGTGGCCAACAAACAAATACAATTTGCATCCTCTGCAACAAAAAGAAAATCCCTTGGGAAAGAGTCACACGCAGTCATAAAACTGAAATATTTTGAAACACAACAAGCAAGAGGAATCATATTTCACACTTCTGTAGGTGCAAAAATACCAGCTGGTCGTTGCTGCCGACCAGAAAACCATCCAGTAATCGAGGTCAAAGGTCTCAACCTGTAACTCTGGAAAGGATAAACTAATTTCAGTGTTCATTGGCGCGTTTATGGTGTTGTGGAGAGTCTGGGCAGGTCTCTCTTTGGACATTAAGGTACCAAATATTTCACTGAAACTCAAACACTAAAACACTTTAGGATAACAACAGCCATTACAGTGTACGTCACAACAACTCCACATTTTTCTGACATTATTGCTCTGCTCCAAGTGGAAATACAACTGAGCTGATTTACTTTGAGCTCTGTGTATAGCGAGAGATCTTAGAGTCATTATTTATTGTGATTAAGGTAATCTGTTGGTTAGCTCAGATTGTGCAGGGGTCAACACTCTGTTTTGATCTAAAAAGTATTTTAATGATAATGGATCAAATCATGATTACCACCTTTAGTACTGACCTGTCTCAGATTGTTTGGGAGAGACACCTTGTAGCATCTGATTAAACAGAAAAGTAGATTTTTAGCCTTAGCTTAGTATCTCCCATGTTACGGTTGTGTGATTTCAGAAATATTTACAAAAATCTATAAAATCCAAAGTCATTCAAACAAAATATCTGAAATCAAAGTGGTAATTTCAGAAACCTTAGCAGTTTCCGTGTGTAACCGAGTACAGAAAACATTATAAAGACACAAAACTGGTTAAGACAAATTTATACGGTGGTATTAAATTAATTATTTGAGGAACAAAAGTGTAATAATCAGTCAGCTTCTTCATGAGCTCTATGTCTAACATTTATATTTACAAATTGACATCAAGTACATCATCTTATGATCATGCGAACAGCATACACCTTTCCTGATGACAATTACAAAAACACTCTGAATACAACAATCCATTTACTATAACCTATTATTTCAACAACATCCTGTGGGCAGCCAGGTCATAATTAATTGCTTTTGATTGTGGAGAAGAGACAAAGCCCTGTGTTTTATTGAAGCACAAAGGACAGGGATTATATTGGGATGCTGCCCTCCTCTGTCCTTTTGGACAGCTTGGTGTACTGGCAAAGGAGCTCAGGGGTACAGACCCTCATCTCTGCTTCACCGGGCGGTTTGTATAATGTTCCCATTGATTTTTAGCCTTGGCATCACAAAATGACAACTCTGCTCTCGTCAGGACGACGAAGGATCGATCTCATTTAGATCTCAGATCGTAAAATGCTGCAGATGTGCGTGTGTGTGTGTGTAAAGGAGAAGGGTACAGAAACATAGTGCTGTTTTTGCAGATGTGTGCGCGCATACGTCCTACGTCTCTCATAAGAAGAGCGAGGTTGGCAGATGACTTCGTTTAAGGACAAGATAAAGAGACGAGTCTAAGGGAACGACACGAGCAGAGAGAAAACAAATGAAAACCCTCTTAAGTAAACATCCCTCCTCAGAAAGCAGACAGGCAGGACGTGCAGACAAAGGGTGCATTGATATTGGGAGTGACACATGGGTGGCAGCTGTACACACCATGTCATTCAGCAGTGGCTGCTGTGAAAGGAGACTTTGTCAGACAGGTCGGGCCTGGTGATGGGCCCTCGTCTCTTATGGAAATGCTGCGCAAAGTAACGCGAACCGTAGTTTATACCACAGAACAATGAGGGGGTTATCTCAGAGCAATAAAATTAATTCAGTTTCTCTTTGTTACATTTTCACACCCCAAGAACTCTTCGCTGCACCGCAACCACAAACTTTAGTGAATTTTATAGATTTTAAGAGATAGAACGAGGTAAATTATTACAGAATAGCAAAAAAAGATACAAGTGAGATAGATCACTGTTCACTGGAAAGAGTGTGGCACAGCTGAAAACCTGCCAACACCACGGATGTTCACTTAAGTCGTCAGGCAGACTGAGGAGAGCGACATTCACAAAAAGCAACCAAAAATCCGACGGAGGACCTGAGGAGGTGCAGGGGATAGGTGGGAGAATTTGACAACAGGAACACAAGCAGTTGCGCTCTCCGTAAGTCTCGCCTGGGAAGAGCGCCAAAAATAAAGCCGCCGTTGAAAGAAAGCCAATAGGAGTCCCGGTTCCAGTTTGTTACCACTCATGTAAGAGGGGACGGCAAACAAGAGGAAGAAGGTTCTCGTGCTGAGACGAGACAAAAATCAAATATTCAGACAGGCTTTGTGTGAAACACTCCACCTCCACCCTGAACAAAGACCACGGTGGCAGCAGAGACGGAGGAGATAAAGCTAAACACAGAGCAATCCTAACCAAAATGGTTTAGATTGACACATTGTCAAGATCTGAACCAGATGTATAAATCATAATTCAATTTGAAAGTGGCTACTCAATTAAAATATATACCAAATTTGAAAAGACTTGAGTGATTAAACAAAGCAAAATAGGCAAAAATCTCAGACTCCAGTATTCAAAAGCTGGTAGAAATAAACCCAATAATACCAGCAGCTGTATTTGTGGTGAAAGGGGGTTCTGTGTAGTTTCAGATTATTTCTTTTTTTTTTTTAATTAGACATACGTAATTTTATTTCCAATGTACAGTTTTGTGTTGGTCAATGACATTTAATGCCAGTGACACAATAAATTTTTTAGGTGTATGATGCCCAACGTGAACAAACTCAACCTTTTCGCACCACATTGCGTTGGTAGTATTTGGTGTATTGTAATATTTGGTCCACCTAAGCTGCTGCTAAAAAGCTTGAATACCTAACAACTGTATGAAAAAGGGGGCTGCACAGTGGCGCAGTTGGTAGCACTGTTGCCTTGCAGCAAGAAGGTCCTGGGTTCGATTCCCGGCCGGGGTCTTTCTGCATGGAGTTTGCATGTTCTCCCTGTGCATGCGTGGGTTCTCTCCGGGTACTCCGGCTTCCTCCCACAGTCCAAAAACATGACTGTCAGGTTTCTCTAAATTCTCCCTAGGTGTGAGTGTGTGTGTGCATGGTTGTTTGTCCTGTATGTCTCTGTGTTGCCCTGCGACAGACTGGCGACCTGTCCGGGGTGAACCCCGCCTCTCGCCCGGAACGTAGCTGGAGATAGGCACCAGCAACCCTCCCGACCCCATTAGGGACAAGGGTGAACAGAAAATGGATGGATGGATGTATGAAAAAGGCTTTGATTGGTGAAGTGACGTGAAACCACAAATTCTGAAGCAATTAAAAGAGTTAGCGCGGCGCCATCAGCAGGTCGTAGTGCTGCAAGCTGTGTCAAACAAAGCTGCATGAATAGGGGAACAAATATTTAGTCTGAATAATCAGAATCAGATGATTATTCATGTTGTCTGTTGAAATAAAATCTTTATTCACTTTGATAGAAAATTATCAAGTTGAACTTTTTTAAAGTGCTGAGGATGAGCTGCAAACATGGATAAAAGTTTTTCATTTTAAAAAATAAAATTGATTTATATTTACACTTTCTTAGGCCAAGTCTTAACCTCTTTCTGATTACGTAACCACAGTTGTATTTTTTGTTTTGTGTTCTTATTTTACAAAACAAGTAGAAATTAAATAGGAACTCGTCATTTTCAGAGGAATAGTAATTATTCCTGTGTCCACAAGATCATCTAGAAAAACTAGAGACATGCCGGGAAAAATCCCAAATCCTACATCAGAAGTAGCAACTTTTTAATATTTAAAATTTTCTAAATATCTTCATGTTTGATGTCAAACTTTAAGCGAACTAAAGCCTAAAGCACGTTTAGTCAAGAGATTGAATCGGCTGTAAAGGAAAGTGATGTAATTGCATTACTGGATTGCCAACTGTAGCGGCTTTTAACGCAGGGAGTTAAATTACAACAGCAGTGTTTAGGCTGATCCTATTATATTCTCTGGCATGGAAAGGGAAATAAGCCTGCAGCATTAGGAAGATCTTCAGTCACACAGTGCCGTGGTGTCAGACACATTTACTGGCGCCCCTGTTAAAGAGGTGGAAAAAAGTCTTAAAATAAGCCGATCTTTTATGCAGTAGCAAAAACCCCATCATGGGGGTTTGTTGAGTTCAGAAATCCAGAGTTTAAAAATGAATGTTTTCACACGGCTGGAGCATGAGGAATGATCTCTGACCGTTACTCTTTACATACTTTCTCTGGACTGTTAACAGCTCTTGATGCTTGACTTCAGCTCAGCCCACAGGTTTTCTATAGGACTTGGATCTGGTTATGATTCATTTTATGTCCGGTGATTCATTTCGTGTTGATCTGGACATACGTCATAAATTATTATCCTCTTGAAAGAATCAGTGCTGATTTGTTTTCCATTGTCTGTCAGAAGTTAAATAAATAAAATTACTGTTAATAAATAAAGTCACTGCTGCCATGTATTCCAAGATGGTTTCCAGTGAAACAGGCCCGCAGCATGACAGGTCCTTAACCATACTTATCTTTGGATATGAGCTGCGGTTTGTCCACATCCTTTACAAACAAGTATGGTTTGTTGAATAGTTCAATTTTATTCTCCGCTTACTGAAGGCCACGGGTTGACTTAAAGCTTTAGAAAACTCTAAATGTTAATATTTGTGATGGTAGGACACAAAAAGCTATTTCTTTCCCAAACAACTGGTTGACGTAGAGATAACATGGTTGCCATGGTGACTTAAAAGCTAATCCTCCTGCTCACTGTGCAGGAATTAGTTTGAAGTCTTTTTTTTTTTACACATCTTGACCAGGGGTGGCAATAAATATGATATTGTATCATTTCCACATTATATAGCATAAAGTAACTTCCATCTAATGGGAAAACTACAAATTTCAAGCTGACATAAATCACAAAAATGGCTTTCATTTTAACATACATGCATCCTTCATAACGAGGTCCAGCAGAAAGTCTGTAATTTTGATAATCTTTTTCCTTTTTTCAAAGAAGGAAGTGAATCTCCGCAATTTGAGAACACTAATTTTAGTGATGCTGATGTTAAGGTTAGAACAAAATTGATATCTCCGTGTTGAGAAAAGCCGGCTATTATACACTTATTCTAGAACTATATTATTTTCAGTAAACGCAGCTAGCAGATTGCTTTCTTCTTCAAACACGCCGGAGCTTCGCACGGCGGAGTTTTTAACAGGAGATACGATCAAATATGCTGGAAACAAAAAGCAAGCAGAAGGTTTATTGAGTACTTTGCCATAAATGGACGTTAACTGAACAATAGAAAATCAGCTTCAGAAGTCGAATTTACACAAACGAAAATAAACGCATGCACACAGTTCATAGTGATGGTCTCCGTTCGGCGGTAAAACAACACGCCTCTACATTTCCCTAAGGGCTTGCTGTGGTTTGAAATGTGCTGTCACCAGTCACAAGCCGACTTTATTTCAGTACAAAACTTCAGCAATAAGTGCAAAATGTCAGCAAGATTGCTCGGGAAAGTTTGGCAAACTAAAAGGAAGACATCCGAATTCATTTAGAGAATGAAACCCTGCACTACTGCACAGCGATTCTCTTCCCACGGTGGGAGAGGTATTTCGGTCTAAATCACACAGACTCATAGAGAAACCCGGGGCTTGTCAGTTTTAATGTGTGGTGCAACAGTAAAGCAACCTTGTGACACTGCTAACTATACCAAAGCTTTTTCCTGCTGAGTGCCAGTGTTACCAGAAGCCTTTCACAGAATGTGCAAAATCATCCGCGAAGCTCTGCTGCTTAATTAAACCCTCTCTGCAACATGCTACATAAAAAAAGCTAAAAATAAGTACATTAACAGCTCTGCATCGTTTTTCCAGATGATCGAAGCTATTAGTAAAAAAAAGATGTATATCGAATTCTGGCTTCTTCGTAGCCCGAGTGGCGAATATTTTTATTTTTTCCTTCCTTGGTGAGCATTGAACAATAATATTTTTTGGCTCTTCACACAAAGTGAAGCAATTAGATCTCAAATTCTCAGGATGTGAGAAGAGTGGTAGTGAAATAACTCGAGGAATCTCCAACTATCTACCAACTCATCTTGAACATTCGTGTCTTTACAGCAGAATTTTGCATGTTCCACATTTCGGGTCACATCTGTCGGCGTTTTGAAAAGGTAGCGGGAGGACGTGC
This sequence comes from Xiphophorus couchianus, assembly GCF_001444195.1. Classification (NCBI taxonomy): domain Eukaryota; kingdom Metazoa; phylum Chordata; class Actinopteri; order Cyprinodontiformes; family Poeciliidae; genus Xiphophorus; species Xiphophorus couchianus. Next base: position 7,584,554 of record NC_040234.1, on the reverse strand, counting down.
CATACGTTTTATGCAAATCGACGTTTAAATTTGCTTAGAGTGACATCAGCAGCAGGAAAATGACATCGAAGGGGAAAAAATGAACATCTCTGCAGAGATGCAAAGTGGCCAAAAAAACACAAATTCATTTTTTTGTGACAATTTCCGTTTCAAAACGTAAACATGCGTTTTGAAAAGGAAGTATATTTACTCACGTGAAAATGTTTACATTTATCACGATGTATTCTAACTGCAGTAGGTCATATAAGTAAAATATGCTTTGCATGGAGTTATGACATGCAGATGTTCTTACTGTTGCTGGACAGTAAGAGAAAACAAAAGTAAAGATTATAAAATAAATCTTCTGTACAATATCAGACCATCTCGGATCAGCTGTCTGCATGGTGGTGGACGGGTGATGCTCTGAGGTTGCTACGCAGTTTAGGAACTGGTTAAAGTATTTTAAAGTATTTTAGAGTTAAATGAGTCAAAAGTACATCATCACCTGGAGAACGAGCCTCAAAAGAGAAATGGACAATGGCCCAATCAAAGTCCAGACCTGAGTCTGATCAGAAAACTGTGGTTGGAAAATGGACTGAACTTCTGTAGCGCTTTACACTAGAGTCACAACATTTATACACCTATACGGATTTGCCATCGACATGTTGTAGGAGAACGCTGGAATCGAACCTACAAATTTCCGATCACAAGACGACTACCCACATATCCACAGTCGCCTTCAAAGATCTTTGCACCAAAAAATACCTTGAAAGCTTCAGTGGAGTGAGGGACTGTAAAGAAGGGTAGTAAATAATCCTCAGGAATGATTTGAGAGGCAAAGAGAGTCACATAAAGAAATGCCTACGGCTGAAATATCTACTGGATTTTCCACTGCAAGTGGGTGAACGCTACTTTTTCTTTTTTTTCTTCTTGACTGATACCAGCTGATGAAGGTGAGATGGAACCCAGCTGCTTTGTTCCTCCCAAAGTGCGTTTCATTAACTAACACTTTATCATGGTGCCAGAAAATGTGCTTCATTAAAAATAAATCAAAGTAGTAATGCATCGTCTGTGTTTGGAGGGTTTGAAAACCAATTTGATAACGTTTTCTGCTAGACGTCACAATAAACTGTTCCCACGACATAAAAACCAACATGACGTATTGTTGAGATGACGTAAAACATATTTTATGAGTATATAGAGAAACATAGACAGGCTGGAACACCATCTGTGTTTCATATTCAGACATGGACTAAATCTTGAGTTTATAGTTCATGCTTTTTCTGTATTACAAATAACTCATTAGCAAATATTATAGCTACAGTTGAAGTCAAAATGCCTAATATTCTGATATAAATGACTGTATTACAGCCACATTCTCTATGCGATGTTTCCTCCAGTTACAATTCATGCCTTTGGTACAAGAGCTAAAATGTAGCATGCTAAATGATGCTGCTCAAGAGGCCCTTTTAAGCAAAGAGTAGAATTGTGCCTGTTTTAGGCATAAGCAGCAAGTGTGAAATAACAGCCCTGAAGTAAAAAAAAAAAAAAAGAAATCCCATTAAACAAAGCTCTTTTGCTTGAAAACACACATTTGAACTGAATATTTTTGGCAGAAGGGCTCCAAATGACTGCAGGCTGTAAACATCACACGTCTTCATTTCCAAACATGCCTTTTGTAGACAGAGAGCCGAACAGAAAACTAACAGAGGTTGTTCAGGAAGCACGAAAAGAGGCACTCTGTCGCAATCGTCTCCATTCTCCTAATATTTTAACCTAAATGTACCAAACTGGACATTTCTCATCGAATCAAACCGTCTCAAGACACACTGTGTTGTTGCTGTGAAATAAGTGTAAGATTTCAGCGTGTGTCGAGGATATGGAGATGCACGTCTTGAGTTTGACACCCTGTTGATTCATCTTTGCCGTTTTTATTTTGAAGCATAAAAGAAAATTACGATTGAGTTGGCCTTTTGTGTTGAAAAGCTGGCTAATAAGATTTACGAGTTACAATACATGATAAGAAGCGTATTAAACAAGCTGTCAATGCTTAATTCGTTTGCCAAGTCTAGTCTAAATGCCATTGCAAAGATATCATAAATTGCTAGCAGTTAGCCGCTAGCAATGCAAAAGTTGCTAGTGGCTACTTTTGTCTCTAGCAAAAGTAGCTAATTTAGAGCTATCAGTTGCTGCTAAATTAAAGCCCTTTTTAAATGAGTCAGGATGAAATCCGTATTATTATTATTTTTTCTCTTTTTATCAACTTATTCTATTATGTTAGTGTTTCAGCATGGCACTTTGGTGCAGTTCTAAACCTGTTTTTAAAAGGGCTATATACATAAATTTGACACTGACATTCGTAGTAAAAAGCGGATAATTCTGTATTTTTCACGCACTAATTAATTTGGGTATTCTACTGGTGAAAACACACAAAAAAAGGGGAAGGTTTTCATCAGCTTTTGGCATTAGGACCACTATAGACTGAGAGAAGCATAAAAACAACAATTCAACCAAGATATTTTCAAGAATGAATCAAGCGTGAAGGACTTATTCCAACCTGATTTTCTTTTATTTGAAACAAAAATAAAAAATGTATTTATTTATTTTTATTTGTACCTGAGGTACAGATGTGGACAGACTTTTATTTCTCCCATCCTGTTCTCTTGAACCCGGCATTGTGAGCTAGATATATATAATCACAGCCTGACCACAAATCACAGACATTCATATCTGAAATCAAACCCACAGTGTACCAATAAGCAAAAGAAAGCCACAGACAGCGATGTCGGCCCACTTTTCTCAGTAACAGTAATCTAACGCGTTGCTATTTCATATCCAGTAGTCAGACTACAGTTACTTATCAAAATCATTGTGCGTTACTATTTTCTTTTGGAATTTAATTTTATGTCCTCTACGCATCTTGTCGAGTGATCGCCGTTTTTATGCGACAGTATCAGCAGCGACAGAAACATAAACAATGGAGGGAGATGCGCATTTTGTTGGCAGAAAAACAGGAACTATTTTGAGTTTCTGTCGCCAAGTCCGATTATTATAAGCGGCTGTGGGCTTTTTTTTTTTTTTTCTAAAGTTGTTAGCAAATTTAATGAGTCGCGGGTTGAGTTTTTTGGGCTCGTTTTTGAACGTGAAGTTGCTCATTTGGGCTTGGAAATAAGCGGACATGAACCCCAGAATGTGTCTGACCTCCAATTAGTTTTAGTCAGGCTCTCCCTGTCCATCATTTCCTGGATGATCCGTCCCGCTGTGTCTTTGTTAATGTCAAGTTAATATATTACCTGTCAATTACGTCGAGTTATCCAGAACATTGGAAACATCGAGACTAGTATGAACAGCGCAATAAACGTGAAAACAGCCACGAATGAACGAGTCCGTAAAGTTGTGCAACTAAACGCCATTATAATTATTAATATTAAGATAAGTGTCACAAATCTGTGCAGCAGCCATCTGAATTGTGGAGCCACAGGAGGAGCTCTGTGCGCTGCGCTGTGACACCAAACGAAGGGCCATAACGCACAACCTGGAGGCTGGGGGGGGTTAAAATACTTCTTAAGAGTTTTCCAGGCAATAGTGGACACACAAAAACATGCACAAATTACTAACGTTTCCTTTTTTTTTTGTACTATAACCACTAAAAAAATCTCCCCTTCAGTTCAACCTTATAAGTGGAGACACATTGTTGATGTTACCTTTATAAAATAGCTTACAACTAAGTTTTGGCAAAGATCAATGTAATTTTCACAGCGTTGTTGTTAGCAGCTGCTGAAAGTAACTAAAAAAGTTACTTTTAATGTAACTTAGTTACTTTCCAAATCAAGTAGTCAGTAATCTGAGTTACTTTTTCAAGGAGTAATCAGTAATCCAATTACAGTTACTTTTTCAAAGTAACTATGCCATCACTGGGCACAGATAAAAGAAACAAAACAAACAAACCTACCTGTATTAGAGAGAGGTTACGGAGATCCAGTCTGAAAAGGTAGTTTCTGGAAAGAAAAAGAAACACATGAGTGATTTTTCCTTTGAGTGAAGAAGCTGCATTACTGCTCAGTGAATTATTGTTTTCAGTTCAATGGAAGTCTGCGGTATTACACATTCATGAAATATCCGTATTACTTCGACATGAATGACTGTAACAAGACCAAACCAGGCACAAAGCTTAGCTCATATCCTTTCATCAGAACATGCACAAACACACACACACACACAACCGCAGAATGACGCATTTCTCTCAAACTCCTTCCTCCTGCCAAAATCTAAAGCTTAACTTGGTCCAGGGGGGCTGCAGCAGAGCAAGTTAGAGGCGTCATTATCCGAAAACCGCGCTGGATGAGTGAGTCAGAAAGGGTATCAGTTTCTCAGTAATGTGCTCTGTAGGGTGAGAGGCTGAGTGGATTTACAGTTTCTTACCTGGCGCCCACAATAAGCTCATCCCTAGTCAGGTCGAGGGTGAGCTGCGAGTAGTCTCTCACGCCGGGGTGGGAGAATGCGGAGATCCACGGGCTGAGCGCTAAGGAAGAGAGAGAGACGGAGGAGTTAGCAGGGGCTGAAGAACCGGGAAAAATAATCCTGTGAAATATGACGAAGAAGAACAGTTCAGATTTCTACTTAGCAAAACGAAACTCTTGGTTTTGAACAAGACACTTTCGGTACTTATTTGATGCGCAAGTGGAGGTGTAAGGTCATATCACCATGGGTGACGGGTTAGAAGAAAATAAACTACAGCGAATACAACGTATTCATATCCTCCTTTTCTTAATTTTGGATTTTAATTTATAGACAAAAAAATGGTGTAAAAATATGATGTTTGTGTTCAGACTCAACCCAAAGAACCAGATTTCCTCTACCAGTTGCTCACATGTAAAGATTGACATTTCCAGCCATTAGTCCTTATAAAGAAGCTGAAGCACAGTCAGACTGGATGGAGGATGCGTGAGAACACTGAATTCAGGTATGGACTTTGACTAGGCCACTCTAACACCTAAATATGCTTTCATATTAACCAGTCCGCTGAAGTTCTGACAGTATGTTTTAGGGTTGGAAAATAACTCTCAGTCTCAATCCCGAGTATTTCGTTCCCTCTAAGAGGATTTCGTAATATTTCCATTACTGTCCTGTATTTAGATCTGATTTGACAGTAACCATCAGCAGCACAATGCTGCCGCTAGTTTGCACACCCACACTCGTTGGGTTTTGATTACAGCCAGAAATTTAAGTTTTGTTCTCGTCCGACAAGAGCATCTTCTGCCACATGTTTGCTGGGTTCCCAAAATAGCTTGTGCCAAACCACAAACATGACCTTCGTTCAACAGCAGCTTTCTTCTTGACATTTTTCCAAATCCAGACTTGTGGATTTGGAAAGCTAACATCCCAACCTTACTGTACCATTTCTCCAGAGTTACCATTCCAGTACGAAAACTAAATAAATAAAAACATTGACATTTGTTGCATGTCAAAAATGTTCACACAGTAATGATTTTGCCTGGTACTGTAAGTATTAGCTACAGCCTTTTTTGCTCCCATTTTGTTACATTGTTTTCTATTGTCTCCTACGTAACAGAAAAGCCTTTTTTAATTTTATTTTTTTTTTACACTAAACAAGCTGACTTTCTACAGACTAATCAGCGCGCTGACTGTTATTGAGCAGCAGGGTGAGAGGAATAACCAGAGCAGAGAAAGCCTGCTCCAGACTCAGGGTGTTTCCTATAGAGGAGCACAAAGCTGCCTGGGCCACATCAGGCACAACGACCCTGATGCAAACAGACGTCCTTACAAACACAGCTCCGTATGGGGCGCCGAGCTGAATGCTCGGCACTGTTTGAGTGCGGCATTGACAAATCAAAATTTTAAAGCGGCAAACCGGAGGGGCCGACCGGCGAGGCTTTTATTGTCACATCGAGTAATGCAGGACGGAGAACTTTCTCCTTCGTCTTTGTGGGGATCCTCTGTGCTCGTCTCTAAACGGATTTGACCGAGTCAGAGTTTGTGCAGCATGAAGGGATTTGCCATATCTCACGCCGGACAAACAATTAGAGCTGTAAAGCGAGGACAGAGGTTCCCTTTCACGGCTTAAACAGCTGTGGTAACCAGATTTGAGATCCTTTTCTTTTTCTTATCCGCTGTGTTAAAACAGAGTTGAATAACAACTGGGAATAGAAACAAAAACTACAAACATTTATTTAAAAAAAAAAAAGGTGCAAATGTGCATTAAAAGGGGGGAAAAAAGTGTAGATTTAAAGGGAAGAAAAACTGATATAAATAATGACAAATTACACATGTACTGTAGAGAAACGGACAAACTGGTCGTTATTCTGACAAACTGTATGTATACATTTGAGCCTGAATATTTAATTTTGTCTGAGATAAGAAAACTCCACATTAAAAGTACATTCCCGTTAATTAATGCATCACAAGTAGTGTAATTTCAATTGATCAAGTACGGAGAGTAATAACGTGCTTTATTTTTTATATATATATAGAAAAGTCCTGAGCCGGATTGTATTGTGAAATCTGATGAAAAACAAACATCCACAAACAACAGTAAATATGTTTGTTGCTGAACCCATGTGTCTATTTACTCAATAAATCAGCAGCAAAAGGGTTTTTTGAATTGACAATGTTGCTCATTTTGTTGATGTATTGTTTTCGATTAAAAGGTGATTAATTGCGATTAATTAATTACTGACCTGCCACTAATTATAAGTCATTAAATCTCTATTTCTGATCAATTCATCCTGGACAAAAAAAAATGTTTAAATGAATAATGAAAAGCTGGAAAGTTATTACAACGATTTTGACGAGTGCATGTAAACTTCTGACCACAACCAGAACCAGAGATACAATATTGATCTGAAAAATCAGAGTCCATGACGGACAATCTCTTCAGCCGGAGGTTAAGCTGCGGCCCCTCTGGTCCTCTAAACCGAACCTGCTAGGAAATGTGCAGATAGACAAAAAACTTAAAAATAAAACAAGAGCAGTCAAATAATCTCGCAGCAATAGAAACCTCTCAGCAGGCCAAAAATAAAGAAAATGGATGAAAATCCCCCTCTTGTCTGCAACAAAACAAAGCTTACAAGCAGTAATACCGGCCAAAGTCGGTGCTGCTCAGCACTGACCACACAGGGAGCAAAACCTTTCGCTTGGGGGCTTTTTTTGTTGCCGTTATTTTCAAGCTACAAAAGACGGATAGAATCCCCTCCCGCAAAAAAACAGACTCACACTACCATATGTACAGCTAATAGCAAAACAACAGACGGCTCGTCGTTTCAACAGCAGCTCTAATCCGATCAAGAAGATAATAAAAGCGTCACAAGTCAGGTAGTAGAAGAATGCCAAGAGACAGAAGCCTTACAAAATTGATAACAGAATACAAAATTCTTTTACAGATGCAGAAATCGTAAACAATTCATTATGTAATTGCTCAAAATGTGTGGCATGCCTTCTACTGCTCTCGTTATAAATATTTGGGCTAATACCGGCTCCCAAAGGTCCGCCCTCTCACGTTGATGGATGTGTTATTTTGTCTGGCCGTGTCTCAGACGTGTAGGGTGGATGTGGAGGTTAGTGTGAGCAGGTGAGTGGGGCCAGAGCTGCAGGACTGTCTGATTTATAGCCACAGAGGCCGAAGCTGGAGCGAGAAGGAGGCAACAGTCGGCACACTTTTGGGCACCTTTAGCCTCGTAGTCTTGGTAAACACACTCACAGTGCATGTAAAGAATCCATCATGTTGGACAGAGAGGGAGCGCTGGCTTTCCACAAGGGAGAATAAACATGGTTCTGACGTAACGCATCGTGAAATTCCAGAAAACTGTCTCGCATTAGCAGTCCGAAAGCCTAAATAGTCAAACCACTCACTGCTTCTTGCTTTAACATCAAAATGTCTGCAAGCTTCAGGTTCTTTTCTCTTATTGTGGCGTTTTCTCACCTCCCGTTGCTTCCATATGCTCATAGATAACATAGCAGTCATGCAAACCGAGATATTGTCGCTGAACATGACACGCTGCAACCCACAATCCACCCACGCCTCGACATTATAGCGACAGTGCAAGTCATTTCTGCTCTGATGTCGATGCATGCTCTCACAGATTAAGGCTGATGCCAGCTGTTGAGACACATGTAGGGTCAGAGAGCCAAGTGTAGTGTAAAGAGTCCACTGTTACTGTCTGTATGTTTCCATCCAAATTACATGCAGGTAATGCAGAGCTTTTAAAATGTTTAGAAGCCAGGGTACGTCATTGGTTGTTGACGCTATGTACGGCTGTAACAAACAGGAAGTAGAGGTTGGACACTACTTTACTCTGGAAAAGGTGCTGTTTTTAAGGACTGTGTTGCTCTTGTTCACACTGTAGTTGTTCTGTCATGTCAGCCAGTATAAGCGATGTTACATGTTGTCCCGAGACGTAGAGAAGGAAACGCCAGTCTACTGATTGCAACATGGGAAAACTCCCGCTACATTACAACTTGTTTAGCAAATGTGTTTCCATCTCCCTTTGCATCAACTCTTCTTCGGCAAAGTCAAAGAAAACAACAACAACAAAAAATAAACGCCTCAAGCGAGTGTAGAAGCTTTTCTGCCAAAAGAAGGAAGTCATTTAAAATTTGGCCATTTCCAGCAGCCTTTCCTAATACTTGAAAACAAAATTTTGTCATGACGTGTTGCTTCAGAGTGGACCCAAATTCAGAGAGGTGGAGACAGCTTGGAGGTGAAGGTTGTTTTAATTAAGAAAAAAAAGATGAATTATGAGTTCAAAAGCGGTAAAATTGTCCATTCGTCTGGTTTGAGGTTTATGTCCAACTGAATGCAGCATACTCCTCAAACACAAACAGACATGCATCGCTGTAAAAACATCTTCTTGTCCACTTACTGGAAACTTAATTGTTTCAAAATGTGCTCAGTTGCACAAACCACACACAGAACATTAAAATTATTGACGAGCCACCCTTGATTCTTATTAATACACTTGAAAACTGACAATTTAAAGGATATAAATTCTAAATTTTTGCTCAGGTTCATGTGTCAAAGCAAAAGAAACAATAAATGAACATAAATAGCGATCACTGGGCTATATTATTTTAGAAGCAGTAAAAATAGTATCTTGTGAAAATACTGTGATAATTTTGGACCACAGTTATCTACATGTGCAATAAATTACTTTCAAATCCAATCCTTGTTTCACCGTGTTCAAGCTATTTTTGTCAATGACTTAATTTCAATGTCCAAGCAAGCGTAAGTAAGCGACAAAACGTCTTTTCATGAAACCAGAAAAACCAGCGCATTTATCGCATTTAGCAAACCCTAAAAACAAACTCCCCGCTGGAAAGCTAACCGAAGCTAATCTAATAGCATCGGATGAGTGGGATATATGGCAGGCCATCAAGACCAAATTTGGCCGACCCCCCTCCTCGTTAAATGCAAAATATATCCAGGAAAACATCCACAAGTCAAAACAAATGGCACTTTGGGAAATGTCAGACAGCTTAAAGTGACTTATTCTCCCCATATAATAAGGCCATTAAAACTGAGCACGCAACACAAACCGTAAAAAAAAAAAAAAAAGCCTGTGTGGTGGAGAAATAGATAACAAGAAAATAATTTTCACAGAGGCGTAATGCACCTAGCCATGAAAAAACAGAAGCTGTTAGTGTTCAGTTAGAGTTTAATGCGAAACATAAATCTCTTGAAATCCATACAGGGGAAGCGTATAAAACTTTTCAACACATGGCTGTAAAAAAAAGAAAAAAGCAGAATTTGATTAAATGACCTATAGAAGAGCTCACAAGTATGTTTATTCTTTTAAAGGAGCCTAAGAGCAACCAATGAGCTTCCACTAAGTGACATTTATCCTCCTGCTTAGAAGTGGCTTTATGTGTCGCTGATCGCTTCTGTCCCCTCATAACCGTCTGAGTGGGCAGCGGGGCAAAAAAGGGAAATATTACCAGGGGATTATGGAGGCTTTTTCTCTTTCAGCTAACTGGGGGCTCAACCCAGACATGAGGAATGACAATGTCTGTCTTTTACCTGTGCAATCAGCAGGCGAAGGGGGGAACGAGGACATTCATTTCACCCAGGTTTAAGTCAAATTCCTCCAAGCTGCTCTTAGGTTTTTCAAACATTTATTCCATCCCGACGTGTGGAAAGAATGAAAAAGGAACCCGCGACTGACAAAGAGTCACTGCAAGGCCAAGTCTGGATGAAGAGCAATCAAATCTTTAAAATGCCAACCCATTACGGGCCGGGAGAGGAATAAAAGCCGGAGAATCTGAAAAACTAACGCCCGTGAGATTCTCCACTGGTCTGAGTTTACCGAAAGGGTTATCTGATAAAGATCCGATCGTACCTTGATCTAATCCCTGAAAATTTGAGCCTTTGAATCTTCTTCGAGCTAAGCTGTCAGACTGTGTTAGACTCTGATCCGGGAGAATGGTGTCAGCTTTTAAGGGTATGGCCCAAAGTGAAATATAGGAAAGAGACTTTAAAGTATATTTTCCATTAAAGCTGTGTAATAAATCAATCTGAGACCTAAAAGTTGTGCTTCCAATATGCTTCTCTAAACTTTTTATCTTCTGGAATCTAATTACCCCAAAACCTCAATCTCCCCTGAACGGTATTAGCACTGCGGCGCTGTTAAAATGCTTACCATAAATGGATTAAACCCTTAAAGTATCATTTTCTCTGGAGGATTGCTGCCCCCTCTGTGTTTACAGATGGCGAAATGTAAAACCTTGCGATTTAAATGAATAAAAAGCTCTATTTCCAAGAGTAATAATAAAGGTTTTAAGTAATCAGGAGTAAATTATTCCCTTGGTGTCTTCATATAGTATAAATCTAGATTAGTTGGTTCCGGAGGCTGAAATCAGCACCTAGATGGATAGGGACCAAAACCAAAGCTGACTTATATCATCCTACAATGATTCAAGTCTCAAAATCTTCATAAATGTTTATTTCATCAAACTCTGTCCTAAAAGCTTCTAAGCCACTGCCGGGTTTTGGTCTGGATGACATTACTTGCGCAGAAGTCAGTGATTATTCGCTTGATGAATGGAGTTGTCAAGCAGTGCGCCACCATCAATCTTCCTGTGTGAAACGCAAACAGACAACCAAGCATGTGCTTTGTTTCCAGTCAGCAGAGCTTGAAACCCAACGCTGTGTACAAATCAATAAACTACCATTCATTGATTAAACGGCTACAAAACTTTGCTCTACGTTAGTGTCGCCGACTCTGATGTCCGTTTTCAGCACTTGTTTCACACAGGAAGATTGTTGGTGGTGCACCGTCTCTACTTTCTGCTTTCTATGTGAATATTTGTTGATGTCAGTGTAAATATCACTTTAAAAAAGCAGTTTAAAGAGACTTGATATTATGTTTGCATTGACCACAAGATTGCAGTTAATAAGGGAGATTTCACTACATTCTCGGCTGAAGCTAGATGTTAGCTTCAGCCAAGAATGTTAGGTAGGAAATTACCATTATCCTACCTGAGACACTTCCTGTAAAAAATGTCTGCCAGAGTAACCGTTTTTTCCCCCTTTTAAATGCAGAGCCATGCGCACTATTTTACTAAATCAATTAATCAATTTACTTGTATAGCACATTTAAGCAAAAGGGCAGTTCAAATTGCTTTTAATAAAAACATAATTTGTCAAGTGCCATCGTTACACATCAAAGTGTGGATTAATGTCTCATTAATCCATCGTCCAACACATGTTCCTACTAACGAAGGAACATGAGTATCATGTGTTACTAAAAAGTAGTGAACATGCGTCGACAGGCAGGAGCACAATGGGACAGAAGAGCCTGAGCGGTAGAAGAAATGGTGTTTTTGTGAGGCTGCTTCATTGAAAATCCAATTCAAAGCTTGTTCCCGGCTACGTTTTCTCATTTGGAAAATACTGGCTCATTACTTAAGTTTTTAACATTAAATGAGTCACGGTTCTGGTTCTCTGGACTTCCACGGCGACTGCAGGTTTGGCCAAAACTGGCATAAAATGACAGAGAAAGGGAGCAGATTTTTTTTTTTTAAACGCAAACTCAAGTTGCAGAGTAGTTTTAGCATTTTTGTCTTTTCTTTTTATTTATTTATTTGTAATAGCTTACCATAATTACTGAAGAATGAAGTGGGTTTTGCATCGTTAGGCCAATTATGTTTATAGAAAATGGTTACTTTCGTTGTGACGGTTGCTGAGCCCTTCACGGTCTTCCTTATAAAACTCTGAAAGACGTTCAGGAAGCCCTGAGAGGCACCAGTCCGTCCCACTTTAAAAGACTAAAGGAAAACGTTCTGCCTTAAAAATATAACCCAGTGTATTTCTCAAGCCTTGTTGCACTGTACTGTAGAAATTACTCAAACTGTTTGCTGTTTTGTTCAGATATTCAACAGGTTTGTTTCGGGCTTCTGGGGCGGTGGTTCCCTTTTGGACAGACGTGCAGGCTGAACATGAACGCACCGGATAACAGGCTGCAAAAGCAGCTAAAAAAACCCCCCAAAAAACACAATAAATGTACTTACCGAGTTATTTTTGCAGGCTGTTTGGCTAAATGTTACCCCTCTTTAAGTATTAATTCATTTGGATTGCTTTCTTAGCCTCATCAGCTCTGCCAGCGAGTATCATTGTCTCCCCTCTGGATGGTCTGACCGTCTACCCACACAGATTAATGAGGCAAAAATCTTAATGGCTTCGCTCAATTTCAGAGTTCGAACGCTGGAAGCTAAAGGAAACTTTTCACGTAGATCACAGTTATCGTCATGACTCAAGAGGGTCCAATAAACCCTCTGGATGTGCATCCAAAATGCTAATCTGACTCATTTTCTTGAACTTTTCCATACTTCACATCTGTTCTACATCTCACAAGCTGTATTCAAAAAGACTGATTAGGGTTTAAAAACATCTTACAAACTTAATTTCCATTTAATTTCATTTAATGTTTCTGTCCTTCTCCCTTGATTGCCCTGGGGTCTTGTTTTCAACCCCAAAAGCTAATCCAGTTATAGACATTTTCACTCCTTTTACGGTTGAGATCAGCGGAGGAAATGGTTTATTAGTATTATTTTATTTTTTTTATTTTTACACAAACCCAATTAGGAAATGTTACAACTTCATTTCAGATATGAGGTGAAAAAAAAAAGAAGCTCAATCAGCAGAAAACGGCCATCTTGTCTTCAATCCAGATGATCAGAGTGAAAAGCTTAAAGTAGCACCGTGAGGTCCGGGCGCTGGACCAGAAATCTTTGACTCGAGCCTCAGCTTTGAATTCCGCATCACGTCTGTTCCAAAAAGTACATTTTAATCCCACGGCGGGCTTCTTTCGTCGAGCCAAAACAACAACAAAAAAAGATTACTCAATGTTTTTACCACATGCAAATGGGATTACTGTAAATGAAAATGAAAGAATCGCTGTCGCAGTCGCTCCACACCTGAGCTGCGTGGACGCCGATGAACACAAGACTCTGCTCCGTCAATTTCAATTTCAACAGGTTTTTGTTTTGCTCTCACAATGTTTCCACCAATTTCAGCCTCGGCGCCACTACAAAAACACTGGGAGGCCAATAAAACTAATCCAACGAGCCAGATATCTTATTATGCTGCAGAATTATGTGAAACTTCAAATAAAATATCCCATCAAGCGTTGCACCCGAACAGTGCTTTGCGATTGTGACGTTGTAAATAATCATTTTTGCAATAAAAAACTGACACCCTGTGCATTGTGTAGCTCTAATTTATATCTGTATAGACAATGATTGGTCCTGTACTGCTTCCATTTTTGTGATTGTTATTTTAGACACGCTAAGAAAAAGACATTGAGGAATAGTTTGTTTCCGGTGTCGTATTCTGCATAAATAAAAATAATAACAATAATAACAAAATAACAGGACAGTGAAAACTAAAGTTAAACACTAAAAAAGAAGCTAAATGAAAGGACGCCACAACGAATGAAGTAGCCAGAAAGTTAATTGGGATTAAGAGGAGTTTGACAGTGAGTTCATTTAGAGAAGTCCTTTTTAAGACAGCTTAGCTGGACGAAATCCAATTAAAACCCCCCACTGGAACACCACTTGGAGAATATTTCAATAAAATTGTATTTCCATAAAATTAGCTTTACCCACTTTCTGTGTCAAAGCAGCTTTTGGTGTGAAAAGAAAAACAACCCTCCACTTTGGCATGTTTATTTCATCATTAGTATTATAATCTGGCATCTTGGTTGGCTTTCCTTCTCAAGTGCTCTGTTGTTTAATGACCTATAAATGATAAATATTGTTCTAAAGGTGAATGTCTATCATTTTCTTTCGGGGGGACAAAACGTAATAACAAACCGTTTCACTAATGGAAATGAGACAATTGCAGAGAAGCGATACTAAAAAGAAGAGGCTATCCGCAGGGCAACGCGGATGTTTCCAATATTATTAACAAAAATGGTCACAGGACGTCTGGCTGCTCTGTGCCATTTGGCAGATGAGTCTGCGAGAGAGAGAGATCACTCCAAGTGTCAATTATCACACATTTGATGGTACTCCAAACAAATTTCCCCACAGCTATCATTAGTAAGTGTGAAAGTAGAATATGGGAAACACACAGGTGGAAAGGAAAAAAAAAAAAGGAGGTCCTGTAAAGCACAGATTTACAATAAGCATTCAGAGAAGACATGTAGCGTGTCTTCATGTTTCTCCAGGAGAAAAACGTGTTTCTGCAGTTTTTAACCGTTTTTCACGTGTTACAGCCACAGCCATCGATGAGGCGTTGGGATTTTATGTGGCAGACCAACATGAAGCAGCGCAAAGTTTCGTAGTGGAAAGAATGTGACTCTAAAATGTCCCCCCCCCCCCCCGACTTAGAAAAATCTCGCAGTGTGGCTTAATTTTGCTTTCAGTCCCTCTGAGTTAATATTTGTGGAACCAAATGTTACTGCAGTTACAAGAGTTATGCGATACTTCATATTCTGGTATCTGATACCAATACCAATACTTTATGATTCAAGTTTGATATATCAAACTTCTGACTTTAAAGTGTTTCTGTGTTTTTTTCTATGAATTGCTTTGTTTAAACCTTGGACAGAATTTGGACAAAGTTTGTAAAATAAAATATTTATTGTATGACGTACTTACATGACAACCAGAAACATTAGAAAAACAAAGCAAATCTGTGTGCATTTTCCCTAAATAAACAAGTACAAAAAAATTTTTTAATTGAGAACAAAATCAAAACAAAGTAATTTTTTAGGTAGAGTTGAAATTTCAAGAGGAAATATGATACTGAAGTACTGATTTTACCACGCTAGTAAAGATCCACTACTGATATCGATATTGTTATCGATATTATTGATATTTTTAGATATTTCGATACTGTAATATTTCAAGCAATTAGTTGAAATTGCTTGAAATATTATTGCTTGAAATAATTGATATTTCAAGCTGCTTCTTTTGGGCTGCATAGCTACAAGGATTGCAAACAGAGAGATTAAACTTTAAATACATTCTTCTTTCCATTCTTGTACAAAACAACTTAAGTGCAGTCATCCCTAAATGGATTTAGGTCTGGACTTTGACTGGGCCATTCGAACTAATGAATATGATGCATTTTGAATTAAACAGCGTAATTTGGCTAAATACCCTCTTCCTTCCACCTCGCAATCATCCACTGCTTTGTGATGGACACAGAATAAAATAATAAAATCACCTACATTTTGAGGATGTAATGTGACAAAATATGTAGCTAAGTGTTCAATGGGTGTGAAATCTGTCGCAATGCACTGTAAAATCCCATCATATAGGATTTGTTTACTTTAGTTCATATCAGTCTTTGCTGGTCTCCAGGTCTGTCTCCTGTTCTTCTCCTATCACCCCTATAACTTTCGATTTTCTCCGTGGCTGACTTGTGTTTTGAAAGAGGCTTGTTTTGCCTCAGCGGAGCTCCGTTCTCCCGCTACCGAGCCGCGCCACCCGCCCCATTCCCTCCGCTACATGGCTGAACCCAGATAGAGGGCTCAGTAAAGGAGAGGAAAAGCCCGGAGAGACCGAGACCTGAGCAGCCACTGGAGGAACGGCGCCGCGGCCAGGAGGCTAATGGCCTCTCAGTCAGTGACCGGTAAAGATGTCTGTCAGTGTTTCTACTGACAGGACTGCAGCACTCCAGCAAAACTGACCAAAAAAACTCACCAAAGGCAAAAACTAAATATTAAGGAGATATTCAATTTGAACAAAAGAGTCACCTTTATTATGGTTGGTAGCATAATAATCTTAAAAACCCGACTCGGCCACTTTGATAAGGGCTCATTGAGGTTGAGAGTAGCTCACTTGGCTGTCAGACTGGAAAAGAAAGTACATCCTGCTCCATCTCAGATTAGTAGAAATCTATTCTCTTTATTTTATTCTCCTCCTAGTTTCCTCTTCAAATCTTGCAGGACTCAGATCCTCAAGATTTGAGTCTTGAGGATTTGAGTCAAGTCAAGTCAACACCTGTTGACTCGTTCAATCAACAAGTCAACACCTGTTTGCTCCAATTTGTTGCTTAACTATAAAGTTTCATAATCGGTCACACATCCCTTATCTTTAATAAATCAGGTACTTAACGTTTGATCAGTATTTTATGTTGTGTTTTACACGATTACAAGGAAATAATTGTAATTATCCTCTTTGTTATTACCAGATAAAAATCTAAGCAAACTTTCCAATTGTATATTTTCGTTCTGATAAGAAATGTACATTAAGATTAAAGGCATGATTTCACAAAATACTTTTAAAAAGACGTTTTTATTACTTGTATATTCTGTAACTTTAGTAAATGAATTCTGCTGGCTTTATCACATGGAAAGAAAGATACTTTGAAGATATTCAGATTGCTTTTAATCTGGTTTTTATATTGTGAATTAAGAAAAAAAAAATATATATATATATATACACTGCTCAAAAAAATAAAGGGAACACTTAAACAACACAATATAACTCCAAGTAAATCAAACTTCTGTGAAATCAAACTGTCCACTTAGGAAGCAACACTGATTGACAATCAATTTCACCTGCTGTTGTACAAATGGAACTTTGTACAGAACAAAGTATTCAATGAGAATATTTCTTTCATTCAGATCTAGGATGTGTTATTTGAGTGTTCCCTTTATTTTTTTGAGCAGTGTATATAAATTAATAAAACAAAGAAATTACATTGGAAGTATAATCAATCTGATGGATTATAAATTTCAACCCATTTTTCAGCCCAAATTTGAAAATTTTAAATGACCCAGTTTTGGGTCAATTTCACCCAACCTTTGAGTGGTGGCCATAACCCAGTATGTTAGGTCAAACCATCAACCCAACCCAGTGGAGTCAAAACAACCCAGCGGTGGGTCAGTCCAAATTTGATCCAGAACTGCGTCACAAATTGGATTGTTTTTAATCCAGCACCTTTTAGAGTGTATTTTTTTAAAAAGAGAGCAAAAAGACAAAACCGAAATCTAACCAATGCTTGTTGACATTTTGCAAAGTCAGAACATTTTCCCAACTTATGAATAATGTTTCGAAAATCAAAAACTGGCACAAGAGAGCAAAAGTGTGCGAGAGAAAGACTGAATGTGTGCACACACTGATAAACACGTCTTAGACTAGAAACTATCACAATTGTACCAGTCCTTTGTGAGTGAAGACTAATTTTTTGGGGAGCTGTAATTCACATTTCTTTTCCCCGTCTAGCAGTCGGTCTGTTTAAGGTGAATGATTGAACGGTTCTCATAAGCTCATTTGTCACCATTCTGAAAAGCAACAGCTTCATTTGAACATGACAGGCCCATTAGGAATTGTGACACACTATATAAAAGATGGAGCGGTGGCGGCGTTAAGGCAGAGCTGTCATGTCAGCCGAGGACGACTCGTCTCACAAAAACGTGTTAGTGGAGGATTTAAAAAAAAATCTATCCTGCAGGTGGAACATTTCTAGCAACACGCCGCTTGCTTAATCACTGCTGCTTTCCCAGGGTTCTCAGCGGCCTGAGAAAGCATTTATGTGAGAGCACTTACTGAAATGTCACTTCCCTGAATGCCACACATGTAGATATTTATTCTAAAGTGCTCTTTCTTTGATTATTGCTTCCCATACCTACTTCCATCAAGGGGAGCTTCTGATATTTTCAACAATATTTAGGTTTTGTATACTGTATTTGAAGTAGTTTGATGGTTCCTAAATATGTGAATATAAAAACTCTCACAACTAGAATTCAGTTTCCCTTGTTTGTGTTAAAGAGACGGTCATAAGATGCGGGCCGTGACACAAAACTGAACTTTTCTGCTTTGGCTGCAGCTGAAGGGGACTGCAGCAGGAGGACTGGGCCTCCAGTGACTGATCTGGAATCGGGAAAGGGAGCATCACCGCTTGCTATGAAAAGTTATAACATGTCAGAGTCTCTAATTGCGGGGTCGTTTAACTACCAGAGTACGGAAGATTCTTTTCTGCCATAATCCAAGAGCACACATTTTCAGTATGAAAATGTGTTTTGTTCTCAAAATGTTTTATACTTTTGCTTACATTTTTATTTTGAAAGCAGGACCTCTTGTCTTTCTTCTTAAAACTCGCAACGCTTGTACTCAAAACTTCTCTTTGCGCTCAGACTTAAGTCTCTGCTCGCTCACAAAACATTCGGTTTGCTTCTGGAAAACAAAAATGCACAGTCACTTAGCGACCTCTCAGCCAATAGAATGAAAGTGTTGTACTGGGCGCGTTTGTTTCCTTCTAGCGGGTGTGCCTGTGTGGCTGCTATCGACTGTAGCAACCTGCGCCACCCGCTGGAGGTAGGGAGTTGTAAACATTCATGAAGACTCCGTCATGTTTATGACAGCGTCACCTCAGCCTTATCCACACCCCGTCAAATAAAGTGTTACCAAATGCCCCTTTATGTCCTTTTTGGGAAGCCGTAATCTGTCGGAAAAGCGTATTTTTTACATCTCACTGTAGCGGGAATGTTTCTCATTTTAACGAGATGCAAAATTCTTCTGATTAAAACGAGTTTTTGCATCTCGCTACACAGTGAAAGTTTATGTCGTAACAAGGAACGGCTCCTGAATTTATTTCCAAACTTTGGCAGTTAAAAGCTTCCAAATATAATTACACCGGAAAGTCATGTTGCCTTTATTAGAGCGGTCAGACTCTTCAATAATTACAGTCATCACCGTAGTCGCAAAGTTGGCACCCCGGGTGTTGCAGCGCATGCCACCTCTTATGCAAATATGTGTTGTTGTTTTTTTTTGCCACTCTGACTTATCTGATGTGAGCCTAAATGGTAGTTAAAACACTTTCCTACTGCAATCATGAGTCAGTAACTGTTTTATCATTTGATAAAATGGTTTAAATGAAAAGGAGTGGGGGTGGGGCTTAAAAACCATTCCGATAATATAAAAAAGAAAACGGATAGAGGATGAAAAAAGAAGAGGGAAAACCCCTGGCTGCTTTTCATTTCTGGGTTAAAATGCCAATAACACAGTTAAATGTTTTCTCCTCTCCGATCCGCTTTGCAATCTCCCAGGGCAGCATCAGATATCCAGCAATACCATCAGCCTGGCCCCCATGAAGCACGCTACACACTTGGCTCTGCTCGGGCCTGGTCGATGGCTTCAGGCGCACCCACGCGTCTGAAGCCGCGGTTCCAATTAGACCTACCACTGTAATCATGAAAGAGCCGAGAAAACAGAGACAGATAAGGACGGCGCAAGGGATCGGAGTTACGCGAGCAAACAAAAGCGATACCATTTGCTCTCCTCTTGAGCCCTGGAGATGGCGACGCGTCTCTAAAAGGCAAAGCCATTACAACTGACAGAGAGAAATGGAACGGCAACAAAATAACCAATTCCTTCTCCACGTGATATGTGGTAAAAAAAAAAAAAAAAAGAGAGAGAGAATCTTTATTTTAAAAAGTTAAATAAAAAGTAAAATAAATGGAAAGTGACCGGAAGAGTCCAGGAAAGAAAATCAAAGAGGAGGAGCTTGGGGAGAAAAATAAATTTTAAAAAGAGATTATTTAAGAAAACTGCAAATATCTAAAAAAAAAAAAAAAAACAACAACAAAAAAACACGTTTGCCTTTGAAACATCAGTAACTATAATTCAAGCGGCCGACAGAAACTGTGAACCAATTTCTAGTGGTCAGGAAAAAATTCCTCTGAGATTTGAAAACCAAACTCAGACCCGAGCCAAAGTTCCACGCTCCCTACTGTTACTGTTCGACACGAACTCCCTTCTGCAACGAGAAAACACTACTCCCCACGGAGTAGCAATGTCTTTTACGAACAAGCCGACCCCCTTTTTACCCATAAACAATTTATGGAGCCTGATAACGTCGTAATCCACAGCATCTCCAGGAATCCTCACGAAGCAAACTCCAAAACCTGGAACTCGGCCCCCATCGTGCCACGCTCTTATCAGACCCGCAGCCTCTTGCTCCAGGCCCGGTATCATCCGTGTAAATCAGGAGCTGGCGGCTCATGCAGTGCAAGGCCGTGGGCGGAGGAGGTTACGTGAATCCAGAGCTGTCGTCCTGAAACACCGCCACGGAGTCTGGAACAGTGGAGACACAAATATCAGGCTGCAAGAGCCTCCAGAAGAATGTTACACTACGAAGGCGGAGAGCTGGGTTTGAGTTGTTGTCGACAGCAACTCTCCGTAAACCTGGAACATTGGTAAATGTGATGCGTCAAAACTTGTGTCACTAGGGGAATAGTGACGTTTTTTTCTGAAAACAACACACGTATGATTCTGAGACTTAAAAAAAACCCCATCATACTTTTTCGTGACCAACTTAATGTGCTTATCTGTTTCTTAGACATATTTTCAAAACACATTTTCCCATATAGCGTCTGTGAATTCTTGACTTATGGCCAAAACAGCGGTCGGTATGGCAGCGACCATACTGACTGTTAATCAGCATCTCTTGCTCAATATACCCTCAGGTCTAGGTAAACATATTTGCCTAATTTGATGTATTTCCTTAAAGCATTTACGAACACAGGAACCTGGGACTGTTGCACATTTCCATAAACGGCTGTGGCATCAAAACTGGATATTACTCACATAAAAGATCGGACAAAAATATAACTAAATCAACAAAAACTGAAATATCAACTTTTTGACTTTTCTTGGTGTAGTAGGACATCGCAAATGTGCAAAGTGCACCATTTCATAGCATTCTTCTCAGAAAGTGAAACTCGTATATTATATAGAATTAGAGTGATATATTCCAAGCCTTTATTTGTTGTACTTTTGGTGATTATGGCTTAAAGACAATAATAATAAGAAAAATAAAATTAAGTGTCTTGTATAATACTGTGACAGTACTAACTTGCTGAAAATGGTATGTCCATTTAAATAACTTTTTGTGATTAAAAGTAAAATACAAACAACTTATTAGTGTAAAAAAGAAAAAAGTGAGACTTTCAGCTACTTCCATTCACTGCTGCTGTGTTTCACACAAACCTAGCATGCTCACACAGTCGATCCTTATTGCACCACAGCTCAGAGAGAAGTGACTGTCTCTGACAGCCATGTGAATCTGGGTAGCAATGATGTCATAAGTGAAGCAGACATTTAGACTGGGAATATATATACATATATATTATTATATTTTTCTCTCAAGTTAATACGTTATTGTGGAAAATCAAAGACAAACTGGGTCTATGCTGGCAGACAAAGACCTGTTTGTTAGCTCTCTCCCTGACTGAAATCACCACATCAATATTAGCCACATAAAATCATTTATGCATTGATGTCTGAGTTTGTTTTTCCCTGCGTAAGGTCTCAACTCTTTGGTCTTCTTGGCAGCATTGTACTCAGATTATTTTTGATTTTCTTGTTCCATTTTTTTTTGACTGAAGACATCAAAATGATTGACAATGACAACCGACACAAGCTAAGAGTCTGTGCACAATTAAAAAGGAAAAAGTTGTAATAATGATAAATTCCCTTTTTTTTAATTTAATGTTTTTTGTGAGAGGAAAAAGTCTGCCATCAACCCAGAGTTCTTAAACATCCAATCTGCTGTCTGACTTCTGCATAGAAATCGTCATCGAATCCTTTTTTTTTTTTCGCTGGCACGCAGCTTTAAATTCAGACAACACACATAATTACATTTGATTTTACAACAGGCGCACGCTCTTTTATTGCTTCGGGCGCAGACTTGAGCTTGAGCCTAAAGATGCCTGTGTTCTTAGCTCGCTCTCTATGGTCTCCTCCAGGTGACTGCTGCAGTGCTCCAGCAAGCCGGTATAAAACGCTCATCAATCACAGAGCCTAATCTCAGGTTCTCGCCTTCATTGTGCGAGCCTTTTCTATAAGGCTGCCTTCACATAATGCCCCCGCTCAGCCTCCTCTTGACAGAGCGGCGGCCCTGCAGCTCCCTGCCATGAGGGCCATTCTCGAGTGGCACGTCTTTGAAGTGAGGCAGTGGTGGCGCTTTCGGCTAATCTGGACATCTGGAGGCCCAGAGGGTGAAGGCGGACAAGGGCCAAGGACGTGGCATATAGGTGGCCGCAGATGGCTACTTGATGTTTAAATGCAATCATTTGGATCTGAAGCAGAAGGATTATTTGCAATGGTAATCAAGAGGAAGAGATTTTCTCTTTTTTCTTTGTTTTTAATTTGTTTAGCTTGACTCAGTTTATATGCGTCAGTAATAAGTCAGTACAGGCTCGTATCTAACCCAACATTTTTGGCGTAGATCACGAAGAGAGCGGTTTATTAATAAATCTAGTCTTTTCTTGTCCTCGTGAAGATTCTATACGTCACAAATGGCAAAACAGCCGAAACACCGACTTCCTTTAACCCTTTATTTTCTAAATTGAAAATGTCTGCCTGGATATTTTTGCTTAGTTTAATTGTACGTACTTCTTTAAATGTCCTGTGAGACAATATATTTGCCCGTTTATCCATAACTGGAACTTTCAATATCTAGCAAGTTATTTATTCGTCTATTGAAAGCGTGTTCCTCAGATTAAATTCACTTCCTGCTACAGCAGGAGTGAAATTACCGTAATAACCCGAGATTAGCTGGAAAGCGCAACGTCTCCCCTTTCAGAAACAGTTGGAATTTTTCAGATAGCGCACCGTGTGGCGGAATTACGGTACTGCAAATTTGGCTGGATTG
Source organism: Xiphophorus couchianus (assembly GCF_001444195.1). Taxonomy (NCBI): domain Eukaryota; kingdom Metazoa; phylum Chordata; class Actinopteri; order Cyprinodontiformes; family Poeciliidae; genus Xiphophorus; species Xiphophorus couchianus. The sequence goes on along the minus strand of NC_040234.1, from coordinate 7,561,453 downwards.
TCAGCGCTTCATTAAGGACCTAAAGGTTTAAATCAAGACTAAAAAAGCCACTTGTTGCCTTTGAACCGTTACACTGATCAACAGCCAAAATACTGTCTGGAGTTTTTCCAACTGTTTTAGGGTCATTTTGATGTGCTGAGTCCAAAAATCCCATTGGTTTTGCTCAATCAGGTCAACTTTCTGAACTATGGATGCAACATAAGCATCAAAATGCATGACTTGTTCTCACATCTGGATCGGTTTGTTAAGAATCTGGGATCAATGAGTGACGAGCAGGAGGAGAGACTCCATCAGGACAGAAAAGAGACGGAGAATTTTACACAATGAAGACATAACATTCAATTAACACGTACATACCCTTATCAGTGTTTATTATTCAATTTACAGAAAATCCAAGTTTTTATTATTTAATTAATACACTCTATTAGAAAACAATTTTTTTTTCTCCTAAAATATCTTTTGAATGAGAAATATGAACAGAGATGAACTGATGATGTCACAAGAATGTCATCAATTTAGTCAAAAGATCAGATTTCTATAAATCAAATTAGAATAAAAACCTGACCTGACCGAGAAAAATGGAGGTAATTTTTTGATTCAGAGGCACAAGATAGTCCTAAATTCTGTTGGAAAAAAAAAACATAGACAACTTCCAAAAATAATTTTTTTGTAACTCCAACATATACGATTCGTTTTGATGTTTGTGACGATGTCACGCCATGAAATGTAAAGTTTGCTCTCAAATTGGTGACTGTGTGATGTTTTTGGGACCTTTTGATTTCGTGTTTCTTACGACAAAAACACTTTGAACCGCCTCGTTGCCAAACTGGGCTATGCAAATAAACTAAATGGATTTCTAGAGTTCAAATCAAAAACAATCTTTTCAATGTTCCTGTCAAGGCTTCAGTCGCCATACAGCACTAAGACTTCACAGCGATGCCTCTAAAACATCTGTTTTGGTTTTACTAAATGTGGACAGAATGAGAAAGTGAGTGGGTTTGTGTGGTACTTTGCTAAATATGTTCAGATTTTATTCCACAGATTAGGACAATGTGTCATTTGGCAGTTGTTTTGTCTCATGTGGGGTTCCTCAAGGCTGCTTTCTCGAGTCATTTTTAATTAAATAAATAAAAGCTTCTCTTTCCACAGATATTACCACACAACTGCTTACCGCACATATGCTGACGACGTAATGCTTTACGTTTCTGTGTCAGCACAATCACTAAGAGAGCATGTCTGTAATATCAATGAGCGAGTTTCATGAATAAAAAATATTATTGTTTAATATTCCAGCATTCCAGAGGCAGAGTACAATCTGAACTGGTCACTATTCCGTCACAGATTCCTTGAGTCATGAAATACTCAGGTGTTACTGGCATTTTTCATGTATTGTCTGTCTAATTTGATTTTTAAACCCCCTTGTAAAGCACATGGAATTTGCTGAGAATGTGAACAGTGCTACACATATCAAACTGTCTTCCCTTGACTCGCATGAGCCAAAAATGAGATTTGCAACATGGATGAACTGGCTAAGGAGAAGAAAGAGCAACTTTAAGATTCAATGAAGAAATGTAAAAATAAATTCAAAGAACATGTTTGCAAAATTGCTTGGAAAGGCAGAGTGTCTTCCAAATCAGCTCCCTTCTTTTGTGTGTGTGTCTTTATCTGCGATCCTCACCACTGATCTTTTTTTTTTTTTTTTTTTTGTCTTTCAATCTTTGTTGCAGCTCTTGGCAGATGAAACGCAAACAGCCCCATTCAAAAATAAACACAGCAATTTTGAGCATTTTGACATTTCATTCTGCCATATCTGGTAGTCTGTGCTTCAAACCATTCCATTTCACATTGAGAGGGGAAAAAAAAGAAAAAGAAAAACAAAACAAAACAGGTGTCTTGTGCTGCTGTGCAGATGAACAGCCCAGATAGTGGGTGGGTTTTTAACTCCACAATCATTTCTACCTGGTCATTTTGTGCGTTTGCGTTTATTTTTATAGATGCAGCCTGTTGCGAATGGATGCCAAACAGTGGGCTTTTACTGCAGCTGACTTGATGATATTTTCATTCATATACATATAAAGATTAAAAAGCATAGAAACTTGCCAAATCCATTCAGTGATTTAATGAATAAATTTCGCCAGGCTTTACTTGTACCCCCACCAAGCTAACTAAGCATTGTTCATTATTAATTTTTTTTAAAATGTTTGCATTTTTTAAGACTTGTTAGTTGGTGTTAAGGTATTAATCTTCCAATTTTCAATAGCACAATTATCAAGTGATATTTTCATATTTTTTGTCAACTTTAAAAAATGTTTAACTCAAAAACACGGCGATTGATGAATGACTGCCCGAGCGCCACTACCACCGGACTTAGCAGGTTTTCTGTGGGAAATCTTGAAGTTGTTCTGAGTTTTCCTAAACATAACACTGACTGCATCTGGTCCGTCTGATAAAAACATTTCTCACATTAACGCCGGAAGGTCAACCCTGATTTCTCCAGTTCCCTTCAGACAGATTACCACAAGGAACCCATGCTAATAACAAGCATCTACAAGTTGCTACAGTTTGCTGCAGTTATTTTACGTATTTAGTAACTGTTAACCAGACACTATAAGGCCTCATTAAAGCAAAACAAAAATAAAACGTTCCACTGAAAAAGCTACTATTTCATGACCATTTATTTCTAAAACCAAAGATCACTTTCTTCCACCCTATGCAGTTGTTGAAGTCACCAAGGAGCCATTTTCATATATTTGGCTGTTTTTCTGTTCGCAGGATTTTTAAAAAAGCAACAAGGCAGATTTTCACTAAAGAAATTTGACAAATGGACGCAAGAAATCCATTAAAACTACGTGTGGGGGTGAGTGGGTGTGTGTGTGTGTTTAGAGACTTTTTTGCACTTCAACCGCACTTTATATGCTCATTATTACATTCAGTACAACTGATGTATTGAGTTAATCTTTTATGCTTTTGGTATTTTTATGTTTTTATGTGGCATTTCCCCCCCTCAACTAAACAAATGGACACGATGTAAAGGCTAGATTTTTATGAACATCTTGTGGCGAGACGAGACAAGGCTATGATTTTTAAAGCTGTTTCGACGTCTTTATCCGGGATTCTAACTAATGCAGAGACTGCTGTACCAAATAACTTAAGTACTGAAGTTTTAGCTTGAAACAAGTTCTTTTAACTTTACGTAGAAAAGTATGCAAAGAAAAAAAGAGAAAGAGTCATGATGATGTCAGACCTTGGATGGAAACCTTTGGATGTTCTTTCTTTGTGCACTCAGGCTGGGTGAGCGGGTCGAACAAAGGCGTGGTCGGGCTCGTCGGGACCGCCGAGTTCTGCGTGCAAACAGCTGGGAAGAGGAGGAGGTGGAGGAGGAGGAGGAGGAGGAAGAGGCCAGCCAGAAATGAGGGGTTGGAGTCCTGTGAGGACGCTGTCATGGTGATGACCTCTCCTCTAACTGCCAAGGTGGGCCTCTGGGGAAAAGCTGGAGAAGAGAGGAGACGACGTCAGCACCGCGCGATGCAACATTCTCACACCTGGCTTCAAAAGAAACCGGGCTCTCTTTGTCGCTTCAAAAATGATTTCCACCCTCTAACCTTCGGTTCCTCGGGGTTCTCCGCTCTGAATGAAAGTACAGACGCGGGAAAGTACAGACAGAGGGGGAAAAAAAGAGAGATGCAAAGGAATACACTTTTTTGAGGGTGAGGGGGGGGCGAATCACTGAAGGATGAATGAAAATGGAAGCCAGATAACGAGAGAGTAGCTGGCAAGACGAGATAAAAGGGCTGAATAGGCTAAATACCGAAAAATGAAAATGAAAGCGGGAGAACTCAAGGTACAGAGTCTATGAAGGACAAAGAATAAAAAAACTGCTCAGGAAGCAAACGAGTCCTGTCAAAGAAGAGACTGACCCCTGACCTTGGAACAATTAATCAGTCTTGCAATTAAACTTCGGGAGTTCATTTAATGGCTGATTAGGATTATGAAATCGAGTGGGATGGTTGACTATTCAGTGAGATTTAATGATGCAAAAACAAGCTGATGTGAAATTCTCCTTTGAAGTGAGCTGAGAAAAAAAGAAGAAGAAAATGTTCGAACAACTTTGATTTCCGTCTACACCCGACGTTTTTACAGCAAGTGATACAGCTCACTACATAAAATGACTTTCCATAATTCTTTCACTCCAGTATTCAAATACTAGGCCAGCAGAGCTATAAGAAAACGACCACAGCTCGAAACACACGCACTCTCAGGCACTCTTTTACTTTCTAACTAAATGTAATCTCTTCCAGTCATAACTTATGAGTCTACGGTGCTGAGCTGAGACCAGCAGTTCATCATCTTCCACCCCGCACTCCTCACAGTGTTAGCTTAGCGACGTGTAATGTCATTAAAGTAGATTAAAAACCCAGAGCGTCAACTTTCCGGAGCACTTTGACTCGGTTACATCCCCGTGTTGTGTTTTCCTCACTAATGCTTCAATCAATAACAAATTATTAGCCGGGTTGAGTTGCAAATCAACCATACCGGCCCGCAATCAATTATCCCACTTACAGTAGCGGCTAGCTAATTAGGCGAATTGCTGCGAATGGGAGACATCGACTCCCAGCTACTGGTTAAAGCAGGTGAAAGATTTCTGAACCAGAAGTGACTCTTTCATGCTGTATTTATCAATTTATCGCATCATTTATCATTTATTGTGTTAAATTTCTTATCACGGTAAGAATTCTGATTCATTCTTGTCACAATAATTCACAATAAAGGATTTTTAAAGCTACCTAAAGCTGTCTGTGTTGTCGAGGTTGCGAATTTTACCATTTATTTCCCCACAATTTGTTCAATTGCTATTCTGAAATTTAAACATAAATGTACAAATATGAGGAAGTAAAGTTATTCTGTGCAGCTTAGTGATATAACTAGCACTTATCTATGTGTTACGCTTCTTTACACCCATTTATAAAGAAGTGTAACACAAACGAGTGTGTTTGTCAAGCGCAGTTACCTGAAAAAAAAAAAGAAAAAGTTCTTATTGTCACTTTTATTAGTCACAAACATTAGCACCACAATATAAGATGATAAAATGTCTAAGTCACATCCATAAAGATTATATTTATTTATTTTTTCACTCTAGATCTGTGTCTGTTTGTCGACTAATCATTTTAGCTACAAGTAAAAATACAACGCTTTATGTTAAAACAAATCCGAGAGCATGATCTAACTGATTTCATTTGGAACAAACCCGCAATAATAATTCCTACTTTTGCTGCCTCTGCGTGTCTTTGTGAGCTTATGGAAAAACATTTTTGTGAGAAAGGTCTTGAAAAGAGCGACGGATGGTGCTGCTTCAGTTTCCACACCATGATGGTCGCAAAAGCTTTACTAGAAGTTAAGCAAGAAAAAGTGACGTTTTCTCCAATCTGACCCTTCATACAGCTGGAGAAAACTCTCTTTTCTTCAGCGCTCCCCCATTAACATGGCTTCCTATCACAGAGTCACGGTGAAGGAACACTTCTGCAGTTTTGAAACTGTAGCTTTTAATGCCTTCCCAAATCTTAGCGCGCGCCTTTAGCGATCGCACATGACCTAGTAGCAACGGCACCCGATTGCCTTACAGTAGACAATGAGTAGATTAAATAAAACAACTTTAATGTGCTGTGGAAGGTGAACCAAATGGTCGGTATGAAATGTCCAGTGGCAGATGGGTCGGATATCAAACAATCAACTCTGCAGAAATGCAAAACAGGAAGCAAGAGTGGCCGCCGAGCCCGAACTGAGGGTAGAGCTAGACAAATGAAAACTCTTCCACAGGTTGCATTATGTTTATGGGAAGTAGAAATATGTACAAATACGGCTCATCATTCTTGTTTTCTTTCCCTTCACTATTTGAATTATGAGGACCTTCACCACAGACACACTTGGTTGGTGTCCAGCTTCACAGTCAGCTACTGCAATAGCGTTAGCTGAATGGGAAAGTGCTGGTCAAACACTGTTATTTTTCACCTAACAAGTAGGAAAGGTCTTCTTTCCTACATCCTTAATCAACAAGAAAGAATTGTTTTTGATACAATCGAGTAAATGTCAACTTTTGGTAAGTGGATATGCATTTCACATTCAGATTTTGCCCTTAGCAAGATTCATTGACGAAAACTTAAGAGAGAAGCTATTTTTTTTTCCTTTTACTTTCGACGCTTGTGTCTTATTTAGTCAGCAGATTTGGTGTTTAGACCCTGAACTACCTTCCCCCTTTTATTGCCAGCGTTTTTTTTCACTTTGTCCATGTACTTCTTTGTTAAAGTAAGCCACTTACTTTGCATGCAATGATGTGAAACACCAAGCATGACTAAATCCTTTTCAAAGAGTGTTTTGCCCAAACAGACTATGAGGATGAGGAATTGCATTTCCAACCCTCATCTCTGTCTGGCCAGCAGAGCAGCGGGTTTGACGGCGAGTTGCATAAGTGAACTGACATTCTCAGCTGTTTATTTGACATAAAGGCTGGTCTTTTTTGTGTCTTTGTCGAGTGGAAACTCGATAAAAGCTCTGAGATGATGTGAAAAAGTCTTTGCTCCCTTTGAGATTTCTTCAGTCATTTTTTTCCTCTTCAGTCACATTTAAACGTTTCAGACCGAACAGATTCTCACATCACTCAGAGATAATCAGGGCAAATACTTATTGCAGTTTTCAGATGATAAAGGAAATAAACTTGGCCCTAAGTGAATCTCCCACAGCCCAAATATAGCTAGTTTACATTGAAAAGATGGGTTCAAATTCAACAAGCAATTGTGAAAAGCTTAAGGAAGGATGCACAAAATGTTTGTTCTAGATCGTTAAATTACAAAGGCAATTGTTCTAACTACCAAAGAAATATAAACTAAAGTTAAAAAAGTAAAAGAAAAAAATAATATTCCAAGCAAAACATTTTCATAATGCTAACTCACCTGATATAGAAAAAGTCTAATCAAATTTATTGTCAAGCAGAAAAAATCTGTTTGCCTTAAAAATTTGGCTTTAGCCTCATTTAACAGAAAATGAAAGTCTGACAAATTTCTCCTTTAACATATAAAATGTTCACTTTCCTCTAAACACAAGGTGAAGTCTAATTAAGAGCCAAGTGAAATTTATTTTGTGCCTAATGGAATTAATAAATCGCACATCGTGTCTTCGACACATTAGACTCTATTAGGCGCTGCAAATCTCAAGAATATATGACGCAATGGCTTGCCATACATCCACCACTGTTCCCACTGCTTCTGTATGAGAAAACTTCATTTTCCAAACGTGTGTTCTGGTATTATTTCTGCAGCTCAGTTCAATGTTACTGGTATCTTTTCTATCATTAAAAACTTTTCTGTTTTTGATGTAAAAGTTTTATAAAAAAAAACAAACTTTTATCATTCATGTTCAGACAATGACTAGCTGGATGTGCTTAAAACATTTTGAGCTTTAATGTTAATTGTTGAAGCATTGAGTCCTTACACTCAATCAAGGACTTGAGTGTTCAAAGCTGTTTATACTTTAGATGGACTGAAATTAACTTTTAGCTCAGAAAACGGTTCATTTTAGCTTTAACCCACGAGTCCCATCAGCAGCGAGACGGGGTTAGCGCCTGGATGTCGGGCGTCCAAGTGAAAAACTGGCATGGCCCAGCCATGGACAGCTGGTCACACTCCACACTGGGTCCCAACATGCGGGCAGAACTGCTGCATGCTGCGTGCCAACATCAACTCCTGAGAACGAGTTCACTCCTTTCCTCTGCGAACAGAGTGTGCATGAGGGAGGAACGACAACATTAAGCCACTGCAAAGAGGCCTTAATGTGGTCCATCCAATTTCCCGTCCCGCTGCGTCGAGAATCAGCAGTAGTTTGTCGTCAGCAAGGAAGCGGTACACTGGGCACGCCGCTGAAAAAGTTGTTTCAACAAACATTGACATGCAGGTTCTACTGTAAAAGACTCGCAGAGCCTCTGATAGTAACTCAGTCAGACACAACGAGTCGATGACAGGGACTGCGTGTGCCGAGAACTTATGGGCAAGCTGCATCGATCCCAGAGCTCAGAATTTATGAAAGAAAAGTACAAATACTGCACCAACAAAACACGAGAACATCCATCTTCTTGCACCCTTGTCCCTAGTGGGGTCAGGAGGTGCTGGTGTCTAACTCCAGCTAACGTTCCGAGAGGCGGGGTCACCCTGGACAGGTCTCCAGTCTGTCGCAGGGCAACACAGAGACAGACAGGACACACAACCATGCACACACACACTCACACCCAGAGTACCCAGAGAGAACCCACGCATGCACAGAACATGCAAACTCTGTGGAGTAGGACCCCGGGAATCAAACCCAGGACCTTCTTGCTCCAAGGCAACAGGTCTAGCAACTGCGCCACTGTGCAGCCCACACGGGAACATGACAGGATTTCTTTAACCTTCACTGATCAGGCATAGAAATTATGACCAGAGAGAGGGGAAGAGATCATTTCTCTTTGTTGCACTTACTGGAGGGTGAATTACAGATTCTAAGTGAAAATGTTGGATTGTAGACATTGCATGTACTGTATATGTTGCGTATTCCTAAATTTTTGCCGTTTGTCTTGTTTGGTTAAAATATATTTTCAAAAGTTAAGATCCTATTGTACCACACATTATTAGGGTCACACTAAGAAAATATTTTCAAAAATCAAATTGTAAGAATAGTCATTAAATTACAAGAATAAGGTCGCACAAGAATAAAGTCGAAATTTTGAGACTAAAGTTGTAGTTTTTTTTAAGTATAAAGTCAAAGATAAATCAACTTTATTCTGGTAACACTACAACTTTGTTCTTGTAATATTGATGTGATTCATGAAAAATAACTTTATTCTCATACTGTTTCAGCTTCATTCTCGTATAATTATGTCTATTCTCAATTTTTTTGTATTTTGTTTTGTACCTTTCTCAGAATGCATATGACTGGGGCAAAAACAACAAGGGGAAATATTTATATGTCAAGCACCGACAAAGGTCTTCCATACATATTTACTTTTCGGTTTACTCTTTCATGTTATCAAATTCAAGTTTGTGAAAAAAAAAAAGTAAATTTAACGCTGCATCAATTTCAAGATAAAAGCTTGATATTTGTTGCACAGTGTGAACTCTAAACAAAACGGTTTCATCTCTTAGGAATCCTCTTAACATAGTCTAAGAAAAAAAGCAACAACAACAAAAAAAAGCTGAGTAATAGACTCTCTCAGTCTGGCTCTCGTACAGTAAAATACCCAGATTGCTAAGTGCTTTAACACGGAATAGAAATTGATTACCGCATTCCTAAAGTGCTCCGGCTTAATTATTCTAATAAGACAGAGCATTTGAAATGTAAATTGTGCCATCTCCCCTGTGGATGTGTACACTGAGAACTTAGGGCAGAAACTCATTTCAAGCCTCACGCCGGTAAAGTCTCGAGGCAGAATAGCTTCTGTTCAGGTGCGCTGCATTGATGCGTCCATGGAAACTGTTTGCTGTAAACAACCCAGAGCCACACAAAGAATAAACCCCGCTCTCTTCCCTCTCTGCAGCTCACAACACACAGTGCACAGTGCCTTGAAGTCAAAACTATTTTTGGAACGCTCAACCCAGATAAATAAAGTAAAAACGCCTTTAAAAGAATATATAATAATCCAGATGGCAGTCTGTAAGTCTCAACAGTTCCCGTGCAGGCTGTCATAAGTCTCTTCCAGCGATAAAAGCGTAACTATGGCAACAGAGCGACAAGCTTGAAGTCGAGCGGCAGGAAACCGGGTTGAGTGCATTTCGGCTCCAAAGGAGGCGGCGAGTGGAGGTCTGCTTGATGATGCAACACGGCGACAGGAAGTGAAGTGAAGGGCTTCAGACCATAAATATAAATGTAGAGGAGTTGAGTCCTGAGAAATAAACTATGACTCTATGAAGTGACTGGAGTGTGATCTGCAAGTTCATATACCAAATCAGAACTTGCTTAAAGTCCAGAGAAAACTTAAGTCACGTTTATGAGATTAGCAATACAAAATTCTCATCTAAATTCACTGATTACAACTTAAATATAAGTTCTTAACTTGCTTAACTTTTGTAGCAAACGTTTCAGCAACTTTTATAAAACATTTAGTTGGATAATTTATTGTCTGTTATTCACCTTTTGTTGTCTATCGCATCATAAAACGAAATCGTTTGAGTTCTGATTGGCAGGGTTGTACAGGTTCAGGACTGAACTACTTCAAATAACCCTTTAAAGTTTTCTCAAGGCCATCAAAGTCACAAAATGCCCTTTGACTTTTTAATAAGTTTCAGTTTATTGTGAATGTGTTTATAGCAATGTTAAAAGCCAAAATAAGGACGACTAAAGTGTTGACCTAAATGAAAATCTAAACAAAAGTATAATTCAATTATATCAGATTTACTTTTCTTTTGTTGCTACAGGAAATTAGAAATGCAGATTATCTTTTACTAAAATAAATCACCAGCAACGTCAGGAAGTTCTACACCTTCTAAGGTTACTTTGGGAACCTGGACTTGGACTGGTTTTCTAACCGAAGCTGCGTGTTTTTGGAGTGTTGGGCGGAAAGACCTCGGGTCACAAATCGAACTCGTGGCCTTCTTGTTGCTAGGCAACAGTGCTACCGACTGTGCCGCTCTGTAGCTCCTACAAGAACTTCAATATTTTGAAAAAAACCAAAACAAACGGAAGCAGAATTTAACTTTGGGATGACCAACACACAAAAAAAAACTACATTAAAACAATATCATATCAGTTAGACTATAAAACCAAAAATGTAAATGATTTCAAGGTGGACCTTTATTTGTCAGACTCTACTTATTGGTCCAGTTTGCCACTCAGCAGTTGTGTCCATCCTAATCACACCAGTCATAAAACTCTCTCCTTCTCCTCCTCCTCGTCTTCCTCATTTGCTTTGGACGGCAGAGCGGACATTAATAGACCAGGCTCTTCCAGAGACCATACGTGCCGTACTCGCCTCTTCATTCCCACCCATCTTGTAAGGAGGTTGCCTCTAATTACAAGTCAGCGCCAACTCCTTGAGGCCAATCTCATCAGACTCTGTTACGACAGTGATTAAATTGCTTCTGGTTCGTTGGGGAGCGGCTATATGCGACGCGTGGAAAGGAGTCTGTGTGACCGGAAGCCGGGGAGGGGGAAAAAAAAAAAAAAGAGTAGCGTGATGCTTTTAGATGAATCTGTCACTCCCAGACAACACATAACATGTGTAATTGGTGATCTCAATAGCATAGCTCCCACAGGACGAATCTCCCCTGTCCTTCAGTTTGTTAGAAGTGATTACACGTCATTCCTAAGCGTCTTTTTTAGCAGTGTTTTTTTAAGCCGAGCCCCTCCGGAGCTCTAAGTGCATGAAAAATGGCGCGCTCGCACACGGGCCGCCGCGAACCTCCCAGCGCTAATCATGAGCTTTTCATTGCGCACAAATAGTAATGCCTCCTCTTCTATAAAGCTCCAAGGAATTCTCAGTCTTGGTGCAAAAAAAAAAAAAAAAGATTATAGCAGGAGGTAATAGCACCTGCTTCCATCCCCAAACTAAAATGGCGATCAATGCCTCTAACCCCGGAGAGAACATCAGCAGAGCTCATTTCACACATCTCGTTTTACCCGACCTCCGCGTCTTTCCAGCAGAAAGGAGCTGGTGAAGAAGGGAAATAAAGTGCGTGGATGTTGATGTTTCTCCGTTAAATCACACCCAGCGAACACTGAGATAAGCACAGACAGGCAGAAGCACATTCCCATCCCATTCAGAATCCCCTATTCTCGCCCTTGATGATGGGGTGGTTCAGCCAAAGTCACATTGACCATGTCGAATTGACCTCAAAAGCCCAACACCACTAATCTCCTTAATGCCAACCTTTGTTGGGGGCGTTGGTGGAAGATATGTAGGAGCAAAGTCCGTGAGCGTCGTAAAAGAACTGGGCAGAACATGAAGTCGGTTTAAGGGGGGGAAGGACAGTGAAATGAGAGGTGAAGATGGTGACAGTGGGTCTATTTTCTTCTTTTATGACAGGAGAGGGTGCTGGAGGGGTCAGTGCAATCAGCCCTCTCTGGGTTCCTCTAACAGCCCTTAGGAAAAGCCGAAACAGACAAAGAAAGGATCCTCTAAAGAAATTAGAGCTGGCTGACCTCAGACTGGAAAGGCAATGGCTGTTTGGAACAATACAGAGCGACTCAGGATGAGGTGACATGGTGAGGCTGGCAGATGTGTCTCGTATGAAATTTAGCTGAGCGGCGTAATTGTTGGTATCTGGGAGACTATAGGCATAGGACAATCAACTTGCTGCGACAGGAATAAAGACACTAAGTTCCAAAATCGAACATTTTCCAGTAAAGGCCGTGGGTGACAACAGGTGGTTTGGTTCCTGCAAACACTTCCAACATCTACAACATACTTTATTTTTTTTTGCAAAAATATAGACAAAGTCAAAATCTCTTACAACTTAGTTGAAAATGAAAGTTAACTTAATCTGATATTTCAAGTTTAAAAGGGAGTCCAAAAAAAAAATCATTTTATAAAAACCTCCCGTCACCACACACCCCGTCTGTTCTTAATCACTGCAGTTAATGGGAGGGTCTCAAAGTTACCAAAGTAATCTAAGCAATTACAAATATTAAAAAAAATACTACAGATTTTGGTTCTAATCCAACTTAAATTCTAAATAAAAGAAACATTACGCTGATAGAACTTGGGATTTACCAAAATTCAACATAAACGGCACATGAGATACAGTATTAAAACATACAAAATACCGAGTCAAAATGAAAAAGTACAGAAACAGTTGATTGAGTCAACTCAGTAAAAGTAAATACTTATAGTCTTACACTGTAATGTAAAAAGATATTCGTTAACAACCACAAAACAATTATGTTGTGATGAAAAAAAGCTAATTTTAGCATCAAAAATAACATCAAACAGCTCTATTCTGTCGAAATGCCAAGTTTTAAACTGGATATTCAATTCACCTTCTCCAGTTGAGAAACATGATTTCAGGTTTCAGACTTTGAGGAGGAGTGAGATCTTGAGGCTCCCAAACAACACACCGTCTTTTCCTTGACTATCCCGACGCGTATGCACCCCATACTCCAGCTGCCCTCTCCCCCCAACAAAATGCCTTTGTTGTACAAAGCCAGGACTGGTTGTGGAAAGCCAACACATCACACGTTCCCTTACATCAATATTTGAAGATGAAACCAAAATGAAAGTCAAGGTTCAAAGTGCAAAACCTTAGACATGTACAAAAACACCGGAATGAATAGTTTATCACATCTCTACAGTGTAGCATACACGGAAATATAAGTTACACTGGAAAACCCGAAGGCCTCCACATCAATAGATAGTTTCTAACCTCACCTGTCTCCAGTTTCCAACGCGATCACCTGCACCGGCCAGGCCACCTCTACAGAGCCGTGGTGTGTAATAATACGCTGTGTCTGGCCCTCCGAAACTCTATTATGATTTCACTTGGCACTGTCAGCCACAGTTCCGTACCTTCATTCACACACACAGAGAAGCTATAATGCTGTATTATTGACTGCATTTCTCAGTGTGTCTACCTGATACTGTTTCATTGGGCCCCCTCCCCCCCGGGGGGCACAGACTCATTTAGACCGCCTCGGCTGGTTCATAGACTCTCTGGGAGTGAGAGAGGGTTCAGGTCTGGCCACCGGTTTCAAGTTAAGAAGTTATTACAAAGGACCCAACGACTACGGGGCGGCACAGAAAACGACAAATCCAGCCTCCAAGTAGTTTTAGAATCACCGCGGATGTACGTTAAGTCACATCACAAACGCACGAAATATATAAAATTCAACATATGTCACGCAACGCATAAACATAACACCGATAAAGCTTGAGCTGTCGATTCAAAACATCTCAAAAAAATGAGATTTAAAAGTTTTCATTTTACATATAGACCTGAAATAAGAGGCACCAGAGCTTCACAAACGGCCAAAAGACGAGAAAAGGTGATAAACTGCTTTGAATCCACTCATGCAGCTTGCAAATATCTCTATCTCTGATTAAACACAGGAAAGTTTACCTGGTCTTATCTCTCTGTTTGAGGGAGGCTCTTAACCAGATGAACGCTGTTTATTCAGCGAAGGAAGAAATGTGGAAAATTCACCCACACCCATCCCCGCCCCATCTGGATGGCAAATATTCACATAATCCTAAAACAGCGGACCTGCTACCGTAACACCGCGCGCGAGACAGCAATATAAGCTCACAGTTGAAAAACAAACAGGAGAACAAAGTAAATAAAAATAAAAAAAATCACCATATGCAGTGCGGCACATGCACACCAAAAATGTAGTCAAATCAAAACATGTGCTTACTGACCGGGTTTTGCTAGTTGTTTTTAGCAACAAAACAAACAAAAAAAACAACTAATGGTACAATAATTGACAGCTCTGTTATTAATTCATTAAAAAGCTTACTTTCGTCTGCAGGACAGCTTTTAGTCTGCTACAAAAAACATTTCACAAGGTTGGAGCAAATGCAGAGATCTGTGGTTTTGTCTCAGGTCGTCTCTCACGCTCCATTTCCTTCAGGTCACCCAACAGGTTTTCTATGTCATTTAGGCCCAGGGACTGAGATGACCATAAGCAAAGGCTTATATTGGGGCTGCTGAACTATTTCTGTTTATGTTGTCAGTCTTGTACTATTACCCTGTTGGGAAAAAAGCCCAAGATAAGACAGCTGTAGTTTTTATTTCAGTCGAGGCCAACAGATTTATTTATTTTTTTAAAAGATTTTCATGTTTTTCAAAGAGGAAACAAACTCACAGTTACAGCTTCCCATTAGACTCATTCAAGAAAAACACAAGGCTCTGGTTAAAGGCCTAGTAGACTTTAGAAGACTTAACTAATTTACAAAATGAGACAGGAACATGGTGGAAGCTTTGTTTTTCTAACATGTATCTGAAACAACGAGTAGGCGTGTAGAGAGAAAGAATAAAACAAATAAATGACTGAAGCGCCTCAAAAATCTAACAATTAAGATCTCTTTAAGAACAAAGCTGAAGCTGGAACAAAGACGGTAGCATTTTGTTTGGTTTTTATACTAGAGACCGACTGAAGGAGTAAGAATTCACCTAATAAAGTAAAGTATGGTGTAAAGTATAAACTCACAAAACATGGAGCTGACCAGTCGCTGCAGATTGTGTGCAGCGGCTCCAGCACCGCTTCAGTCTGCCTCACCAGCCTCGGTGACCATTTATTAACCAGCTAATTCAATGAGACTTTCTCCTTCAAGGGAAAACATGGCACTAAATAAAATATGGCTCAGTCAAATTTGGAAACCTTTTCATAGACAGTGTAGATCAGGGGTGGGCAACTCCAGGCCTCGAGGGCCGGTCTCCTGCAACTTTTAGATGTATCTCTACTTCAACACACCTGAAATAATGAGGTCATTAGCAGGCCTCTGGAGAACTTGACTGCACTTAGGAGGTGATTCAGCTGTTGGATTCAAGTGTGTTGGACCAGGGAGACATCCAAGAGTTGCAGGACACCGGCCCTCGAGGACCAGGATTGCCCACCCCTGATATAGATGCTGGTGTCATTTACTGCACACATCCCAAACATTGTGTCGAGATACAAATTGGATAATGTAGGATAATAGTGGATAATGTAATGTATGTAGACTCAGGGTTTCTCCCAGTGTATTATTAGCCTGGCGGGCCACCAATGCATAGCCCTACCAGGCTAAGCATTGCTTATTTATTTAAAGTTTGTTTTTAAATGTTTGCTTTTTTTTTTTTCTCCGAAGAGTTTTTGCGGCGCTAGTGGCTCGTATTTTTTCGACAGTAGGCAGACAGGAAGGAGAGCGAGGAGAGGGGGGAAGACATGCGGCAAAGGTCGTCGGGACCGGGAGTCGAACCCGCGACGTCCGCGTCGAGGACTAAGGCCTCCAAACGTGGGGCGTGCTAACCCGCTGCGCCACCACAGCACGCCCCAATGTTTGCATTTTTAAGACTTTATAGTTGGTGTTCAGGTATTAATATTCCAATCTTTCAATAACACATAATTATCAAGTGATATTTTCAACTTTAAACATTTTTTTAACTCAAAAACACAATGGCCGCTGGAGGAATGACCGCCCTGGCGCCCAGCCACTGGGCTAAGCACGTTTTCTGAGGAAAACCTTGTAGACATTGTATTTCATATTTATTTAGGCACAAATTAAAGAAGTGCTTTCTTACTTAAAAATTAATTGTTAGGAATACTCAGCATTTCTTCTGCATTCGATGATCTTAACGCAATAAGAAATGAATTTATTTTAAGGGTTTTTAGTGGCCAAATTTGACCAGCATCGTAAGTGTTTCTTGCAGGAACATAATAAGATGAGGCAATGAATGTTTGAACTTTTATAAAACTCCGTTATGCTTTGTTTGTCAGCCTGCGTCGCTGTAGCAATCTCAGTTATCGCTGATAAAAGCGCTCTATGTTGACTGCTCCACATTTAATGTCAACAAAAACAAATACTTTTCACACGTCCCTTAGAAAGAGCCCACCAAAAGAACTCGTCAAATCAAGTCACATCAAAAACCTTTAAATGTTTTGTTTTGTTCAAACAAAAATGAAAATCAAAAATCATTTGACATCCATCCAATCAAACAGTCACCATATCACACCCGAATATATGTTAGAGACAAAGATTCCCTGTCATATCTTTTCTTGTTGTTGTTATATATTGTATATGTCCCAATGAGTATCTTTGTCAAATTAAAAGTATCTTTTGAAAATAGTAACCTTTAACCAGGTATAAAACATACAGTTCATTATGATGTTTTTTTAAAATAGTGGTTTTATTGGCCTGATGGAAACTCATAATTTTAAATGTTAGCCGTTTGCAGAAAATCATCACGATTGAGAGAAATATCAATTGTTTTGTCTAATCTGCTGATGAAGTAACTGAAATAAATTCACTTTTCAGCAATATCCTAATTTATTTAGTGAGTCCGTACATGTTTCCCGATCTTTGCTCTTTTTATTAGTCAAACTGCATTTTTTTTACTTTTTACGCCATTGAAAAAAAAGAATTATTAAAAAGCTATTATACACACTGCAAAAATAAATTAAGATGGAAAATAAAAGCCTGCCTCAACTTTTCATCTCACCCCGTAGCACATTCAGCCAGAGAATGAGATTTCTTGTAAATTTGCAGTCATCCAGAGTCATAACCTTCTTCTTGTTTGGCAAAGCGATTTGTCAGAGGGTCAAAGGTACAGTGCCGGCATGATGGGCTATTATGGGAAGTAAAAGGCAGGGGTATGAGTAACCACTTCAACCAAGGGCCTGATCCACACATTTCCTGCTGAACACAGCCAGAAAAGAGGGGCGCCAGACACTCTGAGGTTGCTAATTGAAGCAAAAGGCTACAAAGAAAAGGCGGGCTTCTATTGCAGATGGAGGTATGGAAAGCTTTTATCCTGGTTTTGCTGCTTGTGTTCTTTATTCTGTAAAATCAGATGAAACGTAGAGGAAAGTGAGTCTTTTTTTTTTTTAAAGAGGCATAATGAGATGATTTTCACAGCACTAGAATGATGGATGATGTTTTTAGCCGGCTCTTAAACTTGCCTGTACCTCGCTTTATACCGAGAGTTCATTCAAAAATACGAGAGGGTCAGAGAGAGAGAGAGAGAGAGAGACAACATGCACATTTTTGGACTTTGGGAGGAAGCTTGAGAACTTGCAGCCCAGAAAGAGTCTAGTCTGTGATTCAAATTTAGGACCTTCTTGCTGCCAGGCTAACAATGTCAGACATTGTGTAGCCTATAATAGTTATCAATCTCTTCAAAAAGTGATGTATGCAACAATTTACACTTGAAAAATATCATCAAAAGATTCAGCAAGTCAGAGTGAGTCCAAGAACATGAATGAATAAAATGGATAGGGCACCAAATGAGGTATCGTGGTTCAAACTGGACCCAAATGAATCTGGTCTAAACTGGTTGCTATTCAGAATATTTTTTAACCTGCCCGTTCAAAAATAAAAACAAAACATCCACAATACTCTAGTTACACTTACTCTAGTTACAATACTCTAGTTACACTTAAACGGCCTTATTGTAGCAGTAAGACCACGTAAAATCAAGTGGAATGCTGTTATTCAGTAACTAGTTTGTTTCTGGGTTGAATGACACAAAGCATACGGCGTATTAAAGGTAACTTCTGAAATACTAAGAAGTGTTTTTTTTTTACATTTTATTAGATCCACTGCACATTTTATTTCTTTGAACAAAAGACAGAAGTTTTTCGAGCAATCTTCACTAAAGATGGGGTTCACAGGACCTCAGAGCTCTCAGACAGTGCTGCATTCGGACCAATCATCCCACTCTGATCAAATGGCTCGGAAGAGCCTCGGAAATCACACTGTCATCCAGTTCTATTAAACCAGAGATGGGAAAAAAAAGACCCTGAGATTATTTTAGGTAATCTGTACAAAAGAGTCTGTTCACAGTATGGGTGTGCATTAGCCCAAGGCATCGTTGACTTGAGTCTTTGAAGACGAGGCATGCTTTGGGATTTCGGAGAGACATATGCTGTCAAAATAGGCATTGGTGCTAATAGCATTAAAATGCCAGATCTGAGTGTTATTACAACATTGTGGCTTCACGGACTGGCATGTTTGCAGTCCAGATATGTTTTCTGTTTCTGTTACGTCAGAAAGAAGAAAGCAAAAATACATTCATAGTTGAGTAGCTAGAATCTTATACTCCGACAGCGGTCCAGTTTCTCCCCTTCTGGCAAAACTGGAACATCTTTGATCTCTGTTTCAGTTTGTTGAAGATTGAAGCTAAAACACTGATTACAAATTTCTTATGTTTTAATAGAAGCAAACTTTATTGGCCCAGGAGGCAATAAAGTAATCATGACCTCAATGAAGCAAGTCTGACATTCTTACTTTTATTTGAAAATGCTTGTTGTTTCCTCAGACCAAAGACGTTTCCACATTTCCAAGAGTGTTGCTTGCCTGGAAAACTCCCATAAAAGGGTCTGTGATGAGATACAGACACAGCAGGGCAATAGAGGCTGGACTGATAACACCTGATAACGCGAGATAAAAGAACAAGACTGTCTCTTCTCTTCCAACATCAATGAACCAGGACGCCAAAGAATCTCAACAGCCTCGCTCGTCAACATAAACACAACAAACTTTCCCTAAATGCCACACAGTGTGTCTGCCGCCAGCTTCCGCCGCCTGCCTGTTATTTACGCCACGCCCCTTTCTAGACGCTTTCCGCCTTCGTCGGGGGAGACGAAAGCAGACATTACGAGGCACGGATTCAGACGGCCCTCTCTTATCAACTCGCTATCCCAAGGACGACGTGGAACGTCCTGCTGTAATTAACCAAAGCAGACACCGCAGGAAAACACACAGACGGCAAAGTCAGACACTGTAATTGATGGGCAAATTTGTCACGTTCCTGCTTCAAAGACAGACAGATTCAAAACATATTCAGTGATGAGTACGGTGACAGAGGAGCATGAGGTTTGTAAACAGCATGTGCGTGGATATCAAACTCAAGATGACCAGGCGGGTTTCATCGATATGAAGCCGCAGCGTGAGCAAATGACCAGTGCTGTGGATCTGCTTTAATAACAGCATTTGATTACATTTCAGTTTTGACAGGTTGCCCTGAACTTTCCAGCTTCTGACCCACAAAATAAAAATGTAAGAGGGTCATAATGATCATTACTCATTACTCAGAAAAAGTTACAAAATAAGAACACAATCAGCCTCAACATTCAGAATTTTGGCCAATATGTTGCTTATTTTTAAGTCCTGTGTTTTTTCTTGCATGTACTTTCTCATCATCATCATTATCATCATTTTTGGTAGTTAGGGTCATTTCTGAATAGAATCTGAAGATCCCAGACTTACATATTCACGACCCAAGTGGGATAGCTTAATAGTCATCGTATTATATATTTTTGTGACTTTAACATTATAACATTGTAACAACTCTGTAGGCCTCAACACCAGAAACTTGGAGTACAAGACTCACATATACTGAAGGCGCTAAAGACTAAATGAAAAGTCAGTGAGTCAAACAGAAACAAAACTAATGGCAAATCTGCTAAAAACAACTCAAAATATGTTGCGCAGGAGGAAAAGTGCTTTAGTGCTTCCTGCAGTGGGATCATGCTACACTACACCAGAACAGGTCACGTTTAAAGGTATAAGCAAATGGCTGAATGGAGTGGATACATGTTTTTCCTGGACATGTTGTTAACGGCATTCTCAAAAGGAATTACGATGACCGGAACAGCTTTCAGCATTTGTCTTCCTCATGGGAACAGGATCCCATTGTTCTGTTATTGTGCATGCGTCTCATGTATGCTAATTTTGCTAACTTAGCATTACAAGGCCTGAGTAAAAATTGTTGCAGAGGACTTTAGAGAGAAATTAACATGTACAACACAGGGCACAAGACATGTCCGACGTGTTCAGATGGAGAGGAAAGTGGCAGTGATGGATTGTGGTCGGAGGCTCTTGCTGCCTGTATTTGTTCATGTAGAACTCCTGGATTCTTGGAAATTGCAGCATGAGCACTTCAAGGAGCTGCTGGAAAAGTGATGTTCAGTCCTGATTACTAAGTCAAAATAGCTAAAAACATGCAATAAACAGGAGTATAGCTATTTGTTTTACTAAATTGTTAATGTACAGATGAACAAGCTGTACTTTCTGGTGTCCTTTCATCGTTGCGGTTGATGTAACTTGCCTGCCCTGACAAGGCAATCAAGCAATGTTTGTGAGGGTGATGCAGGCAATACCTCCTCCCTCCCCTGCCAATTAAAACGAGGGTAGGAGGGCGAGTGTTATTAGCGGAGGTAATCCGCCGCCGTGATCCCATCAGCAGCCGCCATGCTCAGGGACGGACACGGGGCCAATGAAGGAGCCCTCAGCCAGCAGCGGACGAGGCTGGATTTAATCTGCTGGCTGCCCTGTTCGCTCACCCCGGACGCTGGAGCAGGAGAGCGTTAAAGCAAACCTACATCACATGCAATAACACACATCTGCAGTGCTGTACTGCCGAAACTGAGAGGGAAAAAACCCGTATGTGAACTGAAACTAACAAGAAGTTATCCCACTTTACTGGACTTGCTAATAAGTTCCAACTATTTAATTCAGAGGCAGTATTATGTGTTTTCCAGCACCATAGAATCATTGTATGATATATAAAAATGCTGTGTCAGATACGAGTTAAAAGAAAGTCAACTTTGTAATTTTACGCCTTTGGGCCTCTGTCTCTTTTGTCTCTTTAAAAACTCCTGCTCTTTCCGAAACTCTGCCTTCAGGAAGTCATCACAGCAGTGCTCCTCTATTTACCCTTCAGCAATGTTTTTAGCAGTGTTGCAACTGAGAAGTAGCTCCAATAAAGAGCTAGGCAGATGCACAGTTCCAACAGGTGTTTGCTAATTGCTGCTGGCTAGTTTGAAGGAGCCGAGTGTGGGAGATGCGGGGGATTGAGGGCTGCTCTGTGAGGTGGAAGCTCGGAAAACTAAGCTGACATCTGGTCAGCTTAACTTGTTGAGCTAAGTGAATTTTCATCAGTGCTGACAAAGCGTCTGCATAATGTAGTATATGAGTAATAAAATCATGATTAGTGGATCATTGCTGGTTCCGAGCAGTTTTCAAAATTATTTAAAAAAAAACAACAACCGTATGATCATGAGAACTCATCAAATTTCTGAAAACACCATGAAACACGCAGAAGCAACACAAAGATGCACTAAAATAAAGAGACAGCAAGTTTATATATATATATATATATATATATATATATATGATTTTGACCTAAAAAGTTTGACCTTTAAATGTTTTTGCCATTTTTTGTTTTGCATTACTAGAGATTTCCTTTGTTTCTGCAGTGCTTTCGTGGTCTTTCATCGCTGTTGAAGTTCTATGAAATTATACATTTATTTATTTTACCAAGAAATGTTAAGACTTTAGCTTAAGTGGATTTTCGGTGATATAGGTTACTTTGTCTTCAATCATTTTCATTTCTGTAAGCCGCAATCTCGTCTTTGTTCGAAAGCGCCGTAAACCATGACAATGGCTCAGCGGGAGGCCAATCTCTACCTATTGCAAATGCTGCGAGAACTGCTGGAATATTATTTACAACTTCGGGTTGTTTTATTTCTTTCCTTTTCCTTTTAAGAATATTGAGCAGCAGCTAAACTCTTCCTTCCTTCTTTTCTCTGTTCTTTTCCTTTGACATTGAGCTGAGAAGGGAGGACTAATGAACCCTTCTGCTCCTCCAATGTCGCCTTCCTTCCTCAACTGATGGATCTGAATTGTAAATTCCCATCTCTACACTCCTCCTTTCCTTCCCCGAGCATTGTTAATCACCATGAAGCAGGAGAGGAACCCACGGGGATTAATGCACCATGAACACATTGTGTTTTTTTGGGGTTTTTTTAATCACCAGGCTTCAGTTATGTCCAGTTTTGTCTCTGACGGAGAGAGCAGGAGAGCTTGGAGAATCCACCGCGGGGCGAGGTGGGCGACGATGACTGGGTGATGATTTTTTTTTCCCCAAGCATGTCTCATTATTAATTCTATTACGAATGGCCTCCACACATGCTGCCCCATTAGCCCGCTGAAGCACGGCAGACCTGAAGCTTAATTGACACCACGACGCACATGGGAACCACGGAGAAGGAGCGATCTGAGTGCATGACTGATCAACGCAAATGCCATCGCCCGCCCTCTCCCGCAGGAGTCCCAATTTGAAGGAAGAAGTCGAGCAAATGTTTGAATACATATTCCGACAGGAAGAATCATACACAGAAGGTTCGGGAGCCTCCTGGAACTCCGGTCAATTTCATATTCAGTTGTAACGAAAAACCGGAGCGAGACAGTGCCTTTGGTTTTCTAAGTGGATTACAGATATCTTCGGTAATATTTAATTAGGAGAGAATGTTTATTTATTCGGGTGCACTGTGTGATGGGTGGCGGCCAAGGGAGGGGACCCTGGCGGTCCGATCCTCGGTTGCAGAAACTGGCTCTTGGGACGTGGAATGTCACCTCTCTGGTGGGGAAGGAGCCGGAGCTAGTGCGTGAGGTCGAGAGGTTCCGGCTAGAAATAGTCGGTCTCACCTCGACGCATGGCTCTGGTTCTGGAACCAGTCTCCTTGAGAGGGGCTGGACATACTTCCACTCTGGAGTTGCCCAGGGAGAGAGACGTCGGGCAGGAGTGGGCATACTTGTTGCTCCCCATCTCGGCGCCTGTACGTTGGGGTTTACCCCGGTGAACGAGAGGGTAGGATCCCTCCGCCTACGGGTGGGGGGACGGGTTCTGACTGTCGTTTGTGCTTACGGGCCGAACGACAGTTCAGATTACCCACCCTTTTTGGAGTCCTTAGAGGGGGTACTGGAGAGTGCTCCTCCTGGGGACTCCCTTGTTCTGCTGGGGGACTTCAACGCTCACGTGGGCAACGACAGTGAGACCTGGAGGGGCGTGGTTGGGAGGAACGGCCCACCCGACCTGAACTCGAGCGGTGTTCTGTTGCTGGACTTCTGTGCTCGCCATGGATTGTCCATAACGAACACCATGTTCAAGCATAAGGGTGTCCATATGTGCACTTGGCACCAGGACACCCTAGGCCGCAGTTCGATGATCGACTTTGTCATCGTTTCATCGGATCTGCGGCCGTATGTCTTGGACACTCGGGTGAAGAGAGGTGCGGAGCTGTCCACTGACCACTACCTGGTGGTGAGTTGGCTCCGGTGGCGGGGGCGAAAGCCGGTCAGACCTGGCAGGCCCAAACGTGTTGTGAGGGTCTGCTGGGAACGTCTGGCGGAATCCCCTGTGAGACGGAGCTTTAACTCCCATCTCCGGCAAAACTTCGAACACGTCCCGGGGGAGGTGGGGGACATGGAGTCTGAGTGGACCGTGTTCCGTGCCTCCATTGTCGAGGCGGCCGATCGGAGCTGTGGCCGCAAGGTTGTCGGTGCCTGTCGCGGCGGCAACCCTCGAACCCGTTGGTGGACACCTTCGGTGAGGGATGCCGTCAGGCTGAAGAAGGAGTCCTATCGAGCCTTTTTGGCCTGTGGGACTCTGGAAGCAGCTGATGGGTACCGGCGGGCGAAGCGGCATGCGGCTCGGGCGGTTGCTGAGGCAAAAACTCGGGTGTGGGAGGAGTTTGGAGAGGCCATGGAGAAAGACTTCCGCACGGCTTCGAGGCGATTCTGGTCCACCATCCGGCGTCTCAGGGGGGGGAAGCGGTGCAGCACCAACACTGTTTATAGTGGGGATGGTGTGCTGCTGACCTCTACTCGGGACGTTGTGGGCCGGTGGGCAGAGTACTTCGAAGACCTCCTCAATCCCACCAACATGCCTTCCACTGAGGAAGCGGAGCCTGGGGACTCTGGGTTGGGCTCTCCAATCTCTGGGGGCGAGGTCGCCGAGGTGGTTAAAAAGCTCCTCGGTGGCAAGGCCCCGGGGGTGGATGAGATCCGCCCGGAGTTCCTTAAGGCTCTGGATGTTGTAGGGTTGTGTTGGTTGACGCGACTCTGCAATATCGCATGGACATCGGGGGCAGTTCCCCTGGATTGGCAGACTGGGGTGGTGGTCCCCCTGTTCAAAAAGGGGGACCGGAGGGTGTGCTCCAATTATAGAGGGGTCACACTCTTAAGCCTCCCTGGCAAGGTCTATTCAGGGGTCCTGGAGAGGAGGGTCCGTCGGATAGTCGAACCTCGGATTCAGGAAGAGCAGTGTGGTTTTCGTCCTGGTCGTGGAACACTGGACCAGCTCTACACCCTCAGCAGGGTCCTGGAGGGTGCATGGGAGTTCGCCCAACCAGTCTACATGTGTTTTGTGGACTTGGAGAAGGCGTTCGACCGTGTCCCTCGGGGAGCCCTGTGGGGGGTTCTCCGGGAGTATGGGGTACCGGGCCCTTTGATACGGGCTGTCAGGTCCCTGTATGACCGGTGTCAGAGTCTGGTCCGCATTGCCGGCAGTAAGTCGGGCTCGTTTCCGGTGAGAGTTGGACTCCGCCAGGGCTGCCCTTTGTCACCGATTCTGTTCATCACTTTCATGGACAGAATTTCTAGGCGCAGCCAAGGTGTTGAGGGGATCCGATTTGGTGGCCTCAGGATCTCATCTCTGCTTTTCGCAGACGATGTGGTCCTTTTGGCTTCATCAGATCGTGATCTGCAGCTCTCGCTGGATCGGTTCGCAGCCGAGTGTGAAGCGGCCGGGATGGGGATCAGTGCCTCCAAATCCGAGGCCATGGTCTTGAGCCGGAAAAGGGTAGAGTGCCTTCTCCGGGTCAGGGGGGGTGTCCTGCCCCAAGTGGAGGAGTTTAAGTATCTCGGGATCTTGTTCACGAATGGGGGAAGAAGGGAGCGGGAGATCGACAGGCGGATTGGCGCAGCGTCTGCTGTCAAGCGGGCGCTGTACCGGTCCGTCGTGGTGAAGAGAGAGCTGAGCCAAAAAGCGAAGCTCTCGATTTACCGGTCGATCTACGTTCCCACCCTCATCTATGGTCATGAGCTTTGGGTCATGACCGAAAGAACGAGATCGCGGATACAAGCGGCCGAAATGGGTTTTCTCCGTAGGGTGGCTGGGCTCTCCCTTAGAGATAGGGTGAGAAGCTCAGTCATCCGGGAGGGACTCAGAGTAGAGCCGCTGCTCCTTCACATCGAGAGGAGCCAGTTGAGGTGGCTTGGGCATCTGGTCAGGATGCCTCCTGGACACCTCCCTGGTGAGGTGTTCCGGGCACGTCCCACCGGGAGGAGGCCCCGGGGAAGACCCAGGACACGCTGGAGGGACTATGTCTCTCGGCTGGCCTGGGAACGCCTCGGGATTCCCCCGGAGGAGCTGGAAGAAGTGGCTGGGGAGAGGGAAGTCTGGGCCTCCCTTCTGAAGCTGCTACCCCCGCGACCCGACCTCGGATAAGCGGAAGAAGATGGATGGATGGATGGATGGATGTTTATTTGAGAGAGACACATCACCAAGTTCTCTCACAGTAATGACAGTGAAGCGTGCCAAAGTGATCAACTGCAGACAGGCCGAACCAGTGCCAAACATTTAAAGAGCTCTTTGTGTCTGAGCGCCATGAGTGTTGGGACGGCAGCGACAAATTCAGCGCTCTGGTCATTCAGACCCAACACACACACACACAGCCCTACACACGTTTTATGTTTCTTTCTTTTTTTCCTTTGTGAGGCTTTTATTGTTTTCATCCATCTGTGGCTCGAGGGGCGCCAAATTATAAGCCAATTAACATATAAAGTTATTTTGTCTTTATTTACAGCCACAAACTTCAATCTATTTCATTTGGATTTCATTTGATAAACCAATTTAACACAACACAAAATTGTGGAGTGGGAGGAAAACGAGTCAAGTAGCCCACTGACACGCGAACAATGCACATGACGGGACAGAGTCACGTAGAAGTTGTGAGAATCGTTCAGTCTTCGTTTGAAAGCAGAGAGAGCACAACTATGCATGTGTAGGGCAACTACAAAACTACGAAAACGTGGTAAACGTTGGTAAACCACGGTTAGGAAATGAAAGCTTTAATGAGCAAAGAAATCCAATCGGAATTGGATTAGATTGACCTAAATATACAAGGCAATTCGAGTTACAAAATAAAAACTGTTAAGATGCTGCAAAAGACCAAAGGTAGGAGCTTCAACCTTTAGCCAGCAGCCTCCTCTCTCTGTCGCAATGGCCCAGTCAAAGTCCAGACCTAAATCCAATTGAGAATTAGTAGCAGGACTTGATGCTCACAGACATTTCCTATCCAATTTGACGGCACCTTCAGGCAAAACAAAATATATCCTTTAGGACACAAAAGAGTTTCTAGAGTGAATTATCTACATCTTTCTGGTGAAAACATCTAAAGAACTAGACTCACAAGTTCAAATCATAATCTTGATTAAGCTTGAACAATTTATCTAAAGAGATAACGAGTGACCTTTTTTTTGTAATTACTGAATTATTCCACAACGTAAAGGACTGCAAAACGTCACGCGTTTCCAAGGGAGGGAAAGTAGCATCTGGTACAATAAATGATGCGAGACTCTCCAGGAGTCAAGCCTGATGCTTCTGCAGGTTGTTCTTACAAGCAATAGACAGGCACAGAGCAGAAATAACACACATAAATATACAAATGGCATCCAGCGATGTTATGGTGAAAAGTATTCCACTGGTTCGTTTAGTTTCACTAAGTTGCATTGGGATTTCTTTTGCAGAAATTAGGTGCAGCGTGGCTTTTTTCTGTCCCACCTTTTTAACGTGTGAAGAGCAGGCCTGCTCTCTAGCAAAATCTCTCAAAGGTTGAATGTTGAATCAGTTCGAGACCTTACACTCAAGCACTCGTTCGTTGTCAGGCAGTGACAGCGATCCGAGAAAACCCTCACCAGACCGGCCTCTGAAAGGCTAAAAAGATGAAGGTTTTCGGAGTGGCCTAGTCAAACTCTGAACTTAAACGTCGACCAAGATGCCAGCACGTATCTTTTAACAGTGAGTTTCAACATGCTTAATATTTCTCCTACAGCTATGTTTCCATTGAGTACGTAACTGGAATTCCGAAAATAAATTTGCTTAAATGAAACGCGCCAATTTGTAAAAAAAACTCACATTTTCCGATAAAAGTTTTGGCGTTGCGACGAATCGAATGCAATGGAAATACTTTTTTTTGCATCACACGAGTCATGTGGTCAACAACCGAACATTAAGAGGGAAAAGAGGAAGAAGACGACAGGAAGTAGTGGGAGGGTGATGGCGCAGCATGTTGTTTTTTTTTTATGACTTTTCACATAAACAAACTTATTCACATCTGGTTTTAATTGCATTTTTGTATTTAATAAAAACACTACCATTACAAAAATGAGGGGGGACGGAGGGGTCCTACATTACCAGAACATCGACAAAGTTTTGCGCACGCTTGCAATGAAAACCCAGCTAATGTGGCTAAATTAAGACGAGGATATAAAAATAAGTTTTGCCGTTTATCAAAAAAGATGGTTTTTGTTGCCCCAGAAGAGGAACCACCAGTGATTAGATTTACGGGAAAGAGCCAGGCAAGTTTGAATACTTTTACATGAAGTCGGAGTTCATATAAAAATCTGAGTTTGAAAGCAGCTTTTTTGCATTTACTCAGGTCATCCCTTTCTAATAGTTAAAAAAATAAAACATCTCAGAGAGACATTTAAGTGTAAGTAAACATAACAAATCCATAAGGGGAGGGAACAGTTTTCTTCAGGGCAGCGGATACTTTTCGCCATTCCTGCAGTCAATGTTTAAACACAACGAAGCTCGGAATGTACGGCCTTTCCGCCGGCGGTGGAGCCCAACGCAAATCTTGCGAGTAATAAAGTGCAGGTTTATTGTTTTCTCGCGGCCCGATTCTCCAAGCTGTTGAAGTGTTCGGCGCAGCAGTCTGCAGCCTCCCGGCGCTCAAAAGGTTATGCAGCGACAGAGAGGAGACGACGTGTCTGTCGCTGTTGATAACCAACTGCTGCGCCGAACCCACTTCAGACTTGGAGCCGAGGCTTGGCGAGACGGGCCACACAGGTGGCGTTCCATTAAAGAGCGGCAACGTGTCTTTTCTGTTGATTACAGAGTGCTGATCCAGCGTGAATAAATGAGTAATTTGGAGCCGCGCTGCCCGATGAACAACCGAGAGGACGTATTAAGACAGAAAGTGACAGAGAGAGAAAGAAAGGGAGTGAATAAACGGATGCTGCTGTTCCCACCGAAGCCGTCTTATTGGATTTTTTTGTGGCCGGCATTCATCACTCCCAAACATCGTGCTACTTTCGAGATTGGCTGCAGAACTTCAATAAGAGCTCAGAGCGCAAACCGACAACACATAAGCACACAATCTGTCAGCAGCGCCTTTGTGCTTCCTAAGAAAGAATTTCAAGGGGGAGCATTAATTTTGCTGTGGAAGGCCGTATAACAACAATTGAACAATCATTTTACAAGACCACCCATATATTGCACGCAGTCACCGTGTTCATAAAAACATACCAAAAAATACATAAAAAGGTACAGTGTGAAGCTGAAAGGGTCATCACCAGCAGCTGATTGTCGAAGTGTGTGTGTGTGTCGCTTTCCAGAGGAGGATCAATTTTAGATGATCCATCCCTCTGAATAGCAGCTCTTTGCTTCTTAACAAGTCTCCTCAGACACCGGGGCAAAACGAAGGTAGCAGGTCAGCGGCGGCTTCGCTTCAGGAAAACACACAAACCGGCTCGTTTTCCTGTCAATTGCTCCGATCTGTGGCATAACAAGCTTCAGTCTCATTTCCAGTCACAACACACAGATGGTTTACTACCCCAGAGCAGCTCATTATTTTCACTAGCAGCAACATTTCTGATTAGCTCCTAAAATTGCTTCAAAAAGCAGCATCCCGCAGAGCGCACTTGACGAAGCGGCAAATTGGTCCGCCGCGTCGTCTTCTGCTGACGTCTTCTCTGCTCGCGTCCAGGTTTGCGATCCATCAAACTTGCCTGAAATTTGCTGGTACAATTTTGCAGGTAGCTGCAAATCAATAGCATGACGGTAATAATAATCAGAAATTAAAGTGACTTGAAACAATTTCCTTTGAAAATCCTCATTTTTGACCTAAAGCACTGGTGGAGGGACTTTCTGTCAGATTCCAGTACATTGGGTGTGCCTTTTCTGTCACTTCTTTAACTCACAAAGACTTACTAAATTATAACGTACAATGTAATGAAATCACATTTCCTTGGTCCAGTGGATATTGATGAAGAAGACTTTCCCTTCAGCAGGTAGGAGACGAAAGACGTTGAGATAAGCAGGGGAGCGTCCGTCTTCTCATCTCTCGATGCACAAATTGCTGGATGAGTTGGCTAAGAAAACGGACGACACCACGTCTCCATCGGTGTCTTGTCTCTATGGTAACCAGCTGTTGGCTGTTGTCCCAGCCGACGGGGAGGTCGGAGGGGCTGGTAGCTGCTTCACGTTGCTATGGAGACAGCCAAAAACAAAGCAGTCTATTTGTGAGTTTACCTAATGCGTGCTTACTAAGGCATTAGCAGAAAAAAAAAAGCAGTCAAACTCAGCAGCTCAACTCTAACCCATCGACCAGCTTCTGTCGCCAAGCGACCCCGCTCTGTGTGTCCTCGCTCGGTCAGCTGGCTGCCTCCACAGCATGTTGCTCATAACATGAAATGCTTTTCATACCTTATTGATGAATATGGTTATTGGAATCAATAAGACCCCTTTAATTAGGGTAGCAGAAAAAACTTTGCTCACCACACACACACACAAAAAAACTCTGTTGGTAGCTTTTTTTATAAGACTCCATTAAGTCTCCATGGTAACCAAATGCTGCACAGGACCCAGTCCCCATTGTCCATAAATGTTCCCATTATCCACGAAACGTCAGCGGCGATCCTTTCTCCATTCCTTTCTCGATTTTTAGGTTCTTGTTTCAGGATTTCTCCCTTTGTCCTCACTTTAGTTATTTGAAATCTACCAATGCTGCGCGCTGTGTGACAGCTCATGGTGTTTCCATCTGACACATTAACTTTTGGGATGACGAGTCAAGCCATACTTCCTACAAACATGATGTGTCCAACGATCCGACCAGACAACATCCTCTCAATATGTCACTGAACTGTCCAAATCTTGAGCAGTAAACAACAAATTACCGTCAAGAGACCGTTTTTGGTTTTGTTTTTTTCAGCAGTGGAGTTGTACGTAAGAAGTGGCGATAGAGGCTGCTGCTACTTGCAGGTTTTTCTGAAGTTTTATGAGAGCTCCTCGACTGTTGGACAACTCTGAAGACAGGAAATGACATTCTTCTGAACTCAATCTTCAAACAGTACCATGACGAATAAAATAAGCATAGAGGAACGGTACCAAAAAAACACAAGCATCCCAACCATAAATATATTTTTGCTCTGTTTCCTATAGTGGCGTTGAAAAGTATTTTGGTTTTCCATTGGTTTATTGCATGGCAGAAAAAATAGAAACTTAGAGCCATCTTATTCCAATGACCTTTGACCGCAATCCTCCGCCAAACGAGGAACACGTTCCCAGCAAATAAGACTGAGCAAGTCAAGAAGAAACAGTCGAAATAGGAGCTCTGAAAGATATACTGCATATTTAATACCTTCCGTCACGTCTTCTGTACACAAAAACAAACTACATAGATATTTGCTCGAAAAGAAAAGCAAATTTTCAAGACATCATATGAGCAACAACCCCAGACAGAGAATATAATTATATTGTCTCCTCAGATCTCGAGTGCCTCTTAGTTTGACAGTATTTGTTGTCAAATTTGACAGGAGCCACAATGCAGACACTTTCTGTTCCTGTAAACTCGGCATCAGAATGAATCTCATGAGATCTAGAGGCAACTAGACAGCCATGAATATGACTGTCAACACATATGAGCTCACCCATTTCTCTTTTTTTTTTCCCCCCATTTTTTTCTTTTTGCCAGCCAGGACGCTGGTCTTGGGAGAGTGGTTTCTAAATTATTTAGCATAAATGTTTACTCATGTCTTCCTGAGCACACTTCTTTCCACGAACCAGATTTTGGTTTTCGTCTCTGCCGCTCTGTCCTGCATTGTACATGATCCAGGGGAACGCATTCAGATCAGAAGTGGCAACTTGAGGCGCAACTTGTCCCACACACTGTGCCTTGTCAAAAGTTTGCGCATCTCTGTATCGTCTCCACAATTTGTATTTTATAACCTCAGATTGATTTCATATCCTCAACAGGAAGTAGCACATAAATATGAAGTGGAATGAAAATAGCACATTATTTATTTATATATTTATAACTTTTTTTTAATTTTGAAGAAAATTCTAAGAGTAATTCTTCTTTTCGAATTACCCTGAGCTCAGTCAGACTGGATGCAGAGAATGTATGAATACCATTAAGTTCTTCTTCCAGTTCTCAACTGGACATTGAATGGGCCATTATAAGACATGGCCATTTCTTATAATGGCAGCACCACATATCTGTAGTTTTCTTTGTGTTTTTTTTTCTTAGTGATGCACTGGTCTTGTTTTTGATGATTTTTTTTTAAGTTCAAGGTTTCTGTTGTTTCATATTTATTGTTTTTTTGTGTTGTTTTCATTAGTAAATGCTGTGCTGATAGTTTATGCCTGATGCCAGTGACATATGTTACCACAACCAGCATCATGCACAGGTATTGTCCGTTCAGCACTATCTACAGTGCTTTTTACAACAAGTTTAGTTGTCTCATCTGACAACACTTCCTTCTACATGCTCGCTGTTTCCCCTTGCATTACTTGTGGATATTGTCTTTTGACACTGCATTTCATAATGACTTTATTCCTGCCACTTTTCTGCAAAGACTCCCCTATTTCCAGATGACTGATTGAACAGTGCTCCATGAGATGCTGAAGGTTTAGGACTGTGTTTTCGACTTCTTCTCACAACTTCACCTCTGAGCCGTCTCCTGTCTTCACGATGTCGTTTGTTCGCTAATGTTCTCCGACAAAAGTCTTGAGTCTTCACAGAATAGCTGTCCGGAAAACTGAGACTCAACTACACGCAGTTGGACTCTGTTTCATAATAAAATTAGGCGGCTTCAGAAGGCAATTTGTTACAATGGATGTTTTTTTATGTGTTTTTCAGAGTAAAAGGGGACGTCAGAGATTACTTTTTTCTTTACATTTAAAAGGTTTTAAGATATATTTCTATTCCCTTCCACCTCACAATTATGCACAAAGTGGTTGCGCCTTTGAGGCAAACAAAACCTGTATCTTCCCTTGAAACATCCAAATATTCACCATAAAAGCTCTGACTCAGCTGTTAACCTCTGTGCAGTCTTATAAGCAGCCTTTTCCCATCAGCAAATAATCCTTTTAAAGACTGTCAGCTGATAATTATTTGTTTTCTTCCGAGACTGTTAAATAAGGAAGTGGGATGAGGTTGAAAGAAAAAGAAAAAGAAAAAGCCTAAACGGATGATTCGTCTTGTTTTGTGATGTTCCGATCTCCCTGATGGCAAGCCGTGCTGAGCTTTAGTATCAGTTTGTTTTCAAAGACTGATTACAGAGCGGTAAGCGAAGAGGCATCCAGCTTATACCAAAAGAGACACGAGATCCTCACTCGAAGCCTCAAGCAAGGCCTGTTGCTTTGCGAAGCACGAGGCCGTAATTAAATCCATTGTGATGCAATTAGGGGGAAAAAAGAAAAGAAAATACATCTTGTATCCTGATTTAATTGCTATGCGGTCTCACAACACAGTTTCTCATTACGGTCTTCTTGATGCATGACCCAGGCATAATGACAGGAAATTTGGTGATTAATATGAAAACAGGACTGATCAATGGCGGTATTGTTCGCAGCCCCCGGCGCAACCTGCAAACGGTACGCATAAATAGCGGCTGCAACACTGGAGGAAACGCGCCGCGCCGCCATTTTTGATACGACGAGCCAGGAAAAGAAATTGGCCTCTTTCCTTGATGTATCACAACGATTCCTTAATTTCTGTTTGCTTTTTCCCATTAGTTCTGCAAATGAGCATTCTGACCGAGCAAAGCCGTAAATTGTGGGCTGCAACGGGAAAATCTCCATCACGCACTCTGTGCGCTTCTAAAACACAGTCGGTGAACAGCATGGCTAAGTTCGACTACCTGTTATCCAATGCACCAAATGCTGCTGCAGTAATCTTGTTTTTCTTCTTTTTTTTTACTCTTTTTGGTCGTGACGTGTTTGCTTGCTAACTCTCGGATTTTGTAACACGAACCTCTGACTTCTTGCCTTTAAATCCCATCCTTCGGTTCTGAGTTTAAACATCGGATGAAAGTGAGACTGAAGGACAGGAAATGTATGGAAACAGAATTGTAATCTCCTCAGCCCCAAAGCTCATAGCAATTAGCTCTGTGAAGACTTTTAATTCTATCAAAAGAGAAGGTCGTTTTGTTTAATGGACATAATCCCACTTTGAAACATCGACTTTTAAAGTTAACATGCACTGAGGGTGAAAGACTGTGCATAATTTTAGGCACATTTTGCATATAAATACACCTGAACGACACAAAAAATATGTTGAACAATGAAGTGATATGTCCACGATAACTAGCTAACTGCAGAACTGACTGTTTTATGTTTCGGCTCCCTGGTGCTAACACCTGTGCACTATTTGTTTATACATTGTAGTAAAAAAAAAACAAACTTTGCGGCCATCTGGAGCCCACACAAAGTGTTTGTCTTCATCCCACAACTCTGACTGGTTTAGTTTCCCTGCGTCCTTCAGATGTTAAGCTTATGCTTTTCTGCAGTGCCACTATTTATGCATTTAAATTCCACCTCTTTACATTGCTCACAGTGTCTTTCGAACTTTACTCAGAAATCTTTCTGGGTATGAATATGATGGAGCTTTACCAATCATACAAGGAAATCATTCAAGTTAGGTTATTGCGTGTTAATTTTTCAACACCGTATAGCCTTCATGAAAGTACCTGCTTCACAGAATTTGCCAATATTTAGCGTCAAAGCAAAAAAGAAAACAATCCACATGCCACACGCAAAACATACAGTAAAAATGGTAGAGGAGGTAATAAAAATGCCCACAGCTTAGTAGTAAAGAAGTACAGGAAGGAGTGGCACCTCGGCGTCTATAAGCCTCCATTGTAACCATTAAGACTCCCACATACTCAGGCGGGGTATACGGTTGAGTTTTCATTGTCAGATTTCCTGCACTTCTCAAGACAAATTCCTTCAATTCCCACAATCCTGAAGGACACTAGCAAGTTTGATGAGCTAGTTGGGAGACTAATCGTGTTTCCTGTGCACCAGTGAAGCCACCACACAAATTAAGAGCGGCACAAAGATTGACAGCCACGCTGTCAATCTTTACAACTGTCAATTTTTACAACTGGTTAAGCTGACTCTCAGCTCAGTGTTGCACACAAAATAGCTCACTGTGAACACTTTCCAGCCGAGCAGCTTATCTGCACAAGTCTGGTATGCAGCGGTAAAAATGCATCTTTGTGCAGACGTGTCTAGTGGACGTCCATATTGAGTCTGCCTTGAGTACGCACTGGTCTTTGCACTGTGAAGTACAATCAAGTAAATGGGAGCCTTTAGTCACTACCTACATGCTAACCTTTCTGTCCTACCATTGTTAAAGGTCCCAGGCCTTTAACTGGGATGGTCAGACTCTTTCTCAACTGCCACTCTAGGTGGGTCTGGCATGAGAGACAGTTTGATTATCTGGGAGATCAAGCTATGTCCACAGTTAAGCACAGCATGGTGGGGGATCCACCATGCTGTGGGCCTGCTTCTTTCCTAAATGCCCTGGGAACCCATTTTTGAAATTACACTGATCCAGTGAAGCACCAGAAGATTTAAACTGAAATTCATGTTGCCTCTGT
This sequence comes from Xiphophorus couchianus, assembly GCF_001444195.1. Lineage (NCBI taxonomy): Eukaryota > Metazoa > Chordata > Actinopteri > Cyprinodontiformes > Poeciliidae > Xiphophorus > Xiphophorus couchianus. Next base: position 7,526,070 of record NC_040234.1, on the reverse strand, counting down.
CAAATAACTATGAGCCTTTATTGGATCTTTCAACTGGACGATGACGCAAGAGACACAACGGCCAAATCAATACAGAAACGGTTCAGAAATGGACCGAATCACAACTTCTTCCCTTCTCAACTCAAGTCCTCAGATTTTAATCCAAAGAGGATCCAAAGATTAAAGGTCAACGATCACTCTCTTCTTATGCTAACCTATAAAATGTCACAGGTGAAACTAATTGTTGTCCAGTTGGCAAAGGGGGATTACAGCAGGAGTGCCAATGAGTGTGGCCCATCTGAATGTGTTCCGACCTGAAAACATTTGCTAAATTAAAGGTTTCATTTCTTTCAAACATCTTCAGTGTTTGTGTATGCTCCTGTAGTGACAGATGACTTCCTTTTAGAGCAAGTTCTGGTTAGCTTGCAGCACTGACGTCGCTGTATATTTCTGGGTCTGAAACACCGATGACTTGGTGCGTCTGTGCATGTTCCAATGACGTTTCCTGACCGATGGACCCAAACACCAACTGAATCGGCCATTTTTGAGGCTAAACTCATGACTGACTTTGTTCTGAAGCCTCAGCAATTCAAATGGAAGAAAAAGCTTTCCTAAAAATGCAGGAAGAGTTATTAAAACCTGTCTGCCATTTTTGAATAATTTATGCACTTTTTCTTTTTTAGATGTTATGATGATATATCACACTTCATTACGCCCACGGCCACATGTGGTTTTTACATGATAGCCCCATCCAGTGACTAATACCACAGCTGACACACTAATCTGAACTCCAGCGTATTAGAGGTCTTTGATTAAAAATGGATTGAACCATTAACAAGGTGTCTCCTGCAGAAGTGAAATTGATTTGGCTCAGCGCTGGAGCTCCCGGAAGTTCTCGACAGGCTGAGCAAACTCATACATCCATAATTCAACCCTTTCTCCAGCTGCCCTCTTCATCCATGTGAAGTGGCGCAGCGCGATGTGATAAATTCAGTCGAGAGGAGAAAAAAAATAGAGAATAAAAACCTAAAAAGAACAGTTGCAGCGGTCAATAAATAGTTGCTGGCGTGGAAAGCACATCAGGGGTTTGTTTTGACTGGCAGCCATCATTATTTCAGAGCATTATAAATGCCTTTCATCTCTTTTTCTCCTCGGCCGTTTCAAATCCGAGTGTGTTCCAAACACTTCTGTGATGGAAATGGATAATGAGCTTTCCCAGCGGCCTTAATAAAACCTATTGTCCAACCAAGTAGGAAAAGATGCGAGAGAAAAAAAAGGGGGGGAACTGATTGATTGTGTTGCCGGGGTGAAAGAATCGCTGTCTTTTTTTTCTTTCAGGCAATTCCTTGTTTCCTCGTTGATGTAGACGGTGATTTATTTCGACAGCTAAATCATTGAGCTTTATTTGATTCCAATGAAAAGTCTTTGTCAAGTTCTCACCACAAGTGGCAAGAGAGACAGATACAAGCAGAGAGAGGAAACGAGAGAAAGAGAGATGAGTGGTAAAAAATAAAGAGCAGCGATAGGAAGATGGCAATTAGGAATGAACACAGGAATAAACATGTGAAAGCTGGAGCCGAGAGTCGCCCCGAGTGAGCCGCTGGCTGAGAGCCTGGTGGGCTAGATGTGACCCCTCAGAGGAGGAGAGAGAGCCCACGGGCCCGTCTATAATTAGACAAACACACTGCGCCTCTAATCCTCGCTGAGCGATTAGACAGCAAACAGCAGGTTTACAGCCAGGAATCGTTCATGTGAGGGAGGGAAAGTCGCGGCGAGGGCGGTTTTCAGCCGAGTTAGAAACCCAACCCCAAACAATTGAGACTGAAGTCGTTTCGCACCCAAAGTCAGCCGGGGAGTTCGAACGGGATTTGGGAAATGCCGACATGCAACAGGTGGATTTATGTGTGAGGAAAACACAAACATCGGGCAGCAACAGGGCACGTGTGAAGCATAAATTTTGTGATGAATCTTTTGGAACAATTTTCTTATAGTACATATAATGAATAATTAATAGTGACGTGCCGATGAGACATTTGTAGCCAATTTCTGAACCCTGGTTTTTGTAAAGCTTTTGGCCTGCCGATGCAGATTTTAGGCAATTACTCCATCAGAACTATAACAGCAGAAAGGCTGGAAAAAGACATTTTGAACGTGTTAATTAGTGGTCAGATAAAATTGTACTGGGAGTGGAGGGAACATCTCACAATGTATGTGTGTGAAAATATACACCTTAAAACAATGTTATGCTATTAAAAAACAAAGAAAAAATGGTTATAAAGTTGATATTTCAAATGACCTTTTGCATTTTAATTTGAATTAAAGCCGCCATGGTAACACATACACACACACACACACACACATATATATATATATATACTGCTCAAAAAAATAAAGGGAACACTTTAAGTGTTAAACACCTGTTTAAGTGTTCCCTTTATTTTTTTGAGCAGTGTATATATATATATATATATATATATATATATATATATATATATATATATATATATATATACACACACACACACATATACATGTCATCTAGTGGTAAAAGTAAAAAAAAAAAAAAAAAAGAAACTAGTATGCTCTGGACTTAAGACGGAGTACATGCACACATAATCATGACGTGCTTTGATTAAACTAATTTATCTTCGGTGTAATTCCAATACCTAAAATTTAACTTCATACCAGGTGAGTCTCTCTCACCTGAGAATGGGCTGATTCTGTATCTTCAAATAATTGGAGAAGATTCATAAGTCTGAAACAGGAACAGGTCTGAAAAATCTGTCTGTGTGCTACTCAAGAGAGAGATTCCTTTGATGCATCAAAGAGTGATGTCATCACTGCTGATGTCACTGTTACCAATGGAACTGGACATTCTAATGGTGCGTTCACATCAAACTCGTTTTGAGCGTCAGGCGAGTCTGGTTTACATTCAAAGTCTATGTGGAGTGTTGGACACCATGGACTTGCTTGACGCGTCAAACGGTTCAAACGGCCGCTAGACGCTCCAAACACACAACATCGGCCCTGGACTTTGAATGTAAACCAGATGCGCCTGACCCTCAAAACGTGTTTGGTGTGAACGCACCACTATATGTCCAGTGTCATATTAGTTCCATCATATTAGGACCAAAGCCTGGTCCTAATATGATGGACTCATTGCTTTGAGTCAAGGGTAACGTTTAGAAGTAAGATGTGTTTAGTTAATGTTAGGGTTAGGAATAGACTAGTATTGTTTAGGGTTAGCGAAAATGTCTGGGTTAGGCAAAATCACAGCTACTAAAATGAAGGAAAATTAATGCAAAGTTCTAATATGGGTCGAAATAGTTTTGACAAATCTGTATAGTATTTTGTTTTCTAAATCATTCTATAAATAATGATGATATAATGTTAGGTTGTATTTCTGTCAATTGCATAGCTGCGGTACACTAGTGGTCTAATGCGTTGAATGTGCTGTGACACATTCAATGCATTAGAAACCAATCAGAACCAAAAATCAAACGTTTGGTTCTGATTGGTTTCTAATGCGTTGAATGTGCTGAGACACATTCAACGCATTAGAAACCAATCAGAACCAAAAGTTTGCTGAGCAGCAGAGTCAGAGGAATTTTCACAGATTCTCTGTCTCATTCACACCTTAGGACAATTTAGAGAATTTTAGAATTTTTTTAGAAATTCTACCTGCTGCAGTTTTTATATATAGGAAAGTTTTAATTATGTTTATTTTGGTGTTTTTAACTCTGAAATTGATCTTGTGTTTTCTCCATTGATTTTTGAGTTAGGAATATTATTTGCCTGTGTCTGTTTTGATTTCCTAAATTTGTGTAAATCATTGAATTTTCATAATGCCCAGTGTTGGCAAAACCTGGGTTTGAATAGTTACCTAGGTTAGTGCCACCTGGGTGTGGGTCGGCGTAAAGGTCGAGCCGGGCTTAGACTGGCCTTCAGGCCAACACCAACACGAACGCCCTCCATGCAACCAGTAGAGGTTGGTCGCAAGGACCTCCCTGGTTGATTGGAGGTCCATCTTTCCTCGGACCTCCCTGATTGATAGGAGGTCCCTCTTTCCTCGGACCTCCCTGGTTGATTGGAGGTCCGTCTTTCCTCTGACCTCCCTGGTTGATTGGAGGTCCGTCTTTCCTCTGACCTCCCTGATTGATTGGAGGTCCGTCTTTCCTCTGACCTCCCTGATTGATAGGAGGTCCATCTTTCCTCGGACCTCCCTGGTTGATTGGAGGTCAATTTTTCCTCGGACCTCCCTGGTTGATTGGAGGTCCATCTTTCCTCGGACCTCCCTGGTTGATTGGAGGTCCATTTTTCCTCGGACCTCCCTGATTGATTGGAGGCCCGTCTTTCTTCAGACCTCCCTGGTAGATTGGAGGTCTGTCTTTCCTTGGTCTCCTCTTTTTGCAGGGGGACCTCTGGTTGGGTGGAGGCTCTAAGATGGTTGTTTTCCAGAGCAAGTTTCAACTTCATCTTCAGGTCTGCAACTTGACCCTGCAATGATTTCACTGTTTCCTCCTGCTCTTTGAATTTGGAAGCTTGCTCAGAGTGACGTTTGAGCTGCTCTTCATATTTAAGTCTCACTTTGTATTCTTCAACCATTACTTCTGTCAGACCTTTGTTGTGGTAGGCATATTTTTCAGCCTCCCTCTTGAAGTAATCCAGCTGTTGAAGAATGTTCTTGTCGGCTGTAACCTTGGAAGAGCAAGAAACCTTTGATCCATCTTCGCGTTTGACTTGCAGGTGACGTTCTTTTTCCAACATTTTTTGCAGTTTTTGAATCTCCTCCCGCTGTGATTTCACTTCAGCCTGACATGCAATCCTTCGGTCTCTTTCCTCATGGAGTTCAAAAATCTTATTCTGCAGTTCTTTTGTAAGATCGTCTACCTGCTTTGTCAGATTGATGACGTGTTGGCTAGTCTCTTCCACGTCTTCCACTAAGGGGGTGATCTCGACGCCAGCAGAGGGAGTTGTTTCCTGCTCGACCTTAAATGATCTTGGACTCTCAAAGTCCCCGGAAGGACTTGGTTCCCCCTGGACCTCTGCTGATTCATCTTCCGGCTCGCTGTCGTCTTCAAAAACAATGATTTCGTCGTAGTCGACTTGGATGTTTCGCTCCATCATTTCGATCCATGAAAGCTCAGCTGGTAAAGCTTCATGTTCACAAGTAATCTGTTGTTGCTTCATGTCTATATTTTGGTAAATTCTTGCTTCTCTGAAAGGCTCGTAATATCTGAAATTGATATCCCGCTCGTTTCGATTAATTTCGAACGTGCTCTGAAGAGTGATCTGTCGCAATAGAACTGAGGAACAGGTCTGAGAAAACGCTGTCTGTGAGCTACATTCAAGAGAGAGATTTCTTTGTGGTATCATAGAGTGATGTCATCACTGCTGATGTCATTGATACCAATGGAACTGAACATTCTATTGTAGCCTGACGTAAAAAACATTTTGCTAGACAATGTCAAACATTGAGAAGTTTTCATTTTTAAACATTATGAAGCCCAAAAAACTCAGAAATATACAGGGCCAAGCTCGAGAATCAACTCAAACCCAGGTTCACATAAATACAAGGAAGCTAGCATAAATGTTTGGCTGTTGAACGGGACGATTCAAGGTTGCTATCAAGCTAATTTTCTTTTAGCTAATTTTCTTGTCTCTTCTACCAAGAGGTATGTAAACATACCTTTATCTTGGCTTTTCTCTATTCTTCCTCTTTTTCTCTCTCCCTGAAGAATAAGTTATTTTTTGCGACATTGGTTTGCTTGCTTATCTTCCACCGGTGCTTTGGAGGTTTGAAGACGCATTGAACGGCAGCTCAAATCGCCTTTGAAACATTACCTACCGCAGCCACCAGGGGGAACACAAGAGCAATTGATTTTTTCTTTTTGCCCATATCAAAATAGGTTTCCACATGATTAAATATATACTAATGTAAATTAAAATCACAACTGTGTGACACAATGTATGTGTATCTGAATGGCTGGATTGATGCTGTATCTGGTGACTTATGTTGATGTTAGCTCTATTGTATTTACAATCAAATTTAAATTAAAAAAGCAGACTACAGTGATGATAAATATATGGAAGGAGTCTGCCAAGGGAGTCGACTGCCCCTTCATTGAGTAGAAGTTAAATTTTATAAGACAACTGATTGCAAAAGGACAGAGCAGGTGTGCAGAGTTTTCAACCCCTTAGCATGGTTAGCATTAAATAGACAACAGTCTGTGTATGCAAAGACCTGAATCTTAAATCTATGACTTCTAGAAGACTGCCAACATTTACAAATCCACCATGACTGATAGCTTCAACGTTTCAAATAATAAAAGAGAATAACTTTGCAGCAATATGTTCAGGATCCCATGGGCTGAACAAATTGATGTCTTATGGCAATCAAGTAAATTGACCAGCATCTGCCAAAGTCTGGTTTTTTGCAGTGTGGTGCAATCTGGGAAGAATTAGGCCGTGGAAGACGTGGAGTTTTGTCACATCGTTTCATATTTTGAAAGCTGAATGCACAGAGGAACGACTTGTCACGAGTTCACAAGTTCAGAGGAGGAAACAATGATTGACGAGGTGGAACGTCTCGTTTCATTTTCCAATGTCATCGACCCGACAGAAAGAGAACAGAAGCTGCTGGGATGTTTGCCCGCTTCACCGGACCAGAACCAAGCCAGAGTTTTACCTTTTGCATTTTAACAAACAAGCCAAATGCTCCTCAAAACTATCCATCTTGCGTTTTGGCAGAAAAACTGCTCCAAGTTGAGTAGTCGGCGTTGCTTTCCATAAAAACAAAAGCGCCCATAAAATTCTGACCAATTGCACAATAGTTTCATATGTGGGGGGTGCGGGGGGGGGGGAGAGAGAGAGAGAAAAGTTTCGGGGTGAGCGGGTTGTAGCAAGAAAACGACATGAGGCCGAGAACAAAATGGTGCAATTTTCGTCACGCGACTGCGACGTCAAGAACTGATTTTGGCACTTGGGCACGACCAGGTAGAGAACTTAAGCAATTTTGGACAGGATTTTAACCATTCCCGGGCACATCAGAGCAAACGTGTTCCACAAACACAGCTCAACAGGCACCTCTCCATTTCAGAAAAGTGTCAAATGGGGAGAAAGCGTGTAGAGAGGATTTGATGGGACGTATAGCCGATATTCAGCAGAGCTTTAAATAAATATGCAACAGATCTTCCTTCTAAGTGCTGCCATGTGCATATTCATCTCGCGTCAGTCAGGACCAGGGAATTTAAATCAGTACACAGCAAGCAGCAACTCGGCCACCCAGAAACATTTCAACGTAGACATCGCCATCAATATGCAAAAAACACATACGTGTTTATTAGCCCATATTTGCAGCATAAACCTTAGAAGATTTTTACTGTGAGTTTTCACATTTCTTCTTTTGAATTTTCTGATGCTACAATTATTTTCTATATCTGCAAATATTAGACTTTTTTTCACAGTTTATCAACATTTGCCAAGTCTTAATCTACGACTAAAATCATATGTAGAAATTCCGCAAAACTGTTTTAAAACATCCTTATTTCACGTTCAGCCTTATAGTGGGAGAGGCAGATTTTTTTTTCTTCACAATTTCTGTCAAACAGTGGAAACAGGGGTGTTCTATCTGTGCACAAAGTGTATGTAAATATTTGGTTTCAACTGTACACGATATAAGCTGCAGCTCAATCAACTGAGATATCTACAAGGAAAACAAGCAACCTCTACAGCCTGAATGAAAGAGAACCTGTCAAAAAAGTGTCAGATATTCAGAAGTAAAGCTCAGCAAGCATGTAAACAGAAGCAGGATTTATTCGTCATCAAGGCTTCTTCCCTTTTAGTCTGGCAGCAGCGGTACTCAGGTCTGCACTAGCTGCAGAAGACAGCTAATCATTAGCCAGTTAGGCTCCATTATGGCCTGGGATCCAAGCCTGGCGATAAAGAACCAAAGGACTGGGGGCTCGCTGCTTAATGATCCAAAGATCAGTGTGAGATTTACAGGCTCGGGGTTTCTGCCGCGGCCTCGCTGGACAAAAGCCTCCTCCCTTTTCTTTCATCCACTCCAGCGGCGGGGACCGACTTCATAAAAAACAGGAAACAATGTTGGAAAAGTAATGAAATCTCTCTCCTCCTATCGCGGGCAGAGAAATAAAATGAAGGCGACATCAATCCCTGAAGTAACGCTCCCGGTTGATTCGATGATAAATAAAAGGCGACGCGCCAAGAACGAGTATTTCGCACGCTAGGAGTTTTTACTGGGTTTTCAGCAGCTTTCCGCTTTGGTTTTCCTCTCCTGCGTTTGACATTATAGATCTCATTCCTCTTGGAAGCTTTAGATGCTCGGTGAAAACTATATTTAACGCTTTCGTGTCAAGTGGATCGACTGTTGATGTCTCTATAAACTGAAAGGCTTCTAAAATTACTCAGGTATTTCACTTCTTTTACTAATTAAGTTATGCCATTGACATCTGACTGGCCTGACTTTCTAACGCACTATACCTACTGTTCCCTTCTGAACCTCCATGAAACTGCCCAGTGATCTGTGCATCACCAGAACATGTCCAATGGGTGTCCTGAAAAACCTAAAAAATCTAGCCCAATCAGGCCTGACTAATAAACTTTAATTATGGGTCCAAGCCCAAGGTACAGCCTACATAATATTTTACCAATTTTAGTTTAGACCATAATTTGAGTTAGCAGTGTAAATTCCAGTTTTTGGCTTTTGCTTAGCGTCGTCCAGCTCCATTTTGTGGCTTGTTGTAACAGCGAGGTGAGCGTGTGGTGATTGATGGGAGCGGACCAGGACGGGGCTTTGTGCGCGTTCTTTGTCCAGTGCGCTTCTTAGAGTCTAGTGAACAACTGCACCTTTCTTTATGTTGTCGAAAGGGTAAGCTGCCTAATCTTCTGTCTACTTTATGATAAGTGGATTGAGTTTATGTGGTGCATTCTTGTTTGACTCTAAATGTTAAAAAAACAAACAAAACGTTTCAACCTAAATTTCTACTTCTTTATTTTTCTGAAATATTAACCAGAAACATGAATAGTCATTTGATGGACTTGTATTTTAAACTCCAAGTAACCTTGGCAGAAATTATTTTATACATTAGGCTACAAACAGTTTGATCATTGAACATTTCGGTGCAAAATTTAATAAACACATTAGGTTCACAACACTTCCCCTCTTTCTTTCAGGCAGCTGCCTAGACAAAGTGGTCTGTTAACATTTGTCAGAGCTCAAGGCAGCTCTCTCTTTATTTTATGGGACCTGTAAGTGAGAACAGTCCCTCGCAGAAGTGCCACGGCTAATCAGACACTCGCGACCCAGGACAGACAGGTGTGGGTGGGTCCCCGCTCTGCCAAATAGCCACTGCACCGGGAGGTCAATCTCGCTGATGGCGGATTCTGCTCTGTGCAAATTCAAGGTCCTGTGTTACACAGGGTTTCCTCATCTGCTTTGCATATAGATGGTACAGTAGTGGGGTTGACGTTTAGTTTTTTCTTGCAGAATTTGCACATAAGTACGCTTTCGTCAAGGCTTTCATCAAAGCTATCTTTTTTGGAAATTTGTCCTCCATCATCCCTACCAACACTCTTTCATCATAGACTAATTAGACCAACAGGAAATGGTTTCAGTCTAAAAAAAAAAACAGACAGAAACTAAAGGTAGTAACACTGAGATATGATCAGCAACAGACTGACTTCTAGAGCAGAGAGCCTGACAACTAATCAACTAATCTCAGGCTGTTATATTTGTGACACCATACGAAGAGCAGAACGGCAAAAAGAGCAAATATTCTGAGAAATGGTTGAAAATTTCATCCGATGTGCTTATGTTTTTATTTCTTTGCTTTTGTCTGCTTTAAAAGCACACCAAATAAGAGTATCTTAGATGGGGTTTTTTTCTGTCCTAAATCTTGTGGAAATGTGTCAAACCGTGGCACACCAGTTGTAATTCATGGGCTTTACCTTCAATCCAAAACGTTGGGAGTAGTTAAACATTAACAAAAGGTGGAGGACCTCTACATAGAGCCAAAGAGAGCTTAGATGTTTCCTAAATCTCTATGGATACTTTAATACAAACTCTTCTAAGGAGATGTTGTTAGTCTCGTCAGGATTCTCCATGTTGGCTTAGGTCAAAAACAACTTATAAGACCGGTTCTTAATTTTTGCTAGGTCAAAACCAAACAAAATGAGACTATTCTCTCTTCCCACCTCAGACACATAAATGCATTTTGTAGGTATTAGAAAGCCAGAGTACAGAATCCAAGCCGTTTCTGTTCACTTTCACTTGCGTTTAACCTTAAGTAGAATCCACAAATGGCAGTAAAAATCGACATTAACTCGTCTTTCTTTTTAAAATATTGGACTTCTACAAAAGCTCTGTCACTTAGGGATTCTAGAAGTCCTAATACAAAGGAAAACAACAGCCTTTTTTATTCAAATAGGTTTTGTAAAGTCCATAGAGGTACAAACAAGGAAGGGGGGAAAAGAAAGAGGAAACAACTTGATTCAATGACTTTTTCAGGAGTTCATTACTCACACCTTAAAGCAAGATAAGAGGTGTTGAATCTGAAGAAAAACGGGTTTTGTGGCGATACACAAATGTGGTTCTTGCAGTTTTACTCCCATGCAAAGTAAGGGACAAATGTTACAGCACACTGAGCATAACATGAGCAAAACATATTGGTCATATTAGCATAACACTATCTCCAAAATGTGGAGATGGTGTTACATGATATTAGAAAAATAAAAGCTTAGTTCCGAGTTACAGAACACAACCCAGCATTTGGAAAAAGTGCTAAATTATTATATATATATTTTTTTTTTTACAAACGGAAATAAGAACTGACAGGCTAATCCGTTTAACCCTGAAAGGTAGCCATGAATTATTGGTTGTGTCTGGAACGAATCAAATCCTTGTTGGTTTAACGCCTTTTAAAATGCAGGATGAAGCCGGACTGTTTTGCATTCCACAACCTGCTTTTCATTGGCCCCCCATGCAAATCTGACATGAAGATAAGTGGGACAAAAATGGTTTTTTTTTTTTTTTCCTCTTTCTTTTTGCTCTCATTCCTGCCAGAGACACTCTGCAGCTGCAGGAGTCCCATCTTGCGGTAATTCACAGAAAATTGAGCACACTTACACAATATTGGAAGAGAATGGTCACTGGGTACATAGAAAAGAAAAGCTGTGGACGTAGCTGGTAGGAGTTTCATTCAGTTATTCATGTATTTAGTTAGATTTTTGCAATACCTCCAAAACCTTTTCTTATTACTGCAACAAACCCGATTGTCCCCCTGAACCGATAGATTTGGGAAAATGCTGACGTGTGCCCTCAACAAATCTGAAAATCATTATTGAAAGAATGTCTTAGGAAGTACAGTTTTATCTCTTTTTTTTGCATACATTTTAAACACCATGTAAAAGATAAAACCATCACTGCCTGTTCTAGATACTTTAAGATGCATTCCTTCTCCAACACACCTGGATCAAATACATTTCTAATTAGCAGCGGGAACACAACCATTTCGTTGTGTTATGTTGGAGCAGGAATGAAGATAAACGTTCCAGTTCGGTGGCTCTCCAGGACTTGGACTAAGGCATCCCTGCGCACGTTCGTGTTGGAATGACCCGGTCCAGAGCTAAAGCCAGACGAGGATCTGAGGAAAGACCTGAAAACTGATGTTTGGAGACACTTTGTATCCAGTCTGGCTGAGCTTGAGTTGTTTTGTAAAGGAGAATGCGCCAAAAAAGAAAAGAAAAGAAATCACATACGCCAAGCCAATGTAATTGAACTGAAAGGACTGACTCAGTGGCGCTGATCACAAATGTTTTTCAAATTTAATTTGAAAAACAAACAAAAAAAGACATAAAACAACTAAATGCTTTCAATATTACAGTATTTTGTGCTGTTCTATCAAATGCAACCTCACTAAAATACACGGGTTTGTGTTTTTAACTTGATAAAATGTCCAAAGTATATGAATACTCTTTCTCGGTGTTTGGCGAAATGAAAAACACGATCCGTGAAATATCCGCGAGCATCTAGGTGGGATCCGTGATTTTGGGCGATCAAACTCAATATGAAGCCAAACTCCTGCCACCTAAATTCAGCCGTAACAACTTCTACTCATCTCACCATCACTGCAGTCACCATCTCGTCGCCCCTGCCCCAGTGCAATGTCAATGAGTCTTGTGTGAGCGAGGCCAAGGTTCTGCCAGTGCGCCCCCGCCCCCTGTTTGTGAGCTGAATGAGCCATGGCTCGGCCACGTTTTAAGGCGCCCTAATGTGCCGTGGCTGGGCCACAAAGGCAGCATGACAATTTGCCAGGCATAATGACGCTTCCATTAATTTGGCCACAGAGGCCCAAACCAGAATGCTCTAAAGAGAATCCCATTGCAGGGATGAGTACCCTTCCTCTCCATCCGTTTAAAAAAATATATTTTCTGATCTGTCTCTCCGTCTACCAACTCACTCTCTCTCTCTCATTGGCCTGGAAAAGGCTTGTTTTCTTCCGGCTTGTTGTCATCCCAAGCTAAACATCGACAACAGTGTAGGCGAATGAGAAAGAGGTGCCATCGTTGTCGGGAGCTCCTGATCTCCTCCCAGAGGAGCAGAGGGAGCTAACACAAACAGAATGGAGCTTTTTCTTTTCCCTTTTCTTTCAGAGCGGCCAGAGAGCGAGAGGGAGGATGAAACGCTCTGCTCTGCTCCACTGACACATATAAGATGAAGAAATTTTAGACCACAAATTGAGTTGAGTGGAAGGAGGACAGCGCTGAGCAGTGAGGGGAAAACAATGGGAAGTTCGCAAAAATACCAGCGTTGGCAAATATAAAAAAATGAAAATGCTCGTGCGGCTCAAACGCATCCGCGAAGGCAAGCGGACAGACCGGAGACCAAAAGCAGGAAGTGGACGATACCGCTGGGCATTGTGGGTAAACACAACCAAAACAAAAGTAAGAGTCTAACGCCAGCGCTAGTAATGGCTCTCGGTGCTTCGCCAAAGAAAAATACTACAAATGATTAAAAAAAAAGAAGGAAGTTGCGCTCAGTGTCTTCTTCAGAGGTTTTCGTGTTGTTTACGTCAGTGGTTCTTGGTGCAGCGCCACCACAGGCGAGGGGACGAAAAGCTTTTTCAAAGGATTTGATTTGTCTGACAGTGCAGTGTGAAAGTGATCCGCACAAACAAACGTTGCAACTTCGATACCCGGCCCAACCAAGTCTACCGGACTGTCAGGCCGAAAAGCCAAACACTCAAGGATTGTGACACATGGATGCAATTTTATCCAAGTCTCTCTGCTTATAAAACGGAATATAGAAGACAAACTTTAACTGAACCAAGCAGTTATTCCAGGTTTTCTTCATGTGGCACTCAGTGTGGTTTTAAGAAGAAGAAGAAGGAGAAGAAGAATTTAAGTGTGACAAAATAAAAAAGAGAGAGAAGAAAAACGTTTTTCACTGGACAAAAATTAACTAAAGTTTTTCTTTTTGTTAATCAAACACATTTACCATTTCTCTGACTAATATCTGGAGAATAAAGTACATCGAAGTATTTAGTATTTGGTTAAAGAATTAACATTAATCTTGGATGAATGCCTTGCAGGCAGCCGACATCTGATCATTAGCTCTTTAAAATAATGTTTGATTTTAACCAGTCGCCCACCCATTAATTGCATGAGCAAATTAGGTTTGGATGTTGTAAAAAGTTTTTAATGTTAATATTTGTCCCATTTTTCTTTCTTTTTCTCATTTTTCATAATCTTTAAACCACAGATGTTGGACAAATGTTTTGCCAATGTTAGCCATCGTTCACATAGTCTTTTATAACCCATAATGACAGGAAGGGAAACATGTGTGTTAATGCAGAATCGTTTTAACAGTTTTAGCCTGGTGCAAACACTTATGTGTGATTAATGTTAACACCAAAAGATGCAAATGTCTAATTAGCTGCCGATCAAAAAAGGTATACTGGCTATTTCGGTCGTAAGTTTTTGTCTTTCAATGCATTATGCCTTTGTAGAAATTACAAAGTGATTTCACAAAAATCTCTTCATCTTGTATTATTATCAATGGGCAAAAGAAAAAAGGACATTCGCGACAAGCTTTGCATAAGCTCCTTTGAAGAGAGTAGTGACATTAATCAAGGCATTTGGTCCCATTGCATATGCATTTATTGAAATTTTCCATTAAAAAAAAAAAAAAAAACTTTAGAGGAGACGGTATAAAAAAAAAAAAAACCATTTCAGTGAGAATCCCTGTCTGTGCCATGTAACGCAGACAGCTCCGCAGGAGAGACAGCCGAGCTTACCGAACCGGTCATTAACTTTTACCCCTATAAAAGCAAAGAGCTACATTTTTAAAGAGAGCGTGATTAACTGGGACCGCGCTGAAACACGTGCTGCGCTAAGGGTTCGCTAATGTTAGCCTCCCGACTTAGCAGAGTGCTTTAAATGTAAACAGTGGCAGCATGAAATCCAGCTTCATGTAACGAGTGATATTAGACTTTAGCAGGGTTATCAGAATAACAGATATTTAGATTTAATACTAAAAATATAACCTTGAAGATATTAATTTCATTTGTACATAATTTATCACAGCCTCTCGCCTCCCTAACTACATATTTGCCCTTTTCAGGAAAAGGAAGAATAGAAGACGCTGAAGAGTTATAATTATTATGACATAATTAAAATGAAATATGCTATGTGGCATATAATTTACTGCTCATCATGCTATTTTTCAATCTAAAAAAAGGATAATTCCTCTACAGTTAAGTGGATATTAATAATCATCTACAGGTTTTTACGCAAAGGAAGGAAAACAATCTAATTATTGTTTGGTTTAACTTATTGGTCCCTAAGAAAAGATCACCATGCTGTCTACTACATTTCACCTGTTGACTACTCACAGTTACACCAAAAAACCCCACTTTCTAAAAAAAATATTAAAGCAGCTGTTCAAATTTGATAAATTTATTATAATTTGTCGTCTTTTTTACATATTGAGCACCTTCTGGGCCGAAAACTGTTGCATGATTACGGCCACGCTCAAATCCATTGATGAATTTTTCTTTGCTTTATTTACAGCTATCAGAAGATGATATTGTTTTGTAAGAAATTAGACAGCTAAAAGTGAAAAATGACCCACTTTTATAGAGAGTGTAGGGCAGAGGAAGAGCCATTGGTGCCCTAACATTGACCATCCCCCTCATGAAACTCAGCTGCATTCTTTTCTTAGTTGCAAACAAAAAGTAAATGATCCCGTTACTACTCGGAAACTTTGATCCTCCGGTGTTGAGACTATTTTACTTTATAGTTTTTTATTTTTTTGTGTGTGCAGCTAACACCAAGCAAACCAACATTCAAATGTACAAATGTTGGCTCCAGTCTGTTCTGCTGGAGGTGATTTTGCAAGGTGAGTGCGCACCCGTGTCTCATGAATAATGATTTCACTGTCAAACGGGCTCAAGGCTGTCTGCAACTGGAATGATTCACTGATTAACTCTCAAACAGACACAACACGACGAACCGCAAGCAACAAAAACCCACACCGAGAATAAAGGAGGTAGCTGAGGGATAGAGAGATTGAGCGATCGTCTTATAATTCAGTAGCCTGCATGAAGCCCTTCTGCCCATACACTCAGCTTTCATCCATACAGTATCTTATTCTCCACGCTGCTTTTCAAATTACCCCATTCATTAAAAAAAAGGGGGGGGTTTTCACCAACTTGGATGGCCTACGACTACAAAACCCTCAGAGATTGGTGCGATTTCCATAAAAGAGAGGAACAACAGAATCATTTTCAACCCAAGACCAGGGAGAAGTTTGGTGTTGACCAGCAAACTTCTCGTGGGGGAAAGACGAGAAAAGAAGGAAAAAGTCAGCTGAATAGCCAAAAGAAACTGAAAGCAGAAAGCGCAAGGAAAGCGTTAAAAAGCAACGGGGGGAAAAGTTCTGAGTGCAAACAAGTAGAGCGTACTCACCGGCTAAGCATCACTGGGGTGTGGGAACGGGGGGGGCGGGGGGGCTGAGCGGGTCGGTCTGTCCTTTTCAGATTGATTCTGGAAGAAGGAAGAGAAAGAAGAGGGGTGAGAGGCGAGGGGTGGGAGGGGGAGAGTGAGTCTTCAATGCGCTGTTCGCCTCCTTCTTATGAGTGGAGCGCAAAGCCACAAAGAAGCTGGTGCTCTCGTAAACAAACCGCCAACTTTTCAATGGGGCAGGGAAGGCGGAGCAGAAACGGTCTTTAAACTCAGCAGCCTCCTCCGGGTTGAGGAGGGCTGAAGGGGGGATTGGGGCAGGGAGCAGCGAGTAGCCTTTACATCAAGCCTAAAGGACCGAGAGGATAATAACAAACCAGAAAGTTCAAAACCATTTATTAAAGCCTGTAAAACGTAGGAGGCCTTGCGTTGCACCGAACTGTAGGGGAACAATATAGATGTAAATGAGGCGAGCAGATGCCCCACTGTGTGTGTGTGTTTTGTTGTTTTTTTTCCTGCAAACACAGATGCAAATATGGTGGAGTGCATATTAGCATTGGTTCCAAGCTTTTTGATCTCAATGCCACAGAGCAAATTGGAACAAATAGCCCTCGCTCGGTTTCTACGGCAACCTGAAGGAGCTGCTCAGAAATGCGATCCCTCTTGTGCCATCGGCTGCCGCTGCGATATGGCCGCCGTTTCCCTAACCTCCACCAGGAACAGTAAACAGGAACAAAAGGAGGATCGATTATTGTCGACAGTCGCCCCCCCCAGCCCTCGCTCCGCCCTCCGTGTCAGGCTTGTGTCGGCTGCCGAGATGAGAGACTGTGGCGCTGCTGAAGCTTAAAGGCAAGGTACTAAAGGAGTAACGAAAACCTGTGAAACTAATTTATGGCGTCGTCCAAAATCTTATCATTCAAAAACGGTAGTTAATCTATAAAGACCTTAAAGGGCCTCTAACACCAAACCTTTCACAGCCACCATAAAATGGGGGCTAAACCGACATTGTCTCTTAAAACATTTTATTCCCCACACTTTAAATAAACTGGGAGTACTTCATTAAAACCAACTCGACGCTTAAGAATTCAGCTCGTGTTATCGATCGCCGCCTTCCTGCTTGTTTTTATGAATATAAAATCCCGCCAGACTTTAAAGGAAAGAGTCGCTCTGAAAAGGGAGATGAACAACTCTCTGAAACCTTTTCACAGTTTTATCGCATCCAAGCTAACATTTTGCAGTTTATTAAATCGTAAAATGATAGAATAGAATAGAAACTTTATTGTGATTGTCAAAAAAGCTAAAACAAAATGCAAAAAATGTTTGCTTGTGTTTGTTCATCCACACATATTCCTTTCAGGTACAGACAATGTTTTTGACTGCAATAAGTCTGGCTGTTGCTTTGGGTGAAATAAATGCATGGTTTCCAAAGTGTTTTGCAAATGATAAATCTGAAATCTATTGTTTGCATATACAGTATATCATGCAATATAAGACCAGACTGAGCCTTTTTTTCCCTAATAGCTAAAGCTCATTCTTAAAGGAGAGGCTCCAAAATAAAATATCCTGTTTTGCCACAGATGCTTGTTTATTTTTACGTCTAAGCTTAAGCTACACCACTCCGGCTTACTCCCACAGTCCAAAAACATGACTGTCAGGTTAATTGGTCTCTCTAAATTCTCCCTAGGTGTGAGTGTGTGTGTGCATGGTTGTGTCCTGCCTGTCTCTGTGTTGCCCTGAGCCAGACTGAGCCAGGGCAGACTGAGAATGTAGGGCGATATGGCCCTACATTCAGGGCGCCATGGTTAAGGGGGAACCAGGGTGAACCCACCTATCGCCCGGAACGTTAGCTGGAGATAAACACCAGCACCTCCCAACCCCACTAGGGACAAGGGTGTAAGAAAATGGATGGATGGATGGATGGCTTAGACTACACCTTTATTTATTGATTAATATGCTGCATGTGATTGCTTGTTATTTTTTTGTTTGTTTATATCTAGTCATTTTGAACTATTCACTCTTTATTATTCACTCTTAGGTATATATATATATATATATATATATATATATATATATATATATATATATATATATATTACAAACTTTGTATTTATCACCTAAGATGGAGTTGTTTTCAACAAATAAGCAATTTCCCCTTGGGGATCAATAAAGTGTATTCTATTCTATAGCAGATAACTTCTTGCTCTGCTCTAAGCTGTTGCTCTATCTGTATGTCTGGTCTTATTTCCCTGCTGGAAGGTGAACCTCGGCCCCAGTCTCATGTTTTTATTCCACCTCTGACAGGTTTTCTCCGAGGATCCTCTTGAAAACAAGAGGATCCTTTATTTGTACAGCACATTTCAGCAACAAGGTCGTTCACAATGCTTTACATCCCTAAACAAAAAAAACAAAAAAAACAACAACATCAAACTGTCACCGATTGTGAAGCCACTAACAAACATTGCACTTTGTCTAGTGCCATCATCAAAATCGGCAGCAAACATCAAGTATGTCGGGAAGCATCCCAGGGATGACGGGTTGAAATCGACGCTGCTACCACAATGTAATGCTGACATTAATCATGGTGGCGTTTTGTTCAGGGCAATGTGCGGTACCTCTTAGACCTTCATAGAGTAGCTATATTTATGCAGAGAAAAAAAATCACATGCAGATGGACTCTACCGGCTAAGTAAGAAACTTCTGCAGGTAGCTGGTTCCACTGGTTTTTCATTTAGGGGTAGCAAATGAAAACCTTGTATTAATTTCCTTCCACTTTCACAATTATCCACTATTTAGTTTTGGTCTGTGTCATAAAATCATCCCCTCGAGCCCCCCAACCAAACAAATACATTAAGTTTGTGTACTAACATGAGAAAATGGTGGAAAAAAGTGAAGGAAAACTATGACTACTTTTGTATTTTTCATGTTAGCTGGGTAAGACAAGAAAACAAGGGACGCTCAGAAGCAGCTGAGCACTAATGGAAATCGTTCTCAATTAAACGACCAGCTCACAGTTTTCCAGCCCGATGCCGAAGCATTTAACAGAAAATGGTTTACAAATGAAGTAAAGCGGATTTTCTCCAGAGTTGAGCTGAGAGTTTAGGGGGTTTTGTCTAAGTGACCACTTAGACAAAAAAAACTCAAGAAAAACCAAAACAGAAAATGTTTTTTATTGACTAATGGCTTGAATAATCTTATTCACGTATCATTTAAAGTGTGTTCCTTATTTAATGGGAACATAGCAATCAACCTTGTGGTTTTTTTTTTCACATTTACATAATATGTAGGGTTTCCCTCAGTGTATTATAAGCCTGGCGGACCACCAGGCTTTAATTGTGCCCCTACCAGGCTAAGCATTACTTATTTAAGTCTTTTTAAAATGTTTGCATTTTTTAAGATTTTATAGTTGGTGTTCAGGTATTAATCTTCAATCTTTCAATAACACATAATTATCAAGAGACATTCTCAAATTTTCTGCTAACTTTAAACATTTTTTAACTCAAAAACACGACGGGCTGCTGGATGAATGACCTAGCACCCAACCACCGGACTTAGCAAGTTTTTGGGGGGAAACCTTGATATAGACAAAGAATATTTGTAATAGAAATGCAGCCACTTTTCTCTGATTCATCAAAGATCTCTGACATCCTGAGTGTCTCTGCATATAATTACACAACCGTGTTGAATGCAGCGTTTGGTTCTAAAGCGTTTTGTTTTGGGGGGTTTTGACCTATGTTTGGTTTTCAGCGGATGCTTTCGAGATCAAGTTGTGCAACTCAAATCCTTAAAATTCCTCTCCAGATCCCGGGAAGAGAAGCAGCACACACTCTAATGAAGACCAAGGAGGAAGTAGGTGAAGAGGGGAGCTATAAAACAACAGGAGTTCAGCTCGCGGTGCTCACATAAAACACACACGCAGACTCAGAGGAACACACAAACGTTCACACGGTGCACTCCAGCAGCCTCTCTTCGTGGGCTGGAGAGGAAACATGTCTAATTAGCAGGAAATTATACAGCTCACAACTTTCCAGCACGAAGCTGCAGCAGAGAACTGACGCCTGAACTGTCAAAGACAAAACACAAATAGGAGAGACAAAGGGAAGATAACTTTGAAAAGTAGCTCATAGAAGTCACATTAATTAGAAAGTCCTGTCATGCAATCTGTTTGGGGCAGAATTTGTTGTATCATTTCTTAATCTAGTCTAGTTTCTATATGAATTGCGACAGTGAAGTGGGGTAGGTCAGCCTAAATTAATCACTACCCGGAAAGTAGAGGCAGTCTAGAGGCAGTCGGACATTTGTCAATATTTGTCGGGAAAAGGAAAACACTTTATGTTGGAGGAGGATGTGAGTCATCATCAGAAATTCACAGATTTCTGTGGGAGGATGACGGATAACCTACAGGAACCAAGAGGTCATCTTTGACCAAAATACATTGGCTATAATGACCAGAAGTGACAGGTTTTATATTCGACCTTTCTTGACTGGTCACTTAACTTTTCAAACCTAAAACCGTTTCGGATCACTGAATTGCAGTAGTAATGACATAAAACTGAAATAAGGTGCAAGTCAGAGGTGGGTAGAGTATCCAAAAATGTGCTAGCGTTAAGAGTGGAACTACTTCAACATATTTTCACTCAAAGTAAAAAGCAGCCATCCAAAAAATTACTCAAGCACGACTAAAAAAGTATTTGGCAAAAAGTCTACTCAAGTACTGAGTAAACGGTCAGATTATCAATCATTTAATATTTAAAAATTACATAATCAGATGAACCAAATGTAATTATCTGTACATCTTGGTATTTTAAGGACTAAAATGACAACAAATCATACAAGTAACAAAAAATAACAAAATTAGGCTTCTTTTTTTTTTTTCAAAATCCGTTATCTTCAATAAAAAAACGTATAAAACGTTAACATGAACGTTGGGTGTGTGTTTTTGTCTGGTGTATTTTTGGTTTAAACGTGTTTGTTTTTCTTTCAAAAGAAGCAAAGAAGCTTAATCAAGTAAGAATAGTGACACTTCACAATAAAATTACTCAAGTAAAAAGTACAGCGGAGTAAAAGTACATTTTTTAAAAAGTTACTCAAGTAAATGTAATAGAGTAAATGTAACTGGGTCGGGTCTCCAATCCAGTGACGTGCGGTGAGGTTCATAGCTGGTGAGGCACTGACGTCATCAGAATCAGATTTGCAAATAGATGCATAGATTGACAGCAGTTTACAGGTTATGTTTCACTTCTGCATCCTTACACATACAAACTGTAGCTCACAAAACACACATTTCCTTAAAAAACAAAACAAAATAAATGTTATTACTGTCTTACCTGCTTCGATTGAAAGTCCACTTGAGAAAACTTTTTTAGTGTTGTAATGTAGTCATCCATGTCGAAAGTCGGGATAAGCGAGAGGAAAAAAATCACTATCTCTATTATAATCTATCGCTGCACTTGACTTGCTTCCCGAATCGTTTAGCCTAGCTCGCTGTCACTTACTCGGCAGTTGAGGAGTGAACAAGACGAACGTCTGGGATCTTGAGCGCCCCCTGCCATGAGGCAAGAGAACTGCCTGCCTCACCTCGAACCTGTTCTCTGCCGTTTATAATCGCTCATTACACGAAACACGTTACACAAACACAGTTGGTGACAAAAAGCACTGTACATTATATACATAAGCTAAATTATTGGAAATAAGTTCACATATTAAATTTGTTTAAACCATTTTATTGACGCCGTACAGCAACATGCTCTCTCCGCTTAGCAGCCAGCGCAGAGCCAGGGGTTGCGCAATCCAAGGTGAGGCAGAGCTCGCTGCTGCCTCACCGGCATCGCTTCCAAGCATTTGAATGGGAAAATAAGAAAATTCAGCGATTTTGAACAAATAAAAATCGAAATTGGTGAAGCTACATGAAAAATAAATATTTTTTAGTACAAACCACCGGATGAATATAACAATTTAAATTACTTTATGATTATATATTTTCTTTCTTTCCATGATGGCTGGTGAGGCACTGCCTCACCTGCCTCCCCTGACCGCACGTCACTGCTCCAATCACGACAAAACCCACCGAGTTTGTCGTTTACAGCCAGCAGTGCTAATCATGCCAGCTAAGTGACATGCTAATCATGCTAAACACCAACATGAGACGCTGAAGAAAGCTTAAAATGTGAACCTCGTTGTCGAGCAGAGACCTAACTTTTCCAAGCCGTTTGTTGTACAAGTGGACGCTTCAAATGTTAGCCATAGAGCTGTGCTGGCTCAGGGAGGAGCTAATGAAGAAAAACAGTCTTTTTCTTGAGTAAGAAGCCGTTTGACCAGGAAAAAAAAAAAGTACTCCACAGTAGAAGAAGGACTCCTTAAAATATTGCTTCCTTGAAAGGGAAGGGAGCATGAATATTACGTTGCCCTCCAGCCAGTGGTGGGAAGTAACGAAGTACAAGTACTTCGTTACTGTACTTAAGTACAATTTTCATGTATCTGTACTTTACTTAAGTAGATTTAATAATGGGTACTTTCTACTTTTACTCCACTACATTTTACAGTAAGTATCTGTAGTTTCTACTTCACTACATTTCTACAAAAGTGTCGCGTTACTCGTTACATCCAAGTCGCACTGCTCTCTTTTTGTCCGTTAAAATATGAAGTTCGGGGACTTTAAGGTGGCGCCGTAAAATCCAAGCAATAACGTGACTTAGTGTCTGTTGTCACCCATCGCCTCCCCCTTTACTAGCACGCGGAGCTCCAGACATGCGCAGTGGTTTCCTCTGAGCGGGAGAAGATGTCTAACTAATCGATAATAGCTGCATAAATCACAAGATATGACTACATGTAAAACCAGCAGCGCTTCGCTTTCACAGACGGTGGGACTTTGTCCAACTTTTAGCGTCACTTGGAAGGAAAGCTTAACCCTCTGAGGTCGACCTCAGAGGGTTAAAGAAAGGTAAGATCTGTGGACGTGATGCTAGCAAAGCTAGCTGTACTGAGACACATGTTGCATCTGCGATGAAAAAAAGTTGTCACTCATGCGCTGAATTATTGTGTGGATTCAGGAACGATCCGATTCTTCTGGACGGATCTTTACTAAGGTTGATGGGACTGAAGCCTCACTGAGAGCCGTTCTTTGTTCTTGTATACACTGCAATAGCTATATATATATATATATATATATATATATATATATATACACACACACACACATTTATTTAATTGCCGAATAAGTAAAAGTTGAACGTATGAACACAGAGCATGCTCATTGGTTGATTTTGTCTCCTGTCATGGTGGCAAACATGCAGTGGGAGGGAGGATGAGGACAGTCATGGTGCTCCTTCTGCTTGTTGTGCCGTTGGACAGTGTTCATAGTGTTGTTGTAATGTTACAATTACAACTGTAATTGTAACATAGCAATTACAGTTAATTGCTATGTTTCATGGTTTAATGGTGCAGACAGTTGTGGTTTCTGACATGGGCAATATGGGCAACCGCCCAGGGCGTTATTTTTATAGGGATGGCAGGCGACCTCTGCGGATTGTAGCACAGCGATGAAAGCAAAACAGAATGAAATGAGTTGTAATTGATACTGGTTAAATATATTTCAGCTCTAAGTATTTATATCTAAGTGTTTTTATGGAAATGTGGATCTTTCAGATCAATCTGAGAACCAATTTTGATAGGTGCACTTCATTTTTTTGTGTCATGTAGCGCAGGGCGCTGGTCTTGGTCTCGTGTTCAGTGGTCTTGACTACAACTCTGCTACGTGGCTCCTCGATTGCATGTCTTCCCCCCCACACCTTCGTTCCATCCCCTTTCAGTTGGATTTCTTTCTAAATAAATGTCACTAATGAAGTTCATGCTACGTTAGGACAGGAAATAAGATGTTTCCATCCCTGAAATTATGATGCATAGAATCATATATCTAAGTCTAAACTCTTACAGAGAATAAACACAATAAGAACATGTTTAATCTGTGACATTGTTTATTAAAATGGCACATTTATGATGTATTCAAATTAAATACTATCGGCACACTTAATGATATTAGCGATTAGGTTATGTATTCAGCAAGTACTTTTACTTTTAATACTTAAGTATTTTTAAAAGCCAGTACTTTTTTACTTTTACTTAAGTAAAATGTTAATGTGGTACTTTGACTTTTACTTGAGTACATTTTTGCCTGTGTATTTGTACTTTTACTTAAGTACATTTTTTGAGTACTTTCTCCACCACTGCCTCCAGCTATACTTGTTCACCAGGCAGCATTGTCCAGGTAAAAAAAAAAAAAAACACCTTATTGCTGATGATCTTTTTAAATTTCCTGAGTTAACTAGAAGAAGGGGGAGCAAATGAGTAAAATGTTAAGATGCAGTAAGTTTTTCTCTAACCTTCTTTTTAATTCTGGAGGGTTAGAGAAATGTTTGTAATTGTTTGCCAACCGCCATAAAACAAGAAGAAGAAGAAACGTTTGTTACCTTGAGGGAGTGTCTTTTTTAAGAATACCATAAATTGTAGTAAAATCTCTTTGGGTCACTTCACCTCTTTTGAGTATCTTGGAATTGAGGTTAAAGGCCGCAAACGAACTTTGACTGTAACTCTATACAAAACTCCAACTTTTGTGGAAAATTTCTTTACTGACTTGAATGAACTTCTGTCTCTTATATGTATTGATTATGATTGTTTAATAATCGTTGGTGATTTCAACATTCATGTTGACAACCCCCAAGACAGAGGGGCAAAAAAGCTCGCTAATATTTTAGAGACTTTTGGTCTAACACAACATGTCAAACAAGCAACACACACTCAAGGACACACACTGGACCTGGTTATCAGTAAGGGTGTGAATATTTCCAATGTCTCTGTAACTGATGTCGCCTGTCGCATCACTTCCTGATATCTTTGATAGTTCTTTATCTTTTAACCCACTTGGACAAACAGCAACCATCACAAAACGTTCTCTCACTGAAAACACAGCAGAAACTTTTAATCAAATCTACTCTTCTTCCTCACCCTTAAGCTGTAATGATGTAGATAAGTTGGTAAATGATTTTCAGTCTAAAGTCTCAGATATTATTGATTCCATTGCCCCAATTAAAATGAAGGTTGTGTCTGATAAAAAGAAATCTCCATGGAGAAATGCACAAACAGTTAGATCTGCAAGACAACTCTGCCGCAGGGCAGAACGAAAATGGCGTAAAACTCAACTCCACGTTCATTCTGACATCTATAAAGAAAAACTACGTAACTATCATTTAACACTAAAACATGCAAGAGAGGCTTTCTTTGCGGATGTCATAAACAAAAACATTAACAATGCTCGAGCTCTATTTGCAACAGTTGACAGAATCACAAACCCTCCTGCGACGTTACCACCTGAATTCCAATGTATTGCCGCCTGCAACCAGTTTTCCAGCTTCTTTTCAGAGAAAATTCAAAAAATCAGAGGATTAATCTGTACATCCACTATAAAGTCAGTACCAATGCTGTGCCCAAACAAAACAAATACAGGAAAAATGACCCAATTTCAACTACTTAATTTTAAAACCTTAGAGGAAATTATAAGTCAACTAAGCTCCAGTTCCTGCTGTCTGGATGTTTTACCCACACATTTCTTTAAGAAAGTCCTGCCTGTTATTGCTGCTGATCTGATCCAGATAGTAAACTCGTCGCTCTCATCAGGCGTTTTCCCCCAGGCTCTGAAAACAGCAGTAATCAAACCACTTATAAAAAAGAACAATCTGGACAAATCACTACTGCAGAATTACAGGCCGATCTCCAACCTCCCATTCATCAGCAAAGTTATTGAAAAAGCTGTGTGTAAACAATTAACTAGCTTCCTAACTATAACCAACCTCTTTGACTCCTTCCAGTCTGGTTTTCGTGCTCACCACAGCACAGAGACCGCCCTCGTAAAAGTGTTCAATGACATCCATATAAATACGGACTGTGGCAGAACCACAGTGCTGGTTCTGTTGGACCTCAGTGCAGCTTTTGACACTGTTGACCATGACATATTACTGAATCGACTGGAGAGTTGGGTCGGACTCTCCGGTCCAGTGCTTAACTGGTTTAAATCCTACATAAAGAACAGGAATTTCTTTGTTTCAATTGAAAACTTTTCATCAAAGAGGTCAAAGGTCACATGTGGGGTACCCCAAGGTTCAATCCTAGGACCCCTTTTATTCAATATTTATATGCTCCCACTAGCTCAGGTTATAACAGGAAATAATATTAGCTACCATAACTATGCAGATGACACGCAGCTCTACATTACGATGTCACCAGGTGACTCAGAGCCCATCCAATCACTGAACAGATGCTTAGAACTGATAAATGTGTGGATGTGCCAAAACTTTCTCCAGTTGAACAGAAACAAAACTGAAGTTATTATTTTTGGACCTAAAGAGGAACGATCTAGAGTCAATGCACAGCTTCAGTTATTACAACTGAAAACCAGCGATCAGGCCCGAAACCTGGGAGTAGTGATGGACTCTGACCTGAACCTCCAGAGCCACATAAAGACAGTTACAAAGTCGGCCTTCTATCACCTGAAGAATATTTCCAGAATTAAAGGACTAATGTCTCAGCCAGATCTAGAGAAACTCATCCACGCGTTCATCTTCAGTCGTATTGATTATTGCAACAGCGTCTTCACAGGTCTGTCCAACAAATCAATCAAACAGCTGCAGCTGATCCAGAATGCTGCTGCTCGCGTTCTCACTAAAACCAGGAAGATAGAGCACATAACACCAGTTTTAAAGTCCCTCCACTGGCTCCCTGTAGCTCAAAGAATAGACTTTAAAATACTGTTGTTAGTTTATAAATCACTGAACGGCTCAGCACCACAATATGTTAAAGATCTGCTTTTATTGTATCAACCTTCTAGACCTCTCAGGTCTTCCGGTTCTGGTCTGCTCTGCATCCCCAGAACCAGAACCAAACGAGGAGAAGCAGTTTTCAGCATCTATGCACCACAAATTTGGAACAAGCTTCCAGAAAACTGTAAAACAGCTGAAACACTGACTTCTTTTAAATCTCAACTAAAAACCCACCTGTTTAGAATTGTATTTGAAATGTAATCAATTACAAATTTAAAAATGGCGAGTGACTGAGGGTCACTGCGCGCACAGAAAACCCTGTCAATTCTAGACTCTAACAGGTAAAAATATTGCACGAAATCCGTGGAGGACGGCGGAGTCCTCGCGCAAAATTCCGTGGTTAGGTGGACGGAGCCTGGTGCCTTCCTGTTCAGGGAGACGGGGCCCGACGAATACCCGTTGCAAAAAAGGACGACGGAGTCCTGCGAGAACAGGCGCTTAAATTCCGTGACAAAATCATAAAGATGGGGAACGGGATAAAAAATGCATTACATGCAGGGTCAAAAGATGCAATAAGATCATGGGTAACTAAACATTACATAGGATTGGGGACTGGAAAAATGGCGAGTGACTGAGGGTCACTGCGCGCACAGAAAACCCTGTCAATTCTAGACTCTAACAGGTAAAAATATTGCACCAAATCCGTGGAGGACGGCGGAGTCCTCGCGCAAAATTCCGTGGTTAGGTGGACGGAGCCTGGTGCCTTCCTGTTCAGGGAGACAGGGCCCGACGAATACCCGTTGAAAAAAAGGACGACGGAGTCCTGCGAGAACAGGCGCTTAAATTCCGTGACAAAATTGTATTTGAAATGTAATCAATTACAAATTTATGGATGGAACTTGACTTAATGCTTTGTTTTGATTATTGATTCTATATTGCATTGTGTTTCTGTGTTTGTAATGATGTAAAGCACTTTGAAATGTCTTGCTGCTGAAATGTGCTATACAAATAAAATTTGATTGATTGATTGATTTTGTGGCAGCCATCTTGGGACTCTGCTACAGAGGAAGGCCCTCCTCAAACCCAGCTATTTGCAGGGATAAGAGCTGGAGTTTGATTGGTTGAAGCTTTATGTATTTGAATACATAAAATGTCCACCTGATATTTTATTATTAATAAATAATTGTTAGTGTTTACATTGTTAAAGTTAATTTTGTTTCCTTCCCCCCCCTGTGGAAAGCTGAGGTGATTGGCCAATTTAACTTGAGTAGGCGGGGCCTAAACAGTAGAAGCGCTACGTCATGCTGGATGTAGTGACACTTGTAATCATTTTCTTTTTGCTTGAAACATTTTGAGTACTTGTTTTAACTACGGAGCTGAGTAACACGGACTAGTTTTATACACTACAGGATTTTTGTGTGTGTGTGTGTGTCAATCCAGAAAGTTTAAAAGACAATATATACATCGGAATTGACTGAAATCAGTATCAGTAACAAGGGTTCGAACAACCGCTTAGATTTTGCTACAGCTTTCAAAAAGCTCATATAAGCCACAAATCGCATGCGAGAAACAATGACCACCGCTAAAATAAAGCTCTCTGAAAACCTAAACTCCATTAAACTGAATCTCTGGGGCTTAACGCGCGAGGATGAATACAGCGTAGACCGTAACGGAGAAAAAACGTAACGGGGGAGCACAACGAGGAGCTGTCACTGGGATGAAAGGGAGGATTTTGGATAAATGCTGACAGAAAAACATGTCAATTAAAGAAGTGAGGCTGCACATGTGAATTTACCGCAGTATTCTCCTGAATGCTCCTGCAGCAAGAACAGAGGATGCTCTATTATTTCATAAAAACACTAACAAGTCTCAAAAAGACTGGATTTATTGTGACAGGTATAATTATGGGATATCAACAATTATTCAATAGGTTACAGAACCACTTTCAGCAATCATGACTTGAAGTGGTGGGTTCTTTTTGTTTGATGTCTTTTTTTTAACAACTATCAGTCTCTCACACCATTTTGACACATTTCCTAACAATATCACTTCACTGAGGTTTGGAGACATTTCATCAGCCTTTATTTATTTATTTTTTTTTTATTCACGCATTTGACAGTTGGCCGTATCTTCGGATGCAGAACATTTTGGTATACAGGGAAATTCAAAGGTGGACTTAATGACTTGAAGGTACACTGGTCTGGTCAAGCTGCGGTCAAACAAGCCCAAATTATCATCTCTCACATTCCCTCCAAAATCCTTCCACCAAGTTCATGCAAGGCATTGGTGCACCAAGCACTGTGCACTATGTTTATTCTGTGCGAATTTCACATTCTGGCCTGCCGCTGCTGAACTTTCTGGAAAGCTCACATGGTCAGAAAACTGGCAGCTGTTTTTTTTATGTTGAGTACAATTTGGATTTGATGTTGCTTGGACATGAACTCGCAACCTCCTTACCAGATTGATGGGCGGCGGAGGTTGCTTCTCTAAGCGCTTTGCTTTCCTTTCCTTTCCTTTTTTTTGGCATTTTGTTAACATGTACTTGTATGCTCCAGAGCAGCTAAAAACAAATGCTTTTATAGAGGCACTCACACTTACTGACGATCAGTTAAACAACAGCAGAAGCAATTCTGTTACTTTTCGTCTGAATTCATACAAAAGCGGTAGGAGTGTACTTAGTTTGACTGTAACTGAGCATCACTTAGGGTAACTTAAGTCTTTTCGTTGAAGTGAATCAACTTTTCCATAAACATGAAGGCTGGTGGCTTATTGCAATAGGTAGGAGTAACAGCAGGAGCTTGTTTCGCGTGGTAGAGTCTGGTAAGTTTTGCTTTACGTGAACCCTAATAATGTAGACAGACATTTAAACTTTGTCCTTACATTTTTTTATTACTGTTTTTGGTTTTGTCACGCAACCTTTTTTTTAAATTACATCTTTTTCTTTGGACACCTGCTTAACAACTCGATATTTCATAATGTCACCGTTTCTAATAGGCCAGTAACTTGCTTCCTTCCGTTAAATAAATGTAAGACCTACAAGGACATTGCAGTGTTCACATCTAAAACCAATTAGTTCAGTCAGGTCAGATTGTGGTAATTACGCAGCACAAAACCCCTAAAAGGTCTTGGTGTTGGAAAAAACATACCAACCTCATGCTGGGGTTTTACAAGAGAGAAAGCTTTTTTTTTTTTTTTTTTTTTTTAAAAAGTAAAAGGAATAAGGTTGAAAAAAATAATAAAATATTTTAGCACGCTAATGTTATAATGAATCAAACCCAGGGAGATAGAGACGGTTACACTGGTTCAATAATTTAACGCACCCAAAAAGACCCGTGGCTGTGATCTCATGGAAGCACACATATCCACTTTTTGAAAAGGTCAACTCCTACACGCGAGACGGTTTAATTTGCTAAACCCGAAACCATGACATCGCGTTGACAGGCGGGAGTCGTCCGTTACCTTTCTTCTCTCCCGGCAGCCCGGCTGGGTTTCCATCCCGAGTCTCATATGTCCCCCCGACTCCATCGCGGCACTTGACACCTGTTTATATACGGCCTGACCTCCGACCTCCTCGCTCCCGTTTCTCAGGGAAGGTTCTTGGGTGGCGGAGGGTGAGTCACCTGCGCTACTGAGGGGAGTGGTGACAATTCGCTGAAAGGCCTTGGTCCTGAGAGGAGAATGACAGCATCTCTAACGACACGCTGAGCGGCTCACGCGCCCACGCATCCACTCCTCCATACTGTTAATGTGAATGCGTGTCCCCGCAATCCTGTTTTAATGAAAACAGAGTACCAGATCTTGAGTAATGCTTATGCGTTTCCATCTGATTGCTCACTGGGCTTAAGTGGGGCTCTGTATTAATTAAGTGGCACCTCCATTACAGAAGCCCCAGGGCTGATAATACATCAATGTAAGCCATAACACTACAAACTGAACGGCTAACCAAATAGCTTAAAGAGATGATGGAGAGCTCGCCACGGCTTCAAAATACATCTTACGTCTGGCATCAGCTTCAACATGCTGGATGTAATCAGGACAGAGTGCAGCGGAGAAACCATTCGTCACTGCACTGGGCGTGAACCATTAAAGGGGCTGATCAAGTTATTTTTTTTTAAAGAGAGGTTTTGTGACATTATATTCAGTAGCTGAGTTTCCATTGACCATACAATCGTGCACTTTACGGAAATAAATGTGCTCGATGGAAACACGCCTATTTTGATAAAACGAGTTTTTGCGCTACCGTATTTCGCAAAACATGCTATTTCAAATCACCTTTTCCGCATCACGAGAGTCCCGTGCTAAAAAAAGAAGAGTAGCACAATTAAGAATAGTCTCTTGTGAGAGTGTAGATGGTTAATATACACCAGTATAAAGTTGAATCCTAAGAATGTGAATAGTTTGAGCTTGACTTGATTTGAAAAATGATCTAAGAGCTGCCGTTAGCCCCCCAACACATGGATTTTGTTGAATTTTTGTACAAAGCCACGGTAAAATGGGATATCACTCCTACATCTAGGGGAACTATGATTGCTGACTTTATAGAATCACACTTTAAAACATCAGATTCATCCCTTCAATATGCTATTTTCTCAGTTTTATAAAGCTATACTGTATTACTGTGAACACTTTCAAGGCTACACTGTTTCTGACCCGAAAAGTTACAGAAAAGCAATTTGCTTTGTGTGACAACTTCTCTTCCTGTGCATTTGTATCCTCCCCAGCTAATGCACAGGAATACTGCTGCTGCAATTCTCAAACTGGGATTCTTCATTAAATATTGACTTTTTTTCTTTCCTATTTAAAACTCCAGCATGACTTGGCCGGGCATTTGTCCTTATTTCCACTCTCGAAAACTAGATTAGAGGCCGCTACCTCGGAGGCTGTACGCACCGGCCTTTTTTTCCCCCCAAGAGTGGTTCTGATGATTGGAGTCTTGCTTATCATATTTAGCCAATTATGTTTCTGTAATTAAGTTTCCTTACATGGAACAGAGCGTGATTTGTTGATCTTCAGATGTTGTCCTAAGGTCAGGAGACAACAGACTGAATTTAGTGCACACAAAATGATCTTACGCAACTCTGTGTTGCCCCATTAGAAACACTCAGCCTATGCTTTCAAAACAATAAAGCCGTGATTTGTTTGGTAAAAAAAAAAAAAAAAATCTATCTTTGGACTTTTTTCTAATTCACAGTTTCCCGCTGTTTACTGTTAGCAATGCTAACCGGGCTAATAGCTAGCAAAAGATGTTGTAGACAGCTTAAAATATCAAAATGATCTGTGTTTCATTCCTATATCTTCTTATGCTTCACTTGTTTATGTTGGGTTCTGCAGGGGAGTGGTTTTCTTCTCCTTCACAGGGTGGCTGGCTGATGGGATCCAGCTGTTACTCATCACCACCAATCTGCAAGGTCCTTAAAGAGGAGCGGCTTCCCGGAGGCAGATGCCAGATGGTTCCGCTTCTACAGTGGTACTCTCTAGCTGTCAGTGCTGTATTCCCGGTGTCCTCATTGTTCTGACTCCTTTTCCCCTGTTCCTTCCTCTACAGTGAACCTGCACTGAACACTCTCTGAACCAGGACTCAAAAGTATCTGTATCTGATGCTAAGTATCTGATCCTAGCTGCTCCTGGGTGCGTCACGCCCGCCACTGAGCTGCTGCCTGTCCGCCCTCAATCACCTGCTGGAACTTCCTCATTTGGAAAACCACCACATCACACCAACTGTTGGACCCCCATGTACTCTCCTCTGCTTACCTCAACCCGCAGACCGTAAGTCGCCATCAGGTTACTCCGTCATTCCCTTCATCACTTCCCTCTTTAACCGCTCGCCCTTTGCAGTTCCTCCGCTGGTATAGTCAATTGGTCTCCAACATCAGATGTTACTTTTTTTTCACTCCACATTTCATTTGGCTCATTCTACGTATGTGCACACCTCAAACCTTATTAGCAAAATGAAACAGACACGACTCCTTGTTGTGGTTTCAGTGAGTAACTGTATTTGTGCCAATGTTTTAGCTCGATAATCAGGCGGCATATGCTCGCAAATAAATT
This sequence comes from Xiphophorus couchianus, assembly GCF_001444195.1. NCBI lineage: Eukaryota > Metazoa > Chordata > Actinopteri > Cyprinodontiformes > Poeciliidae > Xiphophorus > Xiphophorus couchianus. The sequence continues at coordinate 7,493,257 of NC_040234.1, read as the reverse complement.
TGCAAAGTCGGCCTGTCGGGACCAGGAGAAGGGAACAGGAGTGACAAAACAATGAAAAACTGGAGCAGAACATTGGTGAGACGTGTTCGAAATGTTTAAGACGCGTAATCTTCCATGCTTGCTGGAGGAAAATTAATCCAGGCTTTTCATTTATTTTACTGTTTAAACATGAAAAACCTAATGGACCAGTCAGACAAGAATGTACATTAGAACACCTATTTCAGTTTGGAGCTGAATTCACATTTTGAGCCTAAATACAGCGTTTCTTGAAGAAAAGAAAAAATGAGATGATACTTATTTGACAATATAACACAGTAGATTAATTATATCCGCATTATTTATTCCTAGAATCTGAAGGTGAAACCCTCAGAGGGACCAAGAGCAAAGTGGACTTCTTCAACTCAAATCTCCAAAATTTCAGAGAACTACATGCGAACATAAATTTTGCCTACCCTTAAACCGCCGTCACGTTTGTATTAGACTACTATTAACGGATTTATCAGAAGATTTATCAGATAATTGAGTTCGGTGGCAGCGTGTCGTTACCGACCTTTAGAAAATGCAAAGCGTTTTCAGTCAGAGCAACAATCCGACATAAGAGCAAAGTTGCGTTTTTAAGCGGATGTGAACCGGAATGCGAAGCTGATGACTGGAAACTACACCTTCATCTTTAACGCATAACAAAGCAGAACATGACAAACGACACAAACTCATTGGACCGTCATACTACCAAAACGCTTCATATTCCCGCGTCACGTCTCAGCAGAGGGAAGGCTTTAAGAGAACCAATGCAGCAAAAAAAAACTCCCAGACTTAGTGGGTGGGAAAAAAATAATTAAAAAAATATAAAAATACAGCAAAGCAGAGCTGAATGCTTCAATCACTTACACATGTAAATATACTGTATGTACGTGCTCTTGAGACAAAAGTGTTTGTTTCCTGCCACTTGAATATTTACACCAACACACACTAAAAAAACTCCGAGGTGTGGGCTATGGATGCGCTAAAAGGATTAGTGATTATTAATTAGGCCATATGACAGCAGTTTGAAGAGTGGGGGGGGAAAAATCAAATAAAAAAATACCCCCACCGACATATCCCCCACTGGTCAGATGCCATAAACTGGAGAAGTGTGCAGAGCTGAGCAGAATACATGTAGGCATCAGTGCTATTGAGGAAAAAAGGAAGCTGGTGGGCGATGAGGAGGAGGAAACGAGAGGGATGAAAGGGATTCAGCAGCACTGCAGTGCCGAGTGAATCCAAAGAAAGGCACATCTTTTGGGAAAACTATCTCTAAAAACGCACACGGAAAAAATAAAGTAAAATAAAATTTGACAGTACAACAGGAAAGGGAGATAAACTGCATTATGGCATTCAGCATGCCTTTCAGCTGCTGCAGCTTTGTAGCTCGTATGCTTTTATACCCTCCACTATGTAAATTAGAAGCAGAACATTAAGTAAAACGTCCCCATCATCCTAATGCATTATGTGCATTAGGCAAACACACTTTTTTTTTTAGCTTGCAGCACTAAAATAAACCGGGTAAAGGACTCTACGTCTCTTTGGAAAAGCAAAATTAAACGGAAAGACAGCACAGGTGACATTTTAATCAAACGCTTCTCTCTGATGGCTTCAGCAATTCTCTCGTTATCAAAATTAATGGTTTGAAATATAATGCTGTAGCTACAGCGCCTCATGCAAGTAATTGATTCTATTTCAAATAAAGGCAATAATCAACATATTTAGGCTTTTAAGTCATGCATGACTGAATATAATTGCTCCTTTCCTTTTTTTTGGAAGATGTCCAACACGGACTCTCAACATAATGTCATTAGGCATCCTAATATTCTTAGCCGACATCTGTGGACTGTTAAAAATCAAAGATAGAATTTAAGGAAAAAGAAACACTGCAATTAAAAATATCATTGGAACGTTTTACTTGCACTAAAAAAAATTATACGGTTTGTTCTTTAGAAATACTTGCATTCGAGGTTTGTGAGATTTGCAATGGGTCAATATGTCCAAACTGAACTAAAATTTTTCATATCAGTTCTAAAGTTAAAGGTGAAATTTAAACAAAAACTTGTCTTCCTTCTATCTGAGGGAAAAAAAACTACATTTATCAGAATTTAGGTCTGAACTGCAGCTTTTAGAAAAGTCTTTGGTAGATTTAGCAGTGAGTAAAGTCTGCTCAGTCAGCATGTAACCATTGCTAATACGTCCTAACCTGTGTGCGACTTCTTCTATGGTTTTATTTGAGAAAAACAAACTGTGTGCTCTGCGTAAATTAAAATATCACATTGTCCACACAAAGAAGGTGAAGTGCGAGCAAACATACAGTGCTAAAGTAAGTTGGACCAAAGAAAGAGCCTTGTGGGACGCCTTTGAAAAACATGGAGAACCGCATTTACAATTTCCAACACAAAGAGCTTGAGAACAAGAAAGAACAATCTAAATAAAATTAATCAACTTTATAGAATCTGTTATCAGTTGCTTTCCTTCTTTTTGAAAGAAGTAAAGTCTGCTCAACTTGTTTTGACAACAAAACAAGTTGGAAAAAAAAAAATCCAATAGAAATTCTTTAACAAGGTGCCGGGAAGCCTTTTATGCCGAACTGAAGTTCACTGGCCTCGAAAAGTAACAGATACGTTGGTTTTCTGAACTGAATAATTGTTTTAAATAATCATGTAGAAACAGATTTTTTTTTTTTTTCACACAATCACGGAGCCCGACTTCACTTCTCTAAATAGATTTGAAAATGTGCTGTGCTGCAGCTGTGGAGTCCGAGGATATGAACACAAAGAAGAAGAAGAGAAAAATAAAAACATATGGAGCTGTGTGTTGCCAAACTTTGTAGAATACAAACAGGATACCGCTGGGATCCTTTCAAGATTGTTTCTGCAGTTGCACAATGTTGGGTCTCCATGAAAATCAATTCGAACTGCTGGGAGCCTGGGCTGACTACTGAAGTAGGTGTGAGGACAGCACACAATGAACAAAGAACATATTTTCCTTTGAATATATATGAGCAAATTGGGGGGGGGGAAAGAGGGTGGGAGCAAAACATATTGCCCACCAGCACTGATTGATTGAGTGTGGCCTCAATTGTTAATTCTCATCAATTTAAAGATTATCGCAAACATAACACAATTATTCACTCCAAGGATACACCGCACCAAAACAAAAGACCCAGAGACAAACTTATTCGCAAAGTGACATGTGGCCAAATGTGTTTATGGATTACGTCTGAAAGCAGGATCACGCTGAAATAATATCTAAATTACGCAATGAGAACGATTAAGCCAACAATGGTTGTTAATTAGCATGTAAATTTGAGTATGTGAACACCAGGTGCATGCACTCAGTCTGAACAGCGAGACCTGTTTACCAAGGAGAGCCTCCTCATCCGCATTCACGAGCCGCTCCGTGAACACTCGGTTGGAACGAACATGTGCTCATCCCTCCTGCGTGGGACTGCCTCGGCTGATTTTTGAGTAGCTTTGGGGAGGACGAAACAGGCTGACGTCTTGACAATTCTTCCGTTTCATTCTAAGGATTCCTAAAAGCCTCAGGACTTGTCATCGAAAAGACAGCTCAACGTCCTTTATTTGGCGAGAATGTCAATACGAACAGTTTTGTTGACGACGGAGGAACGACAATGAAGACATCAGTAGCAAAATCGCAAAACCTCGCAGTTGTAAATCTCTTCTAGTAGCTACATCGAAGGCCTGTACAGGGTGGGCCGTACGTTTCCATACATAGGAGAATGTAAAAAATATATATTTCTTTTATATTTTAGATACTCAAGACGATGCGTTTGACAAAAGAGCAAAGAATTGAAATCATACTGATGGCTGGATCGGGAAGCGGTTGCATGGCTGCATGAAACTATAACAGAAAACATGGAACGAGCATCACACACGACACTGTGGCAAAACCTATTTTCAAGTTTCAGAAAACTGGAAATGTTACAGATCAACCACAAAGTGGTCCAAGACGTGCAGCGAGTCCCACAAAAATAAAATGTCCAATATAAAATGTTTATTTCTATGTATGGAAAGCTGTGCCCCACCCTGTATAAAGAACAAACGTGATCAGGGATTCCCTCGGATTATGATAAGCCTGGCAACCTGCCAGGCTGAATGTCATTTTATTTAAAACAGGCTTTTCATACACCCATAACAGTGATGTTGGGTTAAAGAGTATCATTGGTGAAACGGTTCAAAGCAAACGCATAAAAAGTCTGAGCTTACGTGTCTGTTTTTTTTAACCATGGAACTGCTTAGCGACTGCCTGTCTCTTCCTCTCAACTCTTAATTTAGTCAATTAAAGCAACAAGTCTCGGATAAAGGATCAAACAACGTTGGACACGTTCATTTTCTGAAGTCTGAGGGGCAGTGATGGAGACAATGAGCCTGAACACGACCAAGAATCGTTAATGTTAGTGGAGCGGCTGCTAGAAACGACAGAGTCCTAGCTAGAATGGACGTTAGCACATTGTAAAAGCGACATTTCGCATATAACATTGCGCGCTGTGGGATTGATGTGAGTCAGGTAATATTTCTTTAAATTTACTTATAATAGAGCTGGCTGACTACCTAAATTATTACCCGAAGGACAAAAAAATTCTATCTATATCAATTGAATATTTTTGTCCTTGTCTTTTTTTAAGATTATAGTTGGTGTTCTCAATATAGTTTTCCAATAACACATAATTACCTAATAATATTTTCATATTTCTTGTCAACTTTTAACATTTTTTAAAAACAAAAACATGGTGGACCCCTCTAGCACCGCCACCACCAGGGGACGTTTTGGGAGATCCCTGCATCATGTTTTTATGATCACTTTTTATGCCTAAACAAAGTGTTAAAAAAGAAGATGATTTTAATGCTAGCTTTGGACAAAACGTTTGGCTCTTTCCTCTTTAATTTTGCCCGGGATCCTCGACGAGCGACGGCGTGCTGCTAAAACGAAACAACAACAAAGCGTGTTGACGTCACAGATCACAGAGTTTAATCCATACAAACAACGCATGAATCAGTTAACAAAGCTGCAGAGGTACAAAGATATGCATTTTTCATAAAATATAGACAGACACGGGAAAACAGACAAAAACACGAAACATAGACAAAAATGACAAAGGCGCGCCCTTGGAGAAAGTTTGCTGGAAAAAATGGAAAACTCTCTCTCTATTTTGGCGCTACGCGAGACTTTATACTCAAAAGGCGTTTCTGTTGTTCAACCAATCAGAGACCTGTTTCGGCCTCCAGAGAAACTCGGAACTCCCCCTAATTTACGCCAAAGATCAAAGGCCATTTGCTCTCTGATTCAACAAAAGAGCCAACAGCTGCGTCCTGGCCTCCTGGTTTCTACGGTCATTTGGGTAAAGAAAAACATAAGATAAGATTTCACAGATACCTGTGGAATCCGGAGTCTCTCCCGTTATCTCTCCTTACATAAATTCTCAGGACAAACTTAAATCCAGTAATTTGGTTCAAGGAAAGGTTATCTTCACAAAACCCCATTTAGCATAAATCCTGAGCAATTTTCTAATAGTAAACAAAACATTTCATTGTAACAATTTCCATTTGCTTCTAATATTGTCACAGATAATACAGTTTTCAAATACATTCATCATTTTGTAGTTTAAAAATGAAATAATACAATCTTCAGTAAAAACATGGTATTAATATTTAGAAATTAAATGTTAGGGTTTCAATCTTTTATTTTGATGGCTCTGTGCTCTGGCCTCAGAGAGAGGCCCCATTTGAGTGATCTGCATTTTGACCCGTTTGTCTGATTCAAAATAAGAGTGTCAAATGTACCTTTTTCCGCCTGCCGTCAGATTAACTATTTTAAACACTAAAATAATAGTTTTCCTCAACAAAAGCAACTCCAACTGTGACCAAAGGTTTTGACAGACATGCAGATGTTGCCTCTCGCAAACTATGGCTCACCATTGGATTATTCGTCAAACTGGATGTCCAATAATTCACTGTGAAGACTTCTATTGTTTAATAGTTTAGAAATCAATTTTATTGTATTTTGTTGAGTCAGAAAATTAACAACTATTCATATCCTAGCCCTATCGAAGCACTGTGGGTGGCAATTTTTTTATTTTTTTTGCCATTACTGGCTGTGTGCAAGGAGAATGACAATAACACTAGTGAAACAATGGGCAAAAAAAGAAAGGAAAAGCAAAAATGAAGCTTGTTTGTGAGATATCCCCTGTGGGGAGAGCTATGGTTATCTCCTTCTGAATAATTCATCTCTCCTCAGTTCTGTTCTTCTCTTTAAAGCGCACAAAGTAAACCAATGCATTATCGCCCTCTTTGAGGCTACAGTGATAACTGTTTATCTCTGTGGTTCAACAGAGCTAAAAATACCATGGGTTCTGGGGCGTTCTTGTCGGTATAGTCCAGGTTTCTTTTGTACACGGGTGAAGCCAGGCCTGAATAAGTCCTACCACTACTGTTGTTGTGACACTCCAGCGAAACTTTTGACACAACTGCCACTGCAGTCACCGCATCCTATAGGTGTTAGCACTGCTAATTGTAATCAGAACAGGTTATGCCATGCCTACAGGTATTCTGAGACTGTCTAAAAGTGTAATCCCTCCATGCTCTGGAGGAACATGGAGCTTAACAGATTTTTAATCAATGAAAGCGAGGTCTGTTACAACACACACACAGTCACAGCTAGCCGTGTCACGTGCTCAAAATCTGTCCGGTGTACACACTCCGCTTTTGCTTCTGAACATACACACTGTTGAGCTTTAAGTGTAAAGTTTTATTAGTCTAAATCACAGCTTTGTTGTGCCAGCGGGGGTCCTTTCCCTCTCTCTGCTGCCACACACACAGCTGAACAGGGAGTTTTTCGAGGCAAATCATTTAAAACCTGCTCCAGATCTTCTCACAGCGCTCACCCAAAAGCGTTTGCATTTACACTTGGGAACGTGACGGCCATGACGCAGTCTTAAGTCTAACGTTCTAATTGTCTGATTATACCGTCCTCTTGCCCGGTTCCGTGACTCGCTCTGCCGCCGCCGCCGCCCGTCTCCGCTCAGCTGATCCAAACTGCGTGGACGGCTGAGCTTCCATGTTGCGATTTCAAGCATAGCACCTTTTTCAAAACATGCAAACTGAAAATTATGTAATGGATAAGGAGTGAATTCAGACAGGCAGGCGAAAATAAAACCTGCTGACACTCAACCATTTAGGTACTTTTAGCTGTGATTGTGTAGTAAAAGCAAGAAAGTCAAACAAGAAGTGGACTCTACCTTACCAGCGCCACACATTTTCTAGCATTGCTTTAACTCCAGGAAGCCAAATCAGATCACTAATAGGGAGGTAGAACATTTAAAACTACCCTAAACCTTTGGGGTCAACTTTTTTGATGGCAGGTTGCTAATAATTTCTGCTTTATATGATTATTCAAATCACATCAGATTCCATTTTAAACTCCTCTAACAACCATGTTTTGAAAACATAACTTTGAATGTTTACAACATATCTCACTGGTACTTTTGTTTGCAAATACAACACAAACCAAATCTCTGATGTTAAATATCACGTCGTTTTAGTGCTTACACTCATACACTTAAGTAAACGGAGCTAATCTGAGAACAAATAGAAATAAATGGCTGTAATTTTTTATTTATTTATTTCTCTTCATTTTTACATTCAGTATGTCATTCATTTGGTTGTCCGACCGTTTCGACTACTTTGAACCATGCCTGGGAATGTCTGTCTGTATTTTGTGAATGTATGGTTGTATGTATGTTTTTATGTGGACACTGTAATGCTCCTTGTTGATTTGGGGTGGGTTGTTTTTGTTTATTTTTGTTGATGTTTAAATAAAGTTATGAAAATCTAAAAAAAAAAAGAACTAAACGCTATAGGATTTCACCTTATCCGTTTTATCCTAATTTTTATCCTAACTTGATTTTTGAAGCGTGACTCAGAGAGCCTAAACTTGGCTAAGTAAGTTTCCAGCAATGTAAATGTTTTTTTGCCATAGCAAACCCTAATGCCAGACCCGGCACCGCTCCAGGACACACAGCTTCTGCTTTACCGAGATACACACAGTGTTCAGAAACTTGATCTTCTGATCAAGTTTGTTGAAAAGACTTGCACTGTGACGATACATTGTGCTGAGACTGTCTGTCATTCCACGCGGATGCGTTAGCAGCATATAAATGCTTCGAAGTACAATGCGCTTCGCAGCGTATGATCTTTTTCTGCTAGTTATGACTTTTAAAGGGGTAGACTGAAAACGACTGTGTCTTTTCACCTCAGCTTCCCTCTCGCCCTTCGCTCCCAGCTTCATGAAATGTGACGCATGTCGAAGAGACCAGATCCAGGGGGATTCTAAATTGAATTGATGCTGGAAAAAAAAACATACTCCAAGTAGTGAATGGAAACATAGAATAGAGTCAGTAAACAGATCGGGCAAGAATTGCTCTACCTTCACGGTAAAAATTATACATTATATTGGTTCCCTCTACCAACCTCAGTCGATTTGAGTGAAATGTTAATGTCTTGCCACATTGTTAAAGTTGCTGGGTTTTGGTTTTTTTTACACTTATTGACTTTTTTTCCCCCTGTGATCATTAAGCTCACAGAGCAACACATACTGGCCAACTTTCAGGCTGAAATCTTAGTAAATAATTGATACCCAGGGTGTCGATTTCCAGCATTGCAGTGATATTATTGGGAGAAGTTAAGCAGAAACCCTCAAAAGCAGCGGAGTATGCGTGATTTATGACCCCTGGACGCAAACAGAAAAAGCAGTAGATTGTTTTACGACACGTAAACACAGTAAGCCCGGGGTCATTTTGCAGTAGAGTCATTAGTTTACGACACAACGCGTGGAAGAGGTGTGAAGTGACGGATGGCGGGCCTTTGGCTGGACTCGATCAACGGGAATCCCAGCCGAGGCCGAAGGAGCCGGGGAATTATTTGACGGCTTGTAGTGAGAAGCGGAATATTTTCTCGAAGGGAGACGTCGGGTTCCATCATAAAGCGCTCCCGACAGAAGCTCGAAGAGCAGACACGGGCGTTGCAAATTAAAACGCAGTTTCCGATGATAACGAGAGTACAGTAGGAGAGGATGAAAGTAATTAATGCTGGACTTGTGACAAGACAAAGGGCGCGAGACAGCCAGATGTAAACCATCCAGGGGCCTGGGAATCAAGCTCCCAATCAATCTCAAAAAAGTGCAGGCATCAAACAGCCATTCATCACTTTGGAGCGAGAACAGAACTGCGGAAAGCAAAGCGGCAGGCTTAGTTTTTGCCGAGACAGCAGCGGGGACTTCCTGTGCCATCCTCGAGGCACAGGAACGACATCTGATCAAGTAATTTGGTGTTTACTGCTACACACACTCATCCTTCATGCGAGCAGTTAGCTTAACAACTCTCGAAATGGAAGTAGTTAGCAATTAAGATCGAATTGCAGAGTGAAGGAATGGGTTCAAATTACACGCGAGGCAGCAAGGAAGGCTATTAATTTAGGTTCAAAGAGAGCACGGCCTGAGGGTGGGGGGAGCAGGATAGATAACTGGAGTGTGTTACACCGTCTGAATTTCGGATGTGCTCAGGTGCCGGCCGCCATGTTGATTTTAATTTCCCCTAGGCATGATGACTGGATCAACACAAGGTAATTAGCTTGCATGTGTCGACAAATTATAAAAATAAAAGAGAAGAGTGACCTCTGAGGAACCTCTGCAAGTCAAAGCAAAGTAGTTGACAGGTGATAAATTATTACGTGACGTTTCGTCACCCAGGCAGGGGACTAAACATTTTCTCCCATAGCTCTCTACATGTGAGGTAATCATGGTTGGGATTCAGCCTTCACTCCTCCGTTAACCCTCTTCAGAAGAAGCAGATCAAGCAGTTCGCGGCTTGACGGGACGCAACGTGAGGCGAATGTTGCTCCCGTACAAAAAAAGCATCTTTTGTTTACCGTGCGTCTCGTTTCCCTCCAGAGTCCCTAGGAGGCTGTTTCTGATGTTTGAATATGGGGGAAAAAAAAGAGGAGAGGACAAGTTATTATAGTTACCATGTACTGGAGAGGGTCAAGGAATAAGTGATATTTAAAGCATTTATGACTGTAGTCTATTTCTTTTATTATATTGGACGGTTTTGAAAATGGATGTCTAAAATAGTCAAAGGAAAATGCAGCTTGGGATGTTGAAATACATGGGTGTAACGCTATTTGACATGTGTTTGGCCGATTCTCGCAAAGAAGCCAATCCTGGAGTGGCATTCAATTTCCTGGGTGCTGATTGGCTCTAAATGTTATCTTTGGTCCCTTGGTGTTCACTTATGCAGTAGTTCTTTTCCGGGGATTTTGCACAAAATCAAGAGAACAATGGACAACCTTTAACCTCCTCTTCATGAGACTGTCATATACAACCGTGTCTTCAGTCAGAGACTTTTGCAGAGCCGCCGGGACACAGACTGCTACAGGAGATCCTTCCTTCCCACAGTCGTCCGCATCTACAATAAGACTCTTGAATAATGTGAGCTACAGAAACCTTTAACTTAGATCACCAAAGTACTTTTGAATATGAATTTGCCATTGAGTTTTGTGCGGACAAAAAGGACAGCATCTGTTATCTCTTTGTACAAAACACGAGTCTTCTCACGCACACTTGGCAACGTTGAAAAGTGGGTTAAAAGAACATCTCAGTCATTCGGCCTGTCATTTACCGTGGGTGTGTGTGTCGTACTTGTTCTCCGCTGTGGGCGTGTTATTTCACTGAAAGTATGAGGGCTACTCTGCATGAATTGTTGTGGTGTATGCTTAACAACAGTTCGGCTGGAACATATCAGCTGCTAAAGGGCTGATAGTCGATGGCCAGTTTCCACTGAGGTCACACAAAGATTAATCCTATAAAAACATTTAAAAGGAACCTTCTTCTTTTCTCTTTTTTTTAACATTTTGCATTTATGCTGGGATGGAGTGACAGTCTCACTGAATGTTATGAAGTGTTTTATCTAAGTTGTTATTACGCCATCTAAGAAAGCTAAAAGCATTTTTTAACCAAAGACATCGTAGAAAAAAACAGAATTAACTCTGTCTCACGTTTAAGTAGAGCCGCCAATATTAAGCAGATTTCAATTATTTAATAAGAAGGCTAGTGGAAATGTGAAATATGTTTTATTTAAAGAATGCAACAAAAAAAATACTCAAATGATTTTCATTAACTCCGACAGACATTTAGACGCGACACTCCCTACAGATTCTTTACTAGCTTTTAATTTTTTTTCCCCACAATATCAACACAGTATTCTACGCCTACAGTGTATTTTCAATTTTCAAACCCAGTCACATAAACTTTGACGCTAACAAGAGGCTGGCCTCTAAACTGGGAAGAAAAACATAGCTTCTGTGTTGTGTTTTTTTTTAAGTCTTCTTTACATTCCTGAGCCAGCTATCTCTGTGTGTCCCTGGAGGCCAGTACCACCACACTAGATCACACACACACACACACAGAGCAGAGGCAGCACAGAGAACTGTCCTGTCCTCTGTCCCCAGTTTCAGAAAGCCGTTGTCAGCAAGTCGCAGGGCCGCTGTGCTGAATTCAGACACGGTGTGTTTATGTCAATGTGTTTTAAAGCGGTGATATCATTTCGCTGCATCACAAATCTGTGTTGCCCAAGCCATCAAATGTCAACTTCTCAAGTTATTCTTTTTTTCTTTTCGTCCGTTTTTTTGTTCAGTTATTACCCTGCTTCAGAAATATGGAAAATCAAACTGAATAAAAAAAGAAATAAATTACCGACACTATAAAGCAGAATATGTTTGATCACATTTCCACGCGAGTTAGTGCTCCGGGCTTGTTGCTCTCTGTGACTCACTGTAAGATCAGTCTTGGTTTTCAGCTCCAAATTAACCCAAACTCCGAGACAGAACGGTATTTCTCTAGCAGAAAGTTTCTTAGAAGTAATCACACTCCATATTAGCAAATGCATTTTTAAGAACACATCATTTTTTAAACTTTTTACAAATAAAACTTTGAAAAATGTGGTATGAATTTGTATTCAGCCCCCTTTAATTTGAAACCCCTGAGTGAAATTCTATGCAAATACCTGCCTCAATTAAACCAAATCCACCTAAGTGTAGTTTACTCTCAATATAAATGAAGCTATTCTAAAAAAGCCTGGGCAGTTTGTTAGATAATACCAAGACAGCAGATAGTTGTGCAGAGACAGCATTTATCAAATAAGTCTGAAAAACATGGAGAAATCTGCCAGTAAGACAGTGACGCCATTCAAAATCTGACCTTTTATAGAATTTAGCCATCAAATGACACAGATGCACGTAAAACAGAATGCGCTCAAAAAAAAATAGAATGGAGCTCCAAGTTAAAAAAATAGTGTTAATTTGTTCCAAGTAATCCAACTAAGTTTATCCAAGTAAATATATTAAGTTTGTTAAGTTGTCAATGTAAAATAAACATAAATAAAATAAGTTTACCAAACTTAATTTGATTACATGTAACAAATTAACACTTCTTTTTAAGCTAGAGCTACATTTTCTTTTTTCATTGTGTGTGTGGTGAGAAACTAGCATCACCCTGAGCACAACATCCCCACTGTAAAGCACAGCGGAGGCAACGTCATGCTATGGGAATGTTTTTTGGGTTTTTTTAAGTTAACGGGAGGATAGATTAAGCCAAACACCAGGTAATCAAGCCGTAAATGGGTAAAGAATAAGTAGTTTTCAACTGCACAGCACATAAATTATTTGAAATAAATCCTGTTGTTAGTTTTGGATAACTTTGTATCTGCAAATATCGACGTGAGAAACTATTTTAAAATTAATTCAAGACTGTAAAAGCTGTAGAAAACAGTTTTATTTGAACATCCAATGAATTCCCTCGGACCAGATGCACTCGCAGTGAATGGCTATATTCGCTCCCGGCACACGAGCTGCTGTGTCAACAGTACAGTTCATTAGAACAGCCGCCATGTTGTGTCAGCAACAGCTGCAGAGCAGTGCAAGCTCATGGAAATTACATAACAAAACAAAAGTCTAATATTTCAGTGTCAGAGTCCCAAATGCATTCCATGCTGAAGAATGCAAAAATAATAATTAAAAAAAAGCCTTTAAATGAAACCAGAAGTGAGGAAAGAACTCAGAAAAACAAGGCGAGGAAACACAAGGATCAACCGCAACCAATTTTAACATTCAGAAAAATAAAGGAGCAAAAGAAATTGATCTCTAACCACTAAACACAGGCTGCTTTGGCCCCGTAGCAAACGCTGCCGCGGTTTCACGTGTTAGTTATGGGTCTCGTCGCAGAGCCCCGTGTCATACTCGCTGCCCTAATGAATAGGAGCACATCTCCGGTTAAGCGAGAAGACGTGTGGGCACAGCCGCCATCACTCCTGGTTTGTAAATTGCTAAGGGTGCCTGGGCTCCCTGCCAGCGGCAGCATGCTGTCGAAGCAGCAGGAGGGCATCAAGACTTGTTAAAGCCAGCTGCTGTTTGTAGAACTATAACTCACAGAAACAAACTCTGGAGAGGGAAGTAAACAAGGAGACGGGGGTTTAATTTGTTTAGTTTTTTTAGGGGCTTTCCGGACGAGACAAATCGTCTAAATGCGACAAAAAGTTACGAGTCAGCAGGTACACTTAACAGAAAGCAAAACAAGTCGCTTACTTCTTCAACAATAAAATGAAGGTTTGTTTTTTTTTTTACGTGGCCCTGCCATGTCTCGAACAAGGTGGCTGTCTTGTGTCGCAAAGTGCTGCTTGAACTCCACCAGGAGACCCCTCAGGTGTCTGGTTCTGGTGTGCATCACCAGAACCAGAACCAAACATGGAGAAGCAACATTCCGTTTATGTGCACCAGTAATCTGGAGCAAACGTCCTGAAAACTGCCAAACTGCTGAAACATTGAGTTCCTTTAAATCGAGACTAAAACCCCACCTGTTCAGAGTTGCCTTGGATTTATTGCAACTGGAACATTGATCAAAATATCTGATGTCAATTTGCTTGATGATTTCAATAATGGTATTTGACAAAACGTAACGTTTATTGCAGTTTCATAATCGGCTACCATATTGTGTCGTAATGGTATAACACACTTTGAACTGCCTTGTTGGTGAAATGTGCTGTACAAGTTGTCTTTTTAAATATATTAAATTGTAAGCATTTTCAGAAACTGGAGGTCGCTCTAGCCACGTCACCAAATGGGTCCAATAAATTACAACAATAGATTGTGACCAAGGACTTCTGGATCTTTCAGCGCACAATAGCCGAGCAGCAAATGGAGAAAAGTAAGTCTATGATTCGCAATGTTATGAGGCAAGTGGTGCACTTTGAAATGAAAACAAAAGATTTGCCTAACTGAGTCTGTTTACCTTCGCGTGGGAGCTCCACGGAGAAGGATGGTTATTGCTGCAGTTTATCCTCTTGGGTGTAGTGATACGTCCTGCACACGAGATGAGGCGATGCGCAATGTCGGGCTCACGAGAACAAGAGATCAGATTTTACCAACTCTGAGTGATGCTTTGGGCTTTTTGCAATCAGTAGGAAAAAAAAGTCCCAGTGTGAAAAGAGCATGAGTCATAAAAATGATCTAAGGGGCACAATGGAGCAGGTTGATAAAATGTTTTTATTATAGATGGCAACGTAAATAAAACTGGTCGTCTTCATCTGTGACTGTGACAAAGACATTTTTTTTTTTAGGTACAAGTGAAGAATCCCCCTTCCCTTCCTCGGTTGTTTTCAGAAACAAAGTTATGTTTTCACAAACTTTGTATTAAAATGATTGATATTCCAGCGTTGATTCATCCAAATATTGCATTTATTATGCTACTAAAAAGATGAAGAAAAAAACATTTAAAATGATTACGTTTTGTGGTTCCAAAAGCAAAAAGAAATGCTTTATGAACCTCCAAGTTGATTTTAAAGTCTTTGTTCATTACACAACCAGTTCTGGTGTTAATTCTTTTCTTTATTTTAGATTTGTAACAATTGATATAATATAATGCCATGCAGATTCATCAAAACGAACGACACAAAGCTCTTTAGCTGATGCTAACTTTAGCAGTTAATGGTTAACTGGTGTTTGAAATGCTCCAACTCTACCACTTTACATAAATGGGGTTATGTATTTTCTAGGCAAACTGTAATTTTATACCGCCATACAGTAAAAAATGTACTTTCAGTTATTATAAAAATGCAGTATGTGTCAAATATAACGTAAAAGAAAATTGACCTAACATCATAGATGTATCTGACGCTTTGAAATTGGCCTCTGTCTCTTTAAGAAGCTCCTATTCTTCCCGACACTCCCCCTTCATCGCATCATTACAACAACGCTTCTCCATGAGGCCGTTTAAAACTGTTTTTATTAGCGTTTAACTGAGACGTAGTTTGTATGATAAACTCGAGAACAGAATACAGAGCTCAAAAGAGTCAATTCTGCTTAACACCAACCCTTTAAAAGTGGTGGGGAGTCATCATCATTGTTTTTGTAGCAGAGCGTCTCAATATGGAAACAGCGTATTAATTACTTCTGCTCACGCTTCAAAATAAGAGTCTCAAACATTGACAGGATGCCGAGCCTAAAGCACTTATGTTCACATAAGTAGCTTAAACTTATTCACCAGGCCAAGTCTTCTGACTGACAGTAACTAGACGATGCATCGTGAGTCAGACTTCTCGTTGAGGAGAAATGTCCTAGCTTTTTAATATTGCGAGAGGTCATGCCATGGTAAATCCTTTTTTTTATTCAGGATGTTACTATGTTGACACAATATCTTTCGCTCTGGAGGAAAGCACACCGGACTCTGATGAGGAAGAGAACCTCGCCAATGACTCATTTGCCATTTATTCTAAATGAGACCGCAACTCACAAGATCCAAAGTGCAGATTGAAAACCATAAACTCACTTTAAATTCTTTACACCTTGAGTTACTTTTTCCCCTATTGGATAATGTACAAATGGTTCTGCTTACAACCAAACAAAAACTGCTACCTGACCTCTGTAGGTCAGAAAGAGGCGTACTTTGATCCTGCTAGACCAACAGTCTCACTCTGAACATCGACAAACTCAGAAAAATTGCTCTCTCTATAGCCCATTGAGAAGTGTTGGGACTATAGAGAGCTAGTCTCTCTTTATAGAGAGTCTATAGTTTCTCTCTATAGACTCCTAACACTTCTTGATGGACTATAGAGGGAGCGTGCAGGATCTGATGTGAACCACAAAGCTGGAATATGTCACAACTAATGTCTACACTGGAACGATAAAACTTTGATATTTCTCTGTTTTGAGGCTTTAAGCCACAGCACAAATTGGCACATCTACCAGAAACCGTCTGCACAAACACTAAACCCAGTAGGAAGGAACTAAAATGGTTACCGTTTATAGGAAGATGTCGCTTCAACTGCAGCTTTATGCCGACGTGACAAAAGCATTCATGTTCTACACATAAAAAAATGACAGCATTTCTAGAGCAATGGCAAAAAGTAGACCTATTTCTCGCCTTTGTTAAAAACGTTGTCCATTTTACTTTGTGTTCCTCCATACGAACTACAGACATGATCGCATTACCTGAGCGCGCCAAATACCCATCGTTCTGAATTTTATTGAAATTGGCAGAAAGTTTTTATCTTCCAAAAACTCTTTTTCTCTTTTGCCTGAAGTCTAAAAGCCATTAGCGTGAGCCGCAGAAAACGCATACTTCTGCTGTTGTCTGCTCACAGTTCCCAGAGAGCACCAAAATTCACTCGTACCAAAATGAGAAGTGAGAGAGAGAGAGGCGCGCGGAAAATGAGAGAGCAGCATGAATCTAAATAACACACACAGAGGCCCCGTCTGACCCCTTGGTAATTGCCAGCGCCGGCGCATTGATGTGACAAAAGTATTCATCTATCTGTCTCGATCATCCAGCCAGGTGTTCTTGAACCCGACAACCCGGTGCAGGTTAATCAGATAAATAAAACCCCGAGAGTTGCGTTCAAAATGAATTCGGTGCTGCGGAGAGGAGGCGCTGGGTTACAGTCTGAGAAGCTACCGAGACGACACGAGAAGCAAGACTGGGAGCTTACTCCGTCCTTGATGCCATTTCTTTACGTATTTTTTGTTTAGTGAGGAGCAAGACGTATTTCTTTACGTATGGATTATTATATATGAATATACACATGGACGTATGCTAAACTTATCTGATGCTACATTCCCAAACTCCATCTGAACACGTTCAAATTCAATAGATTGGAATATTACTGAAAAACCTTTCTTTCTTCAGCTCAGTTCAATAAGTGAAATACAATTACATAGATTTATCTTACAGGGACTGTTCTCAAGTCTTCATTTTGGTGGGGGTCAGGGGGATTATGATTTTCTGCTAACAGCTAATGAAAACACGACATTTCAGATCAGGATATTGAATCAGACCAATAAAAACATAAAATACAGAAATATTGGTTAAATAAAAAACATATGTTTAATACCTGCTTGAAAGATTGCTGTGTTCAAAAGGTGATTTTAATTTGACAAACTTCATTTGAGCGTAATTCATGGAATATGACCATGTGTTTCTCTCGCTGCATATAAACAGGTTATCTGTCTATATATGTTTAGAGGACATGACCACAAATGCACCACCATGATACAAGGATGCTTCTCGGCAGCAGGTCCTGTAACTCCAGTAAAGGTAGAATACAAAATGAATTAAAAATATAGAGAAAACTCCCAGGATTGGTTTTTTCCATCTCCAAGAGAAATGGAGGCCATTTGTTTTCCAGCAAAAACAATGAACTAAAGCGTCCAGATAAACCTATATGTGTGCAGAAATGGTTTGAAGACGACAACGTTGAAGTTCTGGAGCGGCCCAGTCAAAGCACGGGCCTCAGTCCGACAGAATTCGTAGCAGGACGTGGAAAGGGCCGTTCACGGTTGATCCACACGCGATCCAACAGAGCTTGAACAGTTTTGGTAAGGAAGAATAAAGTAAAAGTGATTGAAACCTGTTAGGATTTTGGTGCATCCAAAACGAGCTTGACGAATCTGTCAAGTTGCTCCTGATCCATCTCCATCTCTGCAGCAGGGAGAACGAGTTTTGCCAATGTTCTGGCCATGTAGTTAAACACTATACGTTGAGAACCACTACTGGGACCTGAGCCACAGTTTTACAAAAAAAAAAAAAAAAGCTGACGCTGACCGCGGGGTCTGATGAATGGGGCCGCCGGCCAAGACTAGAGAGAGCAAATCGGCTGAGCCGAAGCGCGCATTCCCTCTGAAATCAGACTTCCAGCGGCTGATTTACATGCAGCTGAAAACTGCCTCAAAGTATCCGTGGACCTAAGAGGACGAGAAGATCCCCGGGCAGACCCGTCCCTGTGAAAAGGACGGACGGGTTTGGGTGGGGGTGTGGGGGAAATGGCGAGGTAAAGTCAGTGAATGAATTCAAAAAGCCATCAGTGTATGTGGCTGCTCATTCATCTCCACATATTTTTAAAGCAGCACCAGGTAGTGTGTAGCTGCGTTTCCACTGACCACAAAATTGGAAAACAAAAAAGCCAGTTTTGAACCTTTTTCAATAAAAAGGACGAGGTAGGGGGGTTTTTTTTAGCCCTCTCGAAATCGGTGTACAGAACTTCGCAGAATTCCAGTGGAAACACTTTTTTTCATATCACAGCAGTTTCTATACAGCAACAAAGCGCTTATTTGTGGGCGCTGGCCTCATTGGACGGCGCTTTTCATGAAGTGTTAGTCATTCGATAGTGTTCTTCTGTAAAATCGCTGTGTGCGGCCCCAAAAAGCCGCGTACGCAAACGCTTGTACGTACGACGGGTTTTTCCTCCACGGCCTGAATAAGACGGCGATGAGCGCTGGCTGCGTGGCTGAAATACAGATATATCTAATGTAAGTGTTTACATCATCCACGATTTTTTATGATTTGGAAACTTTGTCACCCATGATATTAATTCCACTACTTATTCAACGGAAACTCCACAATTGCGAATTTGTGGGGAGTCCCCCCCCCCCCCCCTACGTTATTAGAGTATCAAACAAAGTTTTGCCCACATCTGTAATGGAAACGCAGCTTGTACTCTACACTCTTCAACATATAACAGGGCTGAGAGGGGACAAAAAGCTTCTCTCTCTACTCACACGCTATATGCAACACGGTGCCTGAACCGAGGCTCCTTTCATCCGCTGTGTTATGGAGGGAAGGCAGGGAGACGTGCAATGATGTGGAGTCTTTAACAGAGGGGTTGACAAAGTGAGATCCAGGCGCACAGCAGGACGCTGCAGCGAAGCTTTGAGGCTGTTTCTATCTATCACAGTCAGACTAAGGTGTGCGCGCAACGGTATTTGCAACATAAATATAATAGGTGGCATTTATGACGTGAATACCGACGTCCTCAATCATCTAATCCCAACTCTGTAAATATCAGCCTCTCCGCGTCAGTGTGAGGGTTGGAATGAGAGTGCGCACTCGGCTGCTTATCTCCGCCATGCAGATGTTTGGCCCCTGGTCTTCCATCACTCCGCTTCCTTGTTAACAGGCTGCAAGCCAGCCGGAGTGTCACGTCTTGACACATATTGCCCGGCTCCTCTTCTTCCCCTTCCGGTACGAACCACTTGTTTTGAAGTTCCAGCACATCCGGGACGCATTTACACCTCAGGAAGATCGACGCGAATAGTTTTGGCTTCTCATCAGCCGAGTGTAGAGGATTGAGTTTAAGGCGACACACAGGTGAGTCTCATTTCCTCTTTGGCCTAATCCAAAGAGAAAAAAAAAATCAATATATCCCGGCTTTAATCCACCAACTCTGAGAAGTAATAGACTTTTTTTCATAATTAATTATTTACATGATTGCAATTATTATTATAATTTCTTTTTAAAGAAAATAACTTATTTTCACTTTCATCTTCCCGGTGAGAAGACGGCGGGGCCTCCCAGAGCCGACCGTCTCTGTTTTTGCCAGGACATTAATCACTGTCACGCTCCTCTGTGCTCTTTCCGTGTCTGCCTGAGTCTGAAATAGACCCGCCGCCTCGCCTCGCCTGGCCTCACTCGCGCCCCCCCCCCCCCGCCCTCAGTCCCGCTCCGCCCCGGCGGAGAACCACCTTCATCGCCATAGCAACCAAAGCCAACCCGAGCGGAGCTGCGGAGGTAGTGGGGCACAAAAAATGTGTTTAACAATCGAAACTCTTGCCGCTTGAGGACGCAGGACCCGACGCGCCATCGCTCCTGTTGCACCCCGGCGGACCTGCTTTCTCAGTCGTGAAAGATAGCACAATCTTAGCACACTGGACTCCCAGCTGATCCCTGCCATGTCAAAAAAAAAAAAAAGTCAAAGTTCCTATTCTTAAGCCTCCACACTCAGACATTAAGTTGGATTCATGTTTTCATTATGTTCTCAATGTGTTCCACCCTCTGAGCCGGTAATTAAGGCCATTCTTTCGGCGGCCTCGGATACAACTCTCCAGACCAAAAATGAGCCTCTCAACGTGTAACATGGATCACAAATCCGCCATTTTGGCAAAGAAAGAGCCGAACCCCCCCACCGGTTCTTTGGCTCGACACCAAGAGCGTTCTGGCAAGAGGCAGAGGAAAAAAGGTTAAGGCTTGCAGCGGAGTGGATCCCTCCCGAACCTCTGGCAGGTTCAGCTCGAGGCGCAGCTTGGTGCTGCTCGCTGGGGTCACCCGGGGTCAAGTGAAAGAAAAGAAAGAGAGCAGACAATAAATAATAAGCCTGTTTGATTCCGTGAGAAATGCCGAGACGTTTTTTTTTTTTTTTTTTTTTACATCTGATACGGGGAGCTGCATCTTTAGCTGTCACATGAAATAATATCTGTTCTCCGTTATTGCCTCTGTTCTGTCACTGGAATAGAATGTTGTCACTTTGAGTGTCAGCAAGAGATATTTATATATTTAATCTGAATGCCTCTGAACCAAACGAACCCCATCTCGGTCCTGGCACATTTCTTCTCTTTGTTGTGCTGCGGATATGAAAGGCTGTATTTTCACCCATTAGGACCTAAAGCTCCCTTTAAAAGCATTCTAAAGACTTTTCTGTGTCTGAAAATACCCCCTACTAATGGAATGCGTCTGAAAAAAAACATCCTGACAGAATTGTCACCCCAAGCCTTTATTTCTTCGCCCTGTGATGCAAACAAAAAACACAGACGGGATTTCAAATTGTTTCCTTTTACTGAAGGCACAGCTAAAGCTTTGATTTGTTTCGGACGACGGCGTACGCGTCCAAAGCCCACTTTTAAAATGACGTTGCAAGATGACGGAAACTGCTGGAGGAGTGGCTGTGATTTCGTTCCATCAGAAACCATCTGTAAATACATGCTTGTTTTGTTTCTTAAAAATGCAAAAACACATAAGAGTCGCAGAATTTGCTGGAAAGACACTGGATACGTCGACATCGAGAATTATTGATTCTTTTTTTGTTGTTTTTATGTGTGAAGTGTCGCCAAACTGGTGGCACAACCTTCCCTGTTTCATCCACATTTTCACTCCACACCTTTGTTGTTCGGTTTCAAGGAGTTATTAGACATGGTGGCAAAACTTGACACTGCTGCTGCGCAAGTTACTCAACAGGTTGTTGCTAGGCAACAACCTGTTGCCTAGCCTTGTTTAGCCCGCTGTTAGAGGTTGACCACTGCAAGGCTTTCTTCTGCCTACACCTCCCAGAATGCTGTGCAGTTCTGGCTCGGAGTTCAGTGAATATTCTATATATTGAATACTCCATCAGATGTATTATCTATTGATATTGATCACGTGTTATTGATTTGTCCCGTATTTTCACCCTAGTGTGAGTATAAATGTACCAAGCAGTATGTCGTTTTTCTCAGTCCTTAAGCCAAAGTGGCGCCCATTAGCTTTTAGTCTTTCTGATTTTAGTTTAGAGAAATTATGTTAGATATATAAATAGGCTGTAAACACAATTGTAGTTGTTAGCAAGAGGTGAAATGATTCCATGTTGGCAGCAGTAAAAAAAAAAACGGATTCTATGGTTTTTTATTAGCTTTTTTCTTTTGTATTTAACTTGTTTTACGTTGGTGTACAGCACCTTGGTCCTACCGCCGGTGTTGTTTCAAGTGCGCTCTATACATAAATTGACTTTCACAGAAAGGACAGAGGTCAGGGGCATCCTGTAAATGTCGCCACTCTGTTGAAAAATAAAAACGATTGATTAAAATGACAATGAAGTCTGTCAGGAGAGGAAGCAACCGCAGAAAATGAACTTCTCTTCTAAACGCAGACAAAACAGCCATCTTTCCTCAAATTGTAACCAAGATAGAAACACAAGACACACAACAGTATTCAAAGCAGCCAGGTTAACTTCCTGCTGTTATTGTGTCTTATGCACTTGCAGCTGCTCTGCTGCAGCTTCCCTTTGTGGATCTCAGTTAAATCTCTGTGTAAATTCTGAATTAATGCCGCTGTAATCCTCCTCCTCGCTATCTTGACCGCAGGTTGTCATTCTGCTGTAATTCTGACCTCTGGGCCTGTATTCACTTCACTATGCTACTCTGACAAGGCGACCTCAGGCTTCCCGTATCAATTTCTGCATAATTTCATTCTGTTCTTCTTTCTCTTTTTTTCTTCCAAATCCAAGAGCTGTACACTAGGAGCAAACATACTGAGAAGAGATACATTGTTAAAAAAAAAAGGGTTTTGAAAGGAAAACGATCACACTTAACCGAATCAAACAAATTGCTCCTAAATTCACAGAGGTTCAGAAAATATGCTCGTTTTTACAAAGAGCGGTTCCTGTTAACACGCTGCCAAGTACACACAGTCAGAAGAGCGAACACAGCAGTGAGCATAAGCTCACAAATAGTTCTTGTGAAAACAGTGTGGTAACCGAGAGATGCAATTATGCGCAACTCGCACTCCTCGAGATGCAAGGTTAGTCCTTTCATAAGACGAACAGGAGAGAACATTTCCAGGCTCTTTGTTTTTTTACCAGGCAAAAAGGAGAATACGAGAAGACAACGACAATAAATGTTACAATCACAGAGCAGTACTGTGCATTTGAAATTGTTGGTATTATGTTTGGCTCTGACTGGCTTGTGAAAGTCACGCATTTTCTAAATCTTTTTTGTGAATTATATGTTGGCTGAGATCAATTCGTTGATTGTTAAAGAAGAGTTAGCTTAGTTCGCCTAGTTTCTCACAAAAACTCCTTATGATTTAGAGAGACCAGTTCATATTTTCGGGACTGTGGGAGGAAGTCGGGAGTATCTGGAGAGAACCCACATAAGCACAGGGAGAACGAGCAAACTCCACATAGAAAGACCCCAGGTTGGGATTTGAGCCCAGCTCCATCTTACTGTAAGACAACAGTGCTAGCAACTGTTAACTTTGTGCAAAAATTATGCATTCCAAGCATTATGTACTTGCATTTTTGGATGCTAATGTAAGATTTAGCCAGCTGGACAGAGTCCGACAGCAGCAGATGCTCACATGTACGCCAGTTCCCAAACTGCTAAAGGTCGCAGCGTGTTGGAAACAGACGAGAACGAGGAAAACAGATATTATCACGTGACTGATTTCTTTTACTAACTGAAACACAATCTCAACATCGTGCCGGTCTATTTTCCCCGTAACATTGTGCGGAAACATCTTCTCAAACATCAAGAAAACGACAGGAATGGGGAGTAAAAAAGGAGTGAATCTCAGGTACTTAAACGGACAGTTCTTCATCGGCTACTTGTACATTTTTCTGCTGTGTTATTCTCCAAGCCAAAATCTGGGTGAGGTGCAACTTCTCTGAAGGACATTAAGTGTGGAATCATTCGAAAAATGCTACTAATCCAAACCTTGGCATGTGGCTGTTCAATTATACGTGTTACAGGAACGCAGAGGAGAGGCCAGCTGCCTGATTTTGCTAACCACTATTACCCAAGCCTACCAATAAACGACAGAGCGTCCAAGACCACACGTATTCACAGCTGTAAACACAGACATTCCAATAAACAGCCACATTCACCAGAATCAGACTGTTGACCGGCAGAGATCCATGAGCTGCGCTGCTCTCTAATGAGCCAGCCTCCCCAGAGGCAGCTAATCACAATCTGACTCTGGAAACAACAGCCAGCCTGATGAAACTGTAGCACATCGGCAACCCTTCTCAAAATTTGTCTAATAGCCTTCAAAACCTCTCGCACTGACGCAATACCAAACATAATGCACAGTGCTTTACAGCAGGACGACGGATAAAGACGTTTTTAAGGTCGCTCTGCTTATTTTCAGAGCGTGAATTCATAACTGGATAAGTGCCCCAGGAGTTTCGAGTGTGCCTGCCTCCAATCCCGGTTTGAGGGGCTTACAACAAACCTATTATTACAAACTGAGTGATTCTGTGCGGAAGAGACAGGGCCATTGCAGAGAACGTCGGTGGTAAAATTAAACCCTATTCCACAAGGAGATGTTTTTTTCTTCTTCTTCTTAAAGTAGCATTCAGAACCATTATAAGGCAGCAAATCCTTGAGAAGAATGCTTGAGGATTCAATGCAACCGTACGACATCAGTCATTTTCCTATTAATGTTGAGTGTATTAAAGGAAAACTACGTAAAAGCAGTCCTTTCAACATCCACCTGTGACCATGTGGATAGTCTTTACTTGGACATAACCTACCAATTCCCTGAAAAACGTATGTATTACATTTCAAAGTGACAGGGCGTTTTAACTCGATGTATAAATAAATCAATGAGGAACAACAAAATACTGTTTCCAGACCTGAATACGATTACTGTGGGAAATTTGGCACTAGAGTTTCAAAAGGCTCTTTTTGCTGCCTACAGTAAATAAAAACCCAAATGAGGGGAATGTGTTTTGACACAACTGTGCTCCCCGTTCAAATAAAATTTAGTCTCAGAGACAACATTAAAGCTGTTCTGGCGGTTCCGAATTAAAAATGTAAGGATTCCGAAAAGGTAATCCCTCTGGCAGTAATAATCACAAGGCTAATATGGATTCATGGTATAAATAAAACATCCACAGTGCTCATCACCTCTGCAAACGTCTGTGGTCATTTTTCTTTATCGATGTCTATGATTAAGTATTGATTGATTTGGTTGGGTAGAACGATGGCGCAGATGATCAGGAACAAATGGGTTTTTGGTTGGCTGACTGACAGGTGAATGTTAGACTAAAACACAAAAACTTAGATTGTTTTCCATCTCTGAACACACCATATCAAGCCTCCTAACCACAAACCACATTGGTAAACCTGTTGTGATGAGATAAGTGGGGGTTTAAAACGCCTTAAAATGTTGCACAACTTAAATCATCCTGCAATGACATGTGGGAACACAAGATTACAGGAAAGGAGAATGTTCCGGTGTTCTGTTGTATATGTCATGTTATTATTTAATCTGTTGTGGATTGGTGAGGGGCGGGATCACGTGGTATTAGTGATTGTAGATCACCTGTTGCGGACCTAGTGACTTTAGTGAGTGGGTGATGGGGGAGGTTTACTTTTTGCTGACCGCCTTATGCTAGTATGGTTTTTTTGTCCTTGATCACTGTTTAAACCTGCGGATCCGGTTTTAATGCTCTTTTGGACACTGTTCTTGAATATTGACAATATGACAAAATAAAACCATCTTAACTGCATCCTGGATTGGCGTTTTTGATCAGCTGGCGTGTTAACAAGGATTCCCCTATTCAGCTGCTCGGCGACTTTGTTTGACAGTCGCTAATATAATCTATCCAAGGTTATTCAGAAGCCTTACATTTGGTTACATGTTTAGCTCCTGATGGAAGAGAGTTCTTTAGAGTTACAACCACAGGGAGTCACAGTTAACTAGAACTTATGTTGGCTTTTACCAGATCGCAACCCAACTTAACACCTGTGGTAGATTTTGGACAGGCGTTTTAGACAGACCTACCCAAGCCAACACTGGTTTCTAGAATCAGTGTCAAGATCCAGATAAGCTGTTCTGGCATCCCATCGTCACTCTGTCAGTCCCTTGCTTTTGTGCTGTTTATCTTATTAGCTTTCTGAAGACGTCACCATTAGGACAAATGAAAATGCTTCTGTATCAATCCCGCTCATTGATACGGGAAATTGCTTGATTTATGTCTCCGTAATCCAGCCTTGAAAACCAAAGAAATCAACCTTCTTCAACATGGCAATTGTTGATTCTCAGTAGATGCTCATCTTCCTTAAATATCCTCAGTGACGTCTAACGTGAAATAAGAGCACTCCAATGTCTTTAAAACTATCTATTAGCCCATAGAGCTCAAAGAAACCCACAGTAAAGGGGTATTCTAGGAGCGGAACGAGAACAATGTTCCCACCGTCCCCACAATGAGCACAACACCCATCTTCCAACTCAATCCTCTGGGTCACATCAAGCTTTGAATAAGTTCCCTTCCTAAAGCTTCTAGGGGTTTCAGCCGTGCATCCAGAGCATCAATGGAAACAGTGTGCACCCCCAGCCGCCCCCACCGCCACCCCTGCAATGGCCAAATCAACTGTGGGAGCACTTTCTTTTCCTTTCGCCCTTCTTTTATTCTCATCCTGCTCAGACCATGCCAAGGTTCAACAGAAGAGGGACGGAAAAAATAAAAAAAAGGCGCATGCCTTCACGTCCGCTTCGCATGCACACAAAGGGGTAAAAAAAAAAAGCTCAGATTGCTCAGACATGCACGCATGCGTACACGCACATGTGCGCACCTCGAATAAAACCGAGAGAGGCAGAAATCACTGAAATGATTAAGTTCAAGTTTAAGGATGCCCTTCTACAAATAATCGTCCAAAATGTCTCACTAGGGTTTTGCTCGTTCGGACACTAAAATCATCTGTATATGAAAGAGGATGCCCTACAATTTGGCTGCACTCTGATTGTCTTTGGAGTTTTTTGTGTCCTCCCTATTCAGACAGAAACTACTGTTGCATAAATTTGCAAGTTTAAAAGGCTCGACCCAGCTTGTTTTATGCCCTAAGTAGTGCATTCTACTCTAGCCTATATCTTTTCTTTGTGATAGCGACCAAGGATAGGTGAAACAAACACGATGATGTCGACGCGACATATTGAGACTGCTGGGTCGGATCAAGCGTTAATTAGCGGCGTTGCAGACAGAATGCGGGAACGCTCGCTTCCATATCGGATTTCACAGACAGGGAGGTTGTGTGTCAGAGCAGAGCAAGGCCAGGTTACAGACAGAGGGAGGCCTGTGAGTGAAGGCCTCTGCATTCAGGAACAATGAGATCCTAGGAGACTGACGGGACTCAGAGAGACAGGGTGGAATTATTCATTTCAACGCTCCTGCTCAGACCACCGGCTTCCCGCTGTAATTGTCCGCTAATTACGAGCTGCACTTTCTCCCTCAGTGCCCAAAGATCACGCCCGCATTTTCATCTGGTTGTTGTTAAGGTGAGCCACAGCCTACAAGTTCTCTACTGACAGCAAAACTGGCCACGGACCGCTACGAAATGCAGCAAAACAAAAAAGTGTAAGCCGAATCCAAGAGCGAAATTCCTCGCTAGGAAACAGCCGAGGAGTGATTTCATTTTGAATAAAGCGAAGGGAGCTCAGGTACAGGACCTCAATCAGGTTTCGGAGTGCGTGCGAATTGAAAATGGCGACATTTGTGTCACCGCTGTGGGACAACATAATCACATTCAGGTGACGCGGCTCTGCATTCCCGCTGTAAAGAACAGGAGGATATTGAGGTGAAAAGCTGCCATCTCAAATCATAGCGCCCGAAGCTATGATTTCAGATCTGGTGTCATATTTACATAAGAGTGAGCAACACACCCTTCGATGTTGTCCTGAATACACAGGGCGACTTTCAAGAGACGTCTCGCTCTGTGTGCGTCTTCCTTCTCCTTAAATGCCTGAAACGA
The DNA here is from genome assembly GCF_001444195.1 of Xiphophorus couchianus. Taxonomy (NCBI): domain Eukaryota; kingdom Metazoa; phylum Chordata; class Actinopteri; order Cyprinodontiformes; family Poeciliidae; genus Xiphophorus; species Xiphophorus couchianus. The sequence goes on along the minus strand of NC_040234.1, from coordinate 7,465,403 downwards.
AAGAGGAGGATGTCTACATTGTGACTTACTACCATCCTCCTTGGGGAAAACCACACTGAAGTGCTAAAAGAAAAAAAAAACTATTCACATCCATAAGGTTTTCCACATGTGTCTTAACACAAGGGAGTAGCTTAAAGCAGGATTTGATTATGAACAACTCTTCTAAGCTTCAGACATCTCATCGACTTTTGTTCAAGACATGAATAAGAGTATGGCACAACTGAGCCTCACCATCGTCTTCCTATGCTATTCCGCTCGATTCAAATCTCGCTTACACTTCAATCTGTGCTTTCTCCTATTCACTTGGATTCCTCCATTAGAAGTCGAACCGAACAGAAGGAGAAGTTGTAAACAATAATGTTGATTTTGTGTGCCGTTTTTGAATTGTAGTTTGCCTGTGGTTTTAGTAATACTGGCAGTGAAAGTGAATGGAGCCATTCAGTCTGTGTTGGCCACGCTTTCAAATTCTGAATTAACATTAATAGCCGTCTTTTTCGGCTCTGCACCTCTGTCTTTGCAGTGGAGGATGGTTGTTTACATTTTCCGGTAAGATTCATTGGGTCAAACTACATACGTCATCGGCAAATGTTAGCGATTGGGTGAAATGTAAAACCTAAACAGAGTCCAGGCATCCAGCAACCAATTATTTCTCAATAGTCAAGAGCCCGGACCCCCTGTGCAAAGCAAATAGCATTGGACCAGGGGCTGGTTGTTGCCAGCCCCTGATATCCGGCCTGACATCTTGGCAAGACATGGCCATCCACCTAACCCAGGAAGTTGAGTAGGGAAAGCATTAGTCAAATATTAATCAAATGTAGCCATGTGATCCATGGTAACTATCAAGATCCATTGTTCAAGTGGTAAAACATCTATCCTCCACAAATCTGCCTTCTATCACAGAAAACTAACACAGTACATCACCTTGAACACACCATTCCCACTACAAAAATGGTGGAGGGGATTCTTTTCTTTCAGCAGGCACAAGGAACCTAATCAGAGTTAGCCTAGCCATCGCCTTCCTATACGACAAACCACTCGATTCCCAGCTCCCTTCAGTGCATCCTCTGGGATTTCTCCCATGGAACTCCATTTCTATATAGGGTTGTAATTTGTCTACGACAGGGAAAAGAAGTAACGAAGCCATTCTGTCCGTGTTGGCCACGCCTACAAATACTGAGCAATTAAAGTCGGAGCAAGAGGAATGTCTGAGTGATTTTATTGCTGGAAAAGGTGTTATGGGGCAAGTCCCTGCACAGTTGTTTACATTTCCATTAGCAATGGGGTAAAATGTAAAACTTCGACAGAGTTCACACCTCAAGCAAGCAATTGTTTCTCAATAGACAGGGGTCCAGACCCTCTGTGTGAAGTAAAGCATAGGAAAAGGGGCTGGTTTTTACTAGGCTGGGTCAGTTTAAGATAAGATAAGATTTATTTGTCATTGTCATCAACAGATTACAATGAGATTGAGATTTGCTCGACTCGAGTTAAGATGCAGGTTATGTGTATATAATATACAAAGATAAAGAAATAAATAGTACAAAATGAGAAATAAATAGACATCAGAAGATGGTTGCAGCGCCTGGAGGTGTCGCAACAGAATTTACATTTTTTAACAAAGTTGTGTCAAGAGCAGAAGTTCTTATGCCTTTGAAGTTAGTGCCATGATTGCCATCGGGTAAAAACTGTTTTTTAGGCGATTTGTTCTGGTTTTTATTGCTCTGTATCTCTTGCCTGATGGCAGCAGCTGGAAGAGACCATGGCCAGGATGTGAAGAGTCATTTAAAATGTCCAAAACTTTCTTGCGGAGCCTGGAAGTGTAAATCTGTTCCATAGTGGGGAGATGGTTCAGCCTATGGTTCTCTCTGCTGCCCTAACAACCCTCTGGAGCGCCTTCTTGTCCGCAGATGTGCTACTGCCGTACCAGACACACAGACTGTACGTGAGCACACTCTCTATGGAGCAGTGATAGAAGGCCTGCAGCAGGTCTGAGGGGAGACGGTTCTTCTTGAGTATTCTCAGAAAGTACAGTCTCTGCTGTGCCTTCTTCAACAGCTCCTTGGTGTTGGTGCTCTAGGTTGATGGAAAGAAGCTTGGAACTAACTAAGACAAGGTAATCCTGGACCAGAACCTGTTACACGTGATTTGAAAATGGACTGGAAATTTAACCTCTAGCAGACCAGTGACCCAAAACACACTGTCAAAGCTCCAAAGTTGGATTGCCCTATTAGATTCAGGACTTAGGTACTGAATCTACAATCTTTTCACATATGCTCTATTTAATCTGACTGAGCTTGAGCTATTTTGCCAAGAAGAATTGGCAGATATTCCTGTCTCTAGGTGACCAAATCCGGTAGAGTCACACCCTGAAAGACTTGCAGCTGTAACCACATCATGTAGTGATTCTGCAAAGTATTGACTTCCAGCCAGCATAATGAATTGCCCCTAACAACCAAAGGGAAAAAAAGTGAAGTCTGGTCCACTTGAGAGACAGCAGATGTTCTGAAAAACTGATTTTACATAGACGACAGGTTTCCAAAAAGCTTGAGAAATGCCATGCTGTAAAAACGGTTTGCTTCAACTCTCTGACTCACTTTGGCTCGGCGGGTGGGAAAAGCTGCACCTGAAGATGACAAAAGAAGTCACTCCACGCTGGGATGAAACATTGTTTTTCCCTCGAATTTCTCAATGCGCTTGTGAGAACTGTTGATAAAAGCCGGTGAGAGGAAATTACACAAAGAGCGTGGCACTAGACTAGACTTAATCATGCCTCTTATCTGCATCCGTCTGTTATCTCTTTAGACAGACAGATTCACCGCAACACCCACACGCTTTGTGAAGGTCAGACCGTACTCCTCCTTTTGTTCTCAGGGTAATTTCAGATGAACGAGAGGACAGATCAAGTTCTCCTGGCATTAAACTTTCATAGCCGTTTGTCCCTCTCAAATCATGCCCGACAACAAAAAACAATTCAAATGGCGCGGTTTACAAATTTCAGGTAAAGAGGCCGCCGCCTCGTCTACTCTATGACACTTATCATATTTGTTAATGGGGATGAATTATTCATGCCGGCATCAGATGACACGCAGATACGAGCTCCTGCGTGTCATTGAAACAAAACGATCCCACACGCTGTACAGCAGGGACAAAGAGAACCGGGAAGAAGGTGAAAGTAGAGAAAGAAGTAGTTCAGGAGGCTGAGAAAGGGGAGAATGTTGGGAGTGTTTTTGGGGCGCTGGTTTGGTACCCCTCTCACCCAACCCACCCAGCCACCCACCTGTCAAGAGACCCTCATAAGTTCATCAAAGATGAAAACCTCTTTTCCATTTGAAAGGACGGAACCGGGAAACTAAAGGAGGCTCCTAGGCTTACAAAGGCGTTAATCATCCATAGGACAAGCATGTGGGCCTGACAAAACCAGGAAGGAATAAATGAATATCAATCAAAAGTTGTTGGGGGGATAAATGTATATATGGCATTCATCGCACGTGTTGACGAGCGAACAAAGCAACAAAAACCGAAGTCAAGCCAACTCCACAGGGTACAGATGAGGCTGTTAAAATGTATGGCTGAATATGCATGAGGACGGGATAACGATATGATTTGTCACTAAGTTAAGATTAATTGATTGATTTCATGCCACCAAATACTTTTCTCTGCGCGCTTCTGAAAGGCACAGTTGTTTCAAAGCACAACAGGGGTTGCTGCCAAAGGATTTTCAGAGGGTTGAGTCACTAACGGTTTGGGACACCTCAAAATGCAAAAAGTCCAGAATTCAATGAGTTTGACGATGCTTGTCGTCTGAGATTTAAAGCTAGGAGCCAGGATTTCCGGCAAAATAAATCAAATTCCCTTTTACGTTTCAATTTCAACCCACAGGGGAAAAGTTTTCTTTTATGCTTTGCTATGTTGTTATCATTAATTAATCTAGATTCGAGAAACACACCTGCCTGGTAGCATCACACAAGGAATAAAGCAGCTGATTAACGTTCTTTTTAGAAGAAGAAGAAGAATTACTTTATTCATCCCAGCAGGGAAATTATTTCGCAGTTACAGCAAGAATTTTTTATACACAGATTAACACACACACAACGGGAGCTGCGTCTGCAGGCAGCCAGCTGAGCCGGCGCCATTTTTGAAGGAGGACATGCGGAAAAGGTCGTCGGGACCGGGAGTCGAACCCGCGACTAACCCGCGAGGTCTAAGGCCTCCAAATGTGGGGCGTGCTAACCCCCTGCGCCACCACAGCACGCCCCAATTAGATTGACCATCTGTGTTTTTCTATTCGTTTTTGCCTCTTCGATCTCAACTTCCTTCCATACTCCTACTTCAAATATGTATTGAGAGTCAGATTTGAAAACACAGTTGGGGTTATGGTTAGGTTTAGGGTGAGTCCTAACCCTAACCCAGGGAAACATTGGTTAACAAATAAAACACACAAAAGCAGCTTGTTAAGACGAGCAGAACAGACTGAAGTGGAACTATTAGCGGTTCAGAATCTGTCAAAAGTTGCTCTTCGGCTGTTAGTTTCACTAATTCCTGCCGATAAGCTCGATTTCTTGCATCTCTGTGATGGCAGTGATTCAAATACAAGCAAACCATAATTAGCAGGGTTCTGTTTGCTTGGGAGGTTGTTTTTTTTTTTTTAATGAATTTTGAGAACTTTGTATAACTTGCTGCTGGTACATCTGAAATCTTCCCAACGTGGTGACAGTAAATAATTTATTCCCCCCACTCTATTCTTCATTTCCCAGCTACATTACCTTTAAACGCTGTCTTTTATGGAAGACAAACGAGCAGAAATAAAAAATGAAGAGATGATGTTGTGACGGCCAGCAAAATTACAGGGGGCCTCCCGCCCTCCCAGCCCCCTTTGGCACCATCAAGCACTTAATCCAAAGCACAAACTTGTCAACCTTTGCCAACACAAACTCCTGCCATGCTCGATCGGATTTTAAAGCTGTTTTACTCCTAACGAGTGCAGCGCCAATTTGTGATGTTGACGCCGAACAACAGCATTTCAATGAAATTCTGCGCACGCCGCAGTCCGGATAAGGCGAAACTGCCACCCTAAGCAGTCCTGAGCCACTCTCCTGACATGTATAAGAAAAAAGTTGTTTGATTCATGCGGTAGGACTGAGTGTGATATTTTCAGCAATGAAGACAGGCAGGAAATGGAGCAAATCTGTTTAAGAGCCAATGGCAGATAAAAGCTTGTTCAAAGGTGCTTGAAATGTAAGCACTTCAGACGGGAAAAGTCACCCAAGCGATCATCCGTGAAAGCAACCAACTTTATAAATGTCTTTATTCATTTGTTGGACCTTTGCTCCACCACACTGAAGCCGGTTTTTTTTTCCTGCTTCTGTGCCAGTGAACGTCACCTGGTAAGGTGCAGCACAGTACCGCTCAACACTGCCCTCTGTCGGGGCTTTAAGGAAAAGCTCCACAGATTCAACTCCCCATTAATCAGCTTCAAAAAACATGCAAGGAGAGCTTCTAATGCCTTTTTTCTTTTCATCACGTTCAACCTTTCTTTGGTCGTGTCATTTGCAGTCCAGTGGATCTCTCCCTGTCGGACATTTATCCTTGTTTAAGGATTCGCGATTAAGCGAAATCTGGACTGGATCAAGGAGAAACGGGAGAAGCAATCCATCCCAAGTGACAAGCTCATGAATACAGACTTTCTGGGCTCAAGTATAAGCGATATCAGCCTCGAAGGTGATTGTAAATTATTATTATTATTTTTATTTAAAAAGAAATTCTGGGGGTAAAATGTGAAACACGTGTAATGCTTCTTCCCGCGCGTAAAAGCTGCTTATGTAGACAATGAAAGCCACCAGATACAATTGACCATGCCTTAATTGTAACAGGAAAAACAAGGATGACAAGAGTCAAACGAGAGCTTAGATTTTTGTTAGACAGTTTTTTTTGTCGCAAATGAAGCTTCACCCACATACACACGCACACACAAATCTCTGCGCGATAGATTTATTTCTTTTTTCTTTAGCCCCTTTCCTAAACTGCTATTCTCAGTGGACTCCAGGAGCACAAAGTAAGTTTGAGACAGAGCTACTGTCGGGCAGGCTGAGGCAGCTCCTGCAGCCCACAAATGCGCCTCTGATCCTGGGATGAAACGTGAGTGGAAAGTAAAACTGGCCAGGCATAAAAAAAAAAAAACTACAACATTTAATAATAATAAAAAAAAACCCTTCCCTTAACAACACCTTGACATAGAAGAAACAACCAAAAATGTTGAAGCCTAAATAAAGAAAGTGAGAAAATGTTGTAGAAAGTGTCTGCGATTTTATATTATTTATAATAAAAAGAGCAAAACCCCTAATTATGCACATGGTATTGTGTTGAAGGAGGGTTGGTCCCGAGAGAGACGGACCCCTCCGCATGCCTGAATAGAGCTCCAAAGTGGCCACACCATTACTGATTGTGGGTGGTGTGCATGCAATAAGCGGCTTGTTTACTGTGTAAATGATAATAAGAAAAATAATGACTCAATGTCAGATTACATTATTTCCGCCCCTGAATGCAAAACCGATGCAGAATCCGACCTGAAAACTGAGCGACCACACACCCGAAAAAGTGCTTTGCTTTTCTCATCCCAAGGCATTCTTTGCAACAACAAAAGAAAAGTGATGTGGGTTTTTTTTTTTTTTTTTTTCTTTCTTTCCTCTTACCTCTAATGCGGGTTGTATTCCTCTGGACCATGAAAAAAAAAAATGCCAGTCGGATGAAAACACATAAAAAAAAACAAATAAATAAAAACAAACAACAAGGGGGAAGGAGGTAGTGGGAGGGGAGGGAGGGGGCGTAAAAGATCTCGCACTTTTCTGCAGCGGAGCCAGAATAGAAACAGGCTCTACGTGTTTCCTCAGCCACTGCGCGTTCCTCTCCGAGAGACCTGCAGCCGATAACTGCGCTCTCTGCTCCTCCGTCGGGCGATACCACCGGGCTAAAGAGGGGAGGGGGAGGCGGGGAGAGGAGAGAGAACCGGGGAAGGAGAAGAAAAGGAGGGAGGAGGCTGTGGGAGGGAGTGGAGAGAGAGAGAGAGATGGGGCCGATTTGCAGGCGAGGTGGGGAGGAAAGACGCGCGCAACCTGCCAGAACTGGAAGTGTGTGTGCGTGCGTGTGCATTGGGTGTGTGTGTGTGTGCGTGTGTGTGCGTGGGTGTGTTGGTCGCTGCGGACTCCAGACCGGATCAAAATGAAGAGAGCCCGGGGCTTCTGGGAAACGATTTGGCCCCTGCATGTTGGTGGGGGGTGTGCTGGAGCCTGTACCTGCGGTGTCTGCGCTGGGTGGTGGTGGTGGTGGTGGTAATCTAGCAATTGAACTCCCTGGGCATCAAGGAACCTTTAACAACAAACACAAGTTTTGTCTCATCTGCGCAGATGCAAAACTAGCCAAGGTGGATCTGTTTTAGTCAACTCTGTTATATTCTATTCTGGACATTTTTTCTTTAAAGTTCATAGTTTAAACTTATACCTATTCTATTTTGGACATTTAAAAAAATAAGCAAAGCAACAGAAACAACAAATAAAATGAATTGTTAAGTCTCTGTAAACAAAGCCATCCTTCAAAAAACAGCGCTAGTAAGACCGAAGGCTTTTGTTGTCCAGTTTTTGGTAGAAAGAGAGAAGAGAGAGAGAGAAAAGAGCAAAATGATAAATCATGCAAACGGGAATTATTGAGCTTGTTTTCATTTATCTGTTTAATTGAATTATTATTTATTGCTTGACATTTTGCACCGTTTCTTACTTAAATTTGTTGGATTCCTTCCAAAAACCAAGCTTTTGAGGCTAGGCCGTACATTTCCAACCATGTAGAAGCCAGGGGACCGACTCTTAAGTTTAGCTGCTTAATGATGGGTGTTTGGTATCATTGTATCATCCTGCTGGTACGTAGACACTACTAATCATTATGCAGTGTTCTTATAGGTCTGAAAGCCTTACCTTGCAGGCAGATTATGCAGACTGGTATTAAAGAAAAGCTACCAAACAGACAGACTACAATCTTGTCCACAATATTCAGTCAAATTATGTTGGGAAATATAGCCATTTGGATAGATAGATAGATAGATAGATAGATAGATAGATAGATAGATAGATAGATAGATAGATAGATAGATAGATAGATAGATAGATAGATAGATAGATAGATAGATAGAAAGAATGTGGTTGAATGAGTACAAAAGTAAATTCAAATACATTCAGCATTTTTCATATTGTCTTACTTTATTCATACAGATCACGGACTGCAAAATATGAGTCCATCGAGTATAGCTGATCAGGCTGAAAGAAACGGTCCAAACAGACCGTTTCTTATTTATTAATTTATCAATTAATAAATTTATTAATTATTAAAATTATTAATTTATCATTTAATAAATAGATAAAAATCTATGTATTAATTACCCGCTATAATGTAATTACATGCCAGTCTTGCCATATTTTGCTAAAAAGCATTTATCATGTAGTCTACCGTGTTCAGACTGGAGAGATAGAGAACGGCGGGGTGTTTGGGCCAGCTCAGGGTGGAAGGCTGCAGGTGCATACTATGTCCTTCCCGTGTCAATTTGAACAAGGACTTCATTTCCCAGGGTGCTCCGCGCCTCGCCCTACAATCCGTGGAAATCCGAATGCGCCTGCGTATCCAGACGTGGCAACGGCATCATGGCCTCCTGGATCCGCTGCAGGAGAAAGATGAGAGAGGCGACAATGTTCGCGCTGGTGCTGCTGGTGAGTGTGCTTGGCACGTCTGTTTTGTGTCTCGTGGAGCGGCACGAGCTCTGCGTGTCGCTCCACGCGCGCGCGTGGGGGGGAGATGGCGCGCGGCGTTTCCTTTGGTGGAGGAGGAGGAGAATGAGGAATCTGAATCGGTCTAGTCTCCAGCATGTCTCCCTAGCCTCTCAAAGCGCAGGGGCTTCGGGAGGTGAAGTTGACAGCCGCTCGGTGAAGTTCGTGCCCACGCAGACCCCCCGCTGTTATTACCGTACGGTCACGGCGGGCATTGTCGCTAGGGTTGTGTGTTTACCTGCAGACAGAGGGCGGGTTTCTGGTCTCCTGTGCTCTTCTGCGGCGTCTGAACCGGCTGGCGTTCATTGAACACAGTAAAGTCACCGCAAGCGGAACCACCGGGATAGTTAACCTGTAACTTTTAGTTGCTGTACATACATTCTACTTTGAGTTACACAAGCAGTATTCAGGAACCGCTCTGCTCTGTTCAGCCCTGCCAGCTCGTCAGGCGGGGAAATGAAAGTATATAACTTTCACATTAGCACACCGCAGTGTATCAGTGTTGAACAGAAGTGGCCTTTGGCAGCAGTACTGCGGGCCTTGCTTGGTTTATGGAGTAACTGGCAAGAAAATATACGACGTCTCATATTGTAAGACCTGAGGTGGAAAAGCCTGGAATATAAGAATCTCAGAGGTCGCTACTAATGAGCTACATTTACTCAGTTACATTTACTTGAGCAACTTTGAAATAAAAGTTGCTCAAGTAACTTTTATTTTAAAGTTTTGGCTTTAAGAAGCTAAAACTTCTTAAAGTAGTTTTACTGTATCGTACATTTTACGTGAGTAGTATTGAGTACAAGTTTTGGCTGCTCTACCCACCTCTGGAGAATCTTATGTTTTTATTCCCTAAAATGACAGAAAATGATTGATATTTTCCATTTTCGACATGTTTTTCCCCCCCCATCGTTTCGTTCAGAATACTGATTCAATCTGTGGCCTGTAATCTGACATGGATAAAACACTTACTGTTTTATCTGTGACTGCATCTTAACAGCCGTTTTCAAAGGATATGTCACGCATAGTTCCTGTGGCAGAAAACAACAGATAGCAGTATGAAGAGTAGAGATGCATTGGTGAATGTGGCTGACTTTTTTTCTTTAATTAAAATTATTTATTTTTGTTACCAATCCATACTGATTTTACTTGAGTCTCATCTAAGAACTATATAATAAAAAGATGAACAAACGTGGAAAATGTTGTTTATTTTCCTTCTTCTTCCTCATTCCTCCTTCATGACTTGCATTTGGAGCAAAGCTGGCGTCACCTCTGTGGTTGAGCGAGCAAGTTGTCGTAAAACAGGATTTTGCTATTTTAAAACAGAACAGTGTGTTGTGGTTCAGTACCACTCGACCCACAAAAGCATTTCCTTATCAGTGTAGCACAATGTAAAGATAAATAAACTTTTGAACTCTAAAACATGCATTATCGAGACACATTGTTACAACAAAGGAAAAAAAAATTACTTTTAGTTTTACTAAAAACAACAAAAATGTTGTTTTTAGTTATGAAATTCATCCAAAACTTGTGAATGAGGTCAAAAAGGAAGCTGTTCGCTAATGGAAAGGTTTGGGTGTAAATTAGAATGAGAAAGTTGATTTTAATTGAATTTTCTTTTTCCAAAATGAATGAAACATGGAGGCTAAAATAATAATAATAATAATAATAAAAACAATCCCAAAACAGAATTTTATAAAAAAAAAAAAAATCTGTTAACACTGGCATTGAAAATACATTAAATATGATGGATTCAATTTGGTTATACAGGCTGGTATCCATACAGCTGTAAACCAATCTTTAAAACAAACAAATGCTTTCCGGGTCTGCTTCCTGTAGTGCTGCAGCTTTGACAAACTGTTGATGCATGGGTGTTTCTGTAAACTCATCTCTGTATGCTTTTGGGCAGTGGCAGTGTTTGTTATCTTGGCGATGGGCCACTGCTCTTTGGAGCTGAAAGACATTCATTTGTATAAAGTTAGAGTACTCACTCTCAGCTATAATTGACAGAGTGTGTATCAGCAATAGACGATGCAGGAAAAATGGTTGGGGGACGTAAAATCAACTTAGTAAGTAGAAAATAGTTGGTTTTTAATACTTTTATTGATCATCTCTTGTCCCAATCTTGGTTTTGAATGATAATGTTGACCCTTTAGGCGAGGAATATGAAGGTTCATCTTTATGCAGGAATTTATAAGGAATTTGACAATTTTCTTGTTTCAGGAGATTTGAGATTTCTCCCTTTTACATGTCGTGACTGCATTAATATCGGCCCATATTATATCTAACACGCATGTTTTTGGGCTGTGGCTTGGCATTTATAACACCTTGAAAAGCCAGTAAAGCTGCAGAAAGGGATGAAGCGACTACAATATATACTGTTTTAGTTCGATAAGTAAACTGAATCGAAATTAATAATCGACTTTTATTTCCGTCTTGTTGCCGTTTGTTTCTGCAGGATTAAGGGAAGCGTTTGGTCATTGTCCGTGATGGCGACATTCGTTTCTTTCATGGTGTTGAAAGGGTGGAGAAAAATATATAATATCGGTAAATATCGGCTATAAAAGCAATATAAGTATTGCTTGTCTGTTGCTTGTCTGTTGACATTGGCCAAAATATTTCCATCAGTGCATCCCTTTTTGCAAGTAGTGTATTTTGTTTAAGCACATCCAAACACTAGAAATCCAACCTAAGATTACTCTGGACTGTCACAAGTGTTCGTAACACTTCCACATATTGTGTATAAGAAAAGCAGATTATTCGAGTGACTACGAAG